>NW_026020059.1:0-153198 GCF_900185275.1 Solanum verrucosum
GAGAGGAG
The DNA here is from genome assembly GCF_900185275.1 of Solanum verrucosum. Lineage (NCBI taxonomy): Eukaryota > Viridiplantae > Streptophyta > Magnoliopsida > Solanales > Solanaceae > Solanum > Solanum verrucosum. Next base: position 9 of record NW_026020059.1, read on the forward strand.
TTTTGAGAAAGAATGAGTTGGACTTGTGAGTTTACTTGTGTGGGTTAAAGTCTTAGGGTTAGGGTCTTATAGTCAGGCTTAGAATGGTAATTAGTTAACTAACCACCCTTCTTAACCCTTAATTAAATAACTAGCTAAAACTAAGACCCCTAAACTAAAAACTAAAAACTTAAAATTGCCCGGACTTACGACCCTCCACCATAGGTGGAGTTACGGACCGTGTTGGTCATCCGTTGTTTGGTACTGAGGCTCCCTTTTGGGGGGTTCAAGTCTCCCACGACTAAGTATGGGCTCACGGCCATGACTTACGGTCCGTCGACCAGTCTACGGGCTGTGAGTCTTGGTCTCGTCGTTTGTTGTAGTTTTGACATCTTTTGGGTCCATGTTTGGGTCCTCCTCAAGGACCCCTAGGGGGTCTTTGGGGGGGGGGTTGTACCCGGACGTTTTTACCCTATGAATATAACTTACCTAATTTAAACCTTTTTACAAGATTATACCATCATACGACACTGCCAAACCTGCCCAAAACCTAAGGACAAACTAGAACACATTTTTCTCTAGTTTTCGAACGTCGTGGTCGTTTCTTGACGTTTAGACTTTTACTCTTCCAAACCAAGTCAATTACATTAGTTTAGGTTTATAAACATCATTTTGATTATTTTTAAGTCATTATTCATAAGGTGAGGCTCTAACTTAAGTCATAAAATTTTTGGGGTGTTACAGTTCTGGCATAATTATTGGATCGGTTGCCACGTTTCGACATAATAATTGAATTGGGTACTATGTTTTGGTATGCTAACTATTTTGGGTTTGGGTTCCATGAGAGGACCAATGACTTGTCATAACTGTGTATTTTGAGGAAATGTGAAGTTGTTCATTGTTCATACATGTTGATGATATTGTATATGTTCGGTATGCACATGTGATTATATGGTGGTATTGACTAATATATGTTACACTTAGTGGTAAAGGTTATGACGGCTTATATTTGATTGCTATGTGTGTTTAGCAAACTTGTTGGGTATAGTGGAAGGGTAAAGTGTTCATGGGGAAAGAAATGGATAGTAAGGGTTATTTGTGTGTCGTAACGGCGGGAAGTAGAGGTAGTGTATGTGATGAAATATGCGTAGGTAGACTTCACCTTGGAGAAAGAAATTGGGTTTAGTGGTAAGGAAGTTTGGTGTAGTGTACTATGTGACCATGGTTGAGTAACGTGACGAGGGAGTAAGGGTACGAAGTGAGCGGTTAGTTGGAATGCTTGTGGGTGTAATTGGGGATTTGCTAATGTGTCAGAACGATTAGGCTATGATCAAGTACCTGCTAGGTAGGTTGATTGAGAAGGATGTTAGTAGTCGTAGTACTAGTGTATATTGGAGGTAATTCAAGAGAGGGTGAAGGTGGAGAAGCGAGTGGTTTATTTCATGATCTTACTAGTCGGTTTCTTATATTATGTGGTGGGCGTCGGGTTGACCGATGATGCCTACCAGTACGTGTATTTGTACTGATACTACTCTTGCTATGTCTTTTGACATAGTCTGGTTGCAGGATCGGTGATGTTTTATTAGGTGAAGAGGAAGAAAATCTCTAGCAGTTTCTATTCTTCATTCTGCATGGTGGGAGCTGTGTCTTTTAATTATCATGTCCAGTTGTAGTGTTAGTAGCTCTTGTACTTGTTTAGACTAGATCCTTGGGAGTGTCAATTACATTACAAGTCTTAACTCGAAATTGTTTTAAAGGTTTTTAATAAAGATTCCGTTAATATGTTATTTTCATTTATTTAATTTTTTGCATGTTTTTAGTTATTGGGATATGAGGGTTCTCCTACTTAGGTGGTAGTATGTACCTGCCCGCACGGCCCGGTGGGTTGGGTCTTGACAAAATTGCTACAGTTAAGACACGTAATTTTGTATAGACAATTGAAATGTCAAAACTATTCTGAATTTAAATTGAAATGTCAAAAAGCAGGCATGTTGTTACCAATTGTTAAACTAATGCTTCTATAATAGTAGAATAATAATAGAAATAAAATAATAATAATTAATTTATTATTTCTAAAAAAATGTTAGAATTTGATTAATAAATTATTTAAATTTTAATATTTGGAAAAGACAGTGTTAAATTCTTTAAGAAACACACAAGGAAGAAATAGTGGGGATGGTTGGAGAAGTGACACGAGAGGGAATCAACTTGGTTTGTGCTATTGTGTGGTGGAAGAGTGTGGCAAGGAGATGATGTATGCACAATATGCTTTAGTCCATACACTCAAAAGTATGGGTGGGCATGGTACGATACGGTATTTCAAAGTTTTAATACTATAATTTTGGTATTCAATTTTTAAAATGTTATATAATTACCATACCAATATAGTTTTGTATGGTTTGGGTGTTTTGAAGTTTGATTTCGATATTCTACGGTATGGTAAATCGGCAACCATAGTTTGTTCAACTTCAAGTAATATATACTCATATAATAGAGTATTATGATTTCGACAGTTTAAAAAAATTTCAATTGTATCATACTAACACATTACACATGTATATATATATGTATACATATATATACATATATATATATATACCAAAATAAATACACCAAATAAATACAGTAAATACAACAAATAATAAATACAGTAAATACAGAAAATACAGAAAATGCAGAAAATACAAAAATCAGCACAATAGCAGAAAGCAGAAATTCATATTTTTGTAAATCCTACTCAGTACTCCCTCTTACTCGTGTCTGGTCATGTTTATCTCATATATATCCTGTTTTTCCCTTCTTTTTTTTATTTTTTATTTTTTTATTACTACCCTGTTCATCTCTTTCCTTTAACCTATATTCTTAAAAACTTCTTCATTAACCCCACCCCGGAGATGGCCAACAAGACGTCCTGTAATTTTGGCGGACTTTTTTAAGGCCTTAGAAACATCCTAGGAATTTACAAGTTAATCCATCGTTGTTATTAAGAAGTTAAAAGTCTAACCATATACTAAGGGTAGTTTTATGCTACAAACATATTCAAACATATTTACATATTAAAGCAAACATAATTAAAAACAGACATAATTTACATATATTTATAGGGAAAATTACAGGAAACATACGAGACTTACATGACTTAGACGGAGAGAGGTTTCCCTTTCGGGAACCCCGACTGACTCTTACACACTTAAAACAAACCTTTTTACAAGCTAGATATGACAAGAGAGATTTTTAGGAGTTTTCGGATTGAGTCGTGGAGATGGTTTTTCTGAACATTGGGAAGGGGAATATGTTGTGTGTTTTTCTCTGGTTTTTCTTTCTTGTTTTTCTTAAGTGTGGAGGAGTGTCTTTATATAGAGGTTGAGGGGGACTTAGCATGAGGCGTGGACAAATTCTAATGGCTAAACGTGGCCGACGCACTAAGATAGTGGTGTGAAAAGTAGTGGCACTAAGATAGTGGGGTGAAAAGTAGTTGCCTAGACATGGCCGACTCTTGAAATGATAAGATCAAATAATTCATGCCGGGTACATTTGGGCCCCATCGCACATGCATTTTTTTTACTTATTGACACAAATTTTGACACAAAATATGATGCGTGCTTATCAGTTTTTTCCTCTTTGGAGGATAGTGATAAAGTAAGCACTCATAAGACAAACGTGGGCATACCCACATGGCACACTTTTATTCCTACTTTATTTTATTGTCTTGTTCTTCCCCTTCTTCAGTTTGTCTTCAAGTATCCAAGTTGTGCAGAGCTACGGAATCAAAGCTCATTCCTGAATCATCATCTGCATTGGGATCTTGAGCATCTTGATAATACAAATGTTCTCTATAGTCTTCTTCTCCTGAGCTGTTGGATCTGGTTATGTTATTATTAGCATCCCTTCTTGAACTAGTATTAGTTCTATCTCGTTTTGTATCTGGTACTAGTCTGTCTCCACTTGGGTCTGGATTTTGTGAAGTAGTAATTATATGTTTATCTTGTCCCTGTTGGAAAAACTGTTCTAAAGTCTTTTTTATTATGCTCTCTATTTTATCATTCTTTTTCTTTTTATGGAGCATAGTCTTCTTTGTTGTTGTCTCTATCTGTGTAAATGATCTGGGTAACCTTCGCCTGGATGAAGAACTTTCACCTTCACTTTTTGGCAAAGTGACAGCCATAAACGGGTTTGATGTGTCTTTACCGGCTACCGTTTGAACCGGACTAGCTATATCTTTATTATCCGATATAGTGGATCTTATTACATTCGTTGGGGAATGCACACCCTGCTCATCCATTTTTTCTAGAGATGGAAAACTCTTTTTCGAGGTCTGTGTACTGGTATCAATCTTCTGAATGGAGTCTTTACCTTTGAGTGATTTTACCTGTTCCATTAATTTAGTGTTATCTTGGAGTAATGCTTCCACCTTTGCATTTAATCTTTTGAAGGCCTCGGTTATTGAAGAACAATGGTCACAAAAGATTATTTTGTCTGTGTCTTTTTGGATATTGTATTGAGGGGTATATTTGGAGATTATAAAAGGTTTGTCTTAGTATATGTAGATGATATCTTAACATTTAGTAAAGATATTAAAGAACATTTAGGACATCTACAGACAGTGTTTAGATTATTTGTGAAAAATGGAATAATAGTAAGTAAAAAGAAAATGGAATTATGTAAGAACCATATAAATTTTCTAGGAGTAACATTAGGAGAAGGTAAAATTAAATTACAACCACATATAACAACAAAAGTATTAGATATGCCAGATAAATTAGACATTATAAAAGATTTACAAAATTTTTTAGGACTAGTAAATTATGCTAGAAATTTTATTAAAGATTTAGGAAAAATAGCAGGACCATTATACTCAAAAACAGGTAGTAAAGGGCAAAAACATTTCAATATATAGGACATTAAATTAGTCCAACAAATTAAAGAAAAAGTTAAAAATATTCCAGAATTAAGTATACCACTAGAAACTGACTATTTAATAATTGAAACAGATGGTAGCTTCCAAGGATGGGGAGTTGTGTTAAAAGCTAGACCCAATAAATATAGCGACAAAATAGACGAAAAAATTTGTGCTTATCAAAGTGGAAAATATAAAGAGAAAGGAAATATGAGCAGTATAGATGCCGAAGTGTTAGCAATAATATATGGTCTTAATAGTTTTAAGTTATATATTTTAAATAAAAATGAGATATTAGTGCGAACTGACTGTGAAGCCATAGTTAAATTTCATCAAAAAATAAATCAAAAAGCTAGTAGCAAGAGAAGATGGCTGAATTTTATGGATACTATTTCCATTTATCCAAATGTTATTTTTGAATATATAAATGGAAAAGATAACAGTCTAGCAGATCAATTAAGTAGACTAAATATTAAAATCACTTAACCATATATTTGTTTCAGCATGAGACCTACTAGTTCAACAGACAAAGGCAAAGGAGTAGCCTCAGCATCAGACTCATATGCTCAGACTATATTAAGTAATATGAAGTTTAGACCTCAGACACCATCAATAGAGACGATGGATCGTATGTACTTCGGTAAGCATAATTTAATATGTTATCCGAATTCGAATTTATCTTTTAGACAATTGCCAGAATGTGTGTTAGACAAACCTCAGAAATGCTTAGCAGACAATTTATGGATGACATGTAATAAAAAAGACAATAAATATTTTATAGCTTCATTAAATGCTTTATGTCAATATTTTACAAACAAAAGTAGAGAGAATAAATTTAAATATTATGTGGTAATACATGGTAAGACTAATGGCATTTTTCAAACATGGATAGAAGTAGTAGAGTCTATAAATGGAGTTAAAACTCCTCTTTTTAAAGGTTTTAATGATTTTACTGAAGCACTAGATTATGCAAGAGGGATACTTGGTCCGAATTACTATATCTCTCCAGCCCTCAGACAAAATCCCCAAAAGACCCCTCAATACAATATCCAAAAAGACAGACAAAATAATCTTTTGTGACCATTGTTCTTCAATGACCTAGGCCCTCAAAAGATTAAATGCAAAGGTGGAAGCATTACTCCAAGAGAACACTAAATTAATGGAACAGGTAAAATCACTCAAAGGTAAAGACTCTATTCAGAAGATTGATACCAGTACACAGACCTCGGAAAAGAGTTTTCCATCTCTAGAAAAAATGGATGAGCAGGGTGTGCATTCCCCAACGAATGCAATAAGATCCACTGTATCGGATAATAAAGATACAACTAGTCCAGTTCAAACGGTAGCCGGTAAAGACACATCAAACCCGTTTATGGCTGTCACTTTGCCAAAAAGTGAAGGTGAAGGTTCTTCATCCAGGCGAAGGTTACCCAGATCATTTACACAGATAGAGACAACAACAAAGAAGACTATGCTCCATAAAAAGAAAAAGAATGATAAAATAGAGAGCATAATAAAACAGACTTTAGAACAGTTTTTCCAACAGGGACAAGATAAACATGTAATTACTACTCCACAAAATCCAGACCCAAGTGGAGACAGACTAGTACCAGATACAAAATGAGATAGAACTAATACTAGTTCAAGAAGGGATGCTAATAATAACATAACCAGATCCAACAGCTCAGGAGAAGAAGACTATAGAGAACATTTGTATTATCAAGATGCTCAAGATCCCAATGCAGATGATGATTCAGGAATGAGCTTTGATTTCGTAGCTCTGCACAACTTGGATACTTGAAGACAAATTGAAGAAGGGGAAGAACAAGACAATAAAATAAAGTAGGAATAAAAGTGTGCCATGTGGGTATGCCCACGTTTGTCTTGTGGGTGTTTACTTTATCACTATCCTCCAAAGAGGAAAAAACTGATAAGCACGCGTCATATTTTGTGTCGAAATTTGTGTCAATAAGTAAAAATAATGCATGTGCGATGGGGCCCAAATGTGTACCTGGCATGAATTATTTGAGCTTATCGTTTCAAGAGTCGACCATGTCTAGGCCACTACTTTTCACCCCACTATCTTAGTGCCACTACTTTTCACACTACTATCTTAGTGCGTCGGCCACGTTTAGCCATTAGAATTTGTCCACGCCTCATGCTAAGTTCCCCTCAACCTCTATATAAAGACACTCCTCCACACTTAAGAAAAACAAGAAAGAAAAACCAGAGAAAAACACACAACATATTCCCGTTCCCAATGTTCAGAAAAACCATCTCCACGACTCATTCCAAAAACTCCTAAAAATCTCTCTTGTCATATCTAGCTTGTAAAAAGGTTTGTTTTAAGTGTGTAAGAGTCAGTCGGGGTTCCCGAAAGGGAAACCTCTCTCCGTCTAAGTCATGTAAGTCTCGTATGTTTCCTGTAATTTTCCCTAAAAATATATGTAAATTATGTCTGTTTTTAATTATGTTTGCTTTAATATGTAAATATGTTTGAATATGTTTGTAGTATAAAACTACCCTAAGTATATGGTTAGACTTTTAACTTCTTAATAACAACGATGGATTAACCTGTAAATTCCTAGGATGTTTCTAAGGCCTTAAAAAAGTCCGCCAAAATTACAGGACGTCTTGTTGGCCATCTCTGGGGTGCGGTTAATGAAGAAGTTTTTAAGAATATAGGTTAAAGGAAAGAGATGAACGGGGTAGTAATATAAAAAAAATAAAAATAAATATATATATATATATTCAATAATAAAGTACAAACAATTCCTTTTGTTAATCAATTAAATTTCAAATACATTTCAATCAAAATAGAGCAGTCAAAGTTTCAACTTCTAAACATTTAGTTTATACTAATACTAGATTGCATATCCGTTAATATTTTAATAATATATATATATATATATATTATTTATGTGACTATAACTTCAGTATGATATTCGATATTTCGGTATATTATTTCTAAATACCAAATATGGTACCAAATAAAAAATATTTATACCAAATACCATTATACCAAAACCACGATATTAAAAATTTTGGTGTTGATATGATAATTCGGTATATACCATACCATGCCCACCCCTATTCAAAAGTATACATAGATGTTATAGTAAGATTTCTTTAGGTCGAATTATATTGCTTCATTTCAATTCAAATGACTGAAATGCTCTTTATAAAAGTCAAGCATGCATGTTGACAAGGTGTGTGCTTATTCCCATTTATAAGATAGTAGAAAAATATATAATCTAATATTACTTCATTCGTCTCATATTAATTAATTATTTTTTATTTTATATGGTGCTTCAACAATCATAAATGTCACGCCCCGAGGCTATCCTCTTGACGTAACATGGGACCTAGGATCACGAGTGACCCCAAGCTAACCCTGTGTCTAGCATATCATAAGTATACTGGAAATAACTAAGTAAAACATGAACTACACGGAAGCTAAAATAATGGATAACTAAAAGTGGGAAGAAACCCAACTAGTTTGAATATAATAAACATAATAAAAGTTTAGTGATAACTGAAAAACCACTTAACAACTAAAGCTTAATCTACTACTATGTCGGAAAAGCCTCTAACTGAGTTGAGTTGCTGGGGCATGCCCCCAGCTAACTCTAACAAAACTGAAAACTGAAAGTAAAGACTAAAATGAAAGCATGTCTATTGTCCTCGAAATATGAGGACTCACCACTGAAGTTGCTGAATACGGATCAAAAATTGATCTATGCGTGATCTGGATGTTGAGTAGCTGAACCTACATCATGAAAGGATGTAGTGCAGAGTATGCGTAGCTACTTAGAATGTACTGAGCATGCAGGATATAGATACTAAGCTGAACAAATATATGTGAGCTGAACAAAGCATAACTGAGCAATGATATAATCTTAAACAAGATATAGATATGTACTAAAGTATAACTTAAAAGAACTTAACTGAATGCAATGGTCAAGTGCTAATCATGAAGATAACATGTTGAACTGTAAACTGATATAAATACTAAAAACCTGGTCAAATGAACTAAGAATCTAGTTGTGGGAGCTACTATTAACCGACATAAACCACGTGAGCTACACGTGGAGTCCGATGTATACGCCCCATTGAGAGGACCCATATACCTTGATAGGGGTATAAAGGCATGACTGGCGTGATGACTAAATATGATGCCCACTAAGGGGACTTATACTCCTACGGGGCACGTAGTTTTGGGACTATGAGGGTATGCTGAACCTAGTCCAATTCGGTGCTAAGTCTACTCCAAACTGAATATGTATATGACTAAAATGTAAATGAAATACTGAATAACTCAAAATACTGACATGCAATCTGAGAATGCGAAATTTGTATATTGATAATGTAACATTCGAAATCTGGAGCATGTCTGTTTATCTGATCTAACAAGTATAATTCATGAACTATATACAACTAGGGTTCTGAGTTTCATGCAAGGAACTAAACAATGATTCCAAGTAAACATGATAATTAGATTACAGATACTATATCAACTGAAATCATAACAATTCTCCAAGATTTCACAAACCCTGGGTCTAAACAAGATATAGAGAATCAAGGATCTGACTGAATTCTAGGGACCTAATGGATAAAAAGAACCCACTCGTGAAATCCTACATACCTGCTGACTAAATTCATGGAGAAATCCTTTGGATTTCGGGGCAGAACATTGAAGAACATTGATGCATGTTCTTGAAAGCAATTGGCTCCTCTTTTCGTTTTAATTTGGATGATTTTTGGAGAATAAAGGTTCTGGGTATGTCTGACTAGGTTATTAGACTTATTATGAGTAAAAAGATATAGCTTAGTCATCAAACGATGTAGTTTAAGTGTCCCAACACATAGGGAAAACAACAAAATGACCCTGACTTAAATGCTGACGAAGCCCATCCACGAAGGGAACGACGGTCTGTCGTTTGGACTACCGACTGTAGTTTGGGTTCGTCGTTCATGTTCAACCCGATAGGGCTTCACTAAAATGAGCATAAATTTTTACTCTAAGCTTCAATTTTAGCAAACTTGGTGGCGTTGAAAAAATTATTCAATTATTTTAATTTTATAAGTCATGTGCCACCTAATTCATTTTGTGCTAAAAGATATGACCGTTTGAAATTGACCTAACAACTATTTTCCTCTGAATAATTGTTGACCCCCACCTACAATCCGTAGGTCCAACCATGGACCGTACTGGTCGACCATGGGTGGGATTATATACCATCAACTTTGGACCCCAACGACGAAACCAACCTACGATCCGTGGGTCAATCAACGAACCGTGGTTCACGGCCGTAGATGTCACCTTTTGATCCTGAATTTTCCCCAAGTCTAGGAATGAATCACGAGACCCAACCTATGGTCCATGGCTCGACCTACGGTCCATCAGTGGCTTCCATTGGTTCTGACACCAGATCTTGGATAACTGCATTTTCCTAATTTCTCGAATCTAAGGTGTTATAATAAATAAGATGATCAATTTTACTCATTTATAATTTATCCATATTGATGTTTTAATATCATAATACATATTAATAAATATCATTGAAGTCAATACAAAGTAATTAATAGGATTGAGCATATAATATCGAAAATTGAATTACTAAACCAAATCAAACTTTGATAATTCGGTATTTAGTATGGTATTCGGGAGTAAAATTTTAACAATATCATCTTGTTCCACAATTATATTTTTATCATTATTACAAGGAGGTAAAACGGTAAGAAAAATGTAGGAATCAAATTACTTTCATATTCTTGAGAATCAAAAGGATATTTGTTTAAAATATCATTGAGATCGGAAATTTTTCCATTGAAACTCTTCAAATTTCTTTGTAACACTTTAGACTTCGAAAGGAGCTAAAGAGAGGTTCGCACAAGTCACCCATCACTTTTAAGTCTTGGGTCAACTTCAAATGATTATATCTATTAGAACATAAAGATTTAGGTGGTCCAAGACCTATCAAATTAAAGGTCTTTGAGTCTATTTTCAATGCTATCAATTTTTCTTAATTTAGAGCTCGCAGTAAAAAGTTATGCCCATTTTAGTGAAGCCTCTCTTTTAAAGGCACCTCAATCGTTTTTAAAGGGGTAGTTTCATCTCTTCCCATCCCTCTAAGCCTAGCCACGTGTTTCTTCACCCAATTAAGGGTCTAATCAATCTTAAACCTGTAAATCTATTAACATTTCAGAATCGTAGAACTTAATGATTTTCACATACAATTCTATAACAATAAGCCAGTCAAGAAACATACCTGAATTATCCATAGTTTTCTTCTTGACCAATATTAGCGGAAGCACTTTATTTTCTTCTGTTCTTAAACCAAGAACTAAGTTTTGTTTCTCTCTTTATCTTACGTTTCACAATAGTTTGATGGAACTTACTCTATGTTTTGGCAGAGAGAGGACCCATTTTATAATATGGAGAATAGAACAGTTATTTCTCACGTTCCATCTAAAGAAACAAGATAAGTTGCAGAAGAACCTTTCCTTCTTATTGCTGGAATGAAAATAATATACACGATGGTCTAACTATTTCCTAAGCTAACTCCACAAAATGGGGAGAATATCCTAAGCCTAAACACTATTAGAGACCTAGTCAAAATAGAAGAGCAGTAGTAAACTAATAGTAAAACTGAACAGTAACTAATGACTAATAAAATAGTAATTAACTAATTCTATCTAATAGCTATACAAAGTAAACTTATGCGTTGATACGCCCCCCTCAAGGTAGGCAGTGTGCAACAACACCTAGCTTGAACATGTGTCTTTCGAAGGCTGATTTAGAAAGGGACTTGGTTAGAGTATCTGCAAGTTGGTATGCGGATTGTATATGGAAAACTTGAACTTGCTTAAGCTGAACCTGATTGCGCACAAAATGGAAATCCACCACAATGTGTTTCATGCGATTGTGAAAAATAGGATTTGCACATAAATACGTCGCACCAACATTGTCACAGTAGATAGTTGGGACTTTTTGAAATTTAGGTGTCAGTTTTGCGAGAAGATTTGTGACCCAGTTTGTTTCTGCAAGAACACTTGCAACTGCTCGATATTCAGCTTCAATGGAAGAACGAGCAATCATTCTTTGCTTTTTGGAGGACCAACTCACAGGATTTCGGCCAATAAACAGAAGGTATCCAATAGTAGAAGCTTGATCATTGACGTCTCCAACCCAATCCGCCTCAGAGTATATATGTAAAGAGAAATCATTATGGTGCATCAACATAAGCCAAGATGAGCAGTCCCTTGAAGATACCTTAGTACTCGTTTGACAGCTTTCCAGTGGATCTCGGAGGGAGTTTGCATAAATTATGACAGCTTGTTTACTGCAAAACAAATGTCTGGACGAGTGAAAGACAAATATTGGAGCTTCCCTACCACCCTCATGTATCTGGCTGCATCAGCTAATAATCCACCATCATTGACCTTGAGTACTTCAATAGTACTCATTGGAGTTTTAGCAGGATTGCAATCAGCCATGTTCTCCTCACTCAATATATCATGTGTATAGGTACTATGATTCATAATATTACCATCCACACTTCTAATGACTTCCATACCTAAAAAGTGGGTGAGAGCTTCAAGATCTTTAACAGAAAATCTAGCTGGTATCGCAGACTCTGTTGGAGCCCAGCTGAAGGAGACAGTATTATGTGTGTGTCGAATGGTATTTGCATTGGTCATAATAATAGGAGGCGGCAAATCTATACAAGGCACAGGAGAAATCATAGGAGAGATATTCTGGTTAGTTGTAACCAAGTCTTCCCAGGCAAGTTGTCTGAAACATGAGGAAAGCTTTGAAAACATATTCTCGAAAGAAAAAATACTTTCAAAAAATTTGACATCACGAGACAAGTATATTTTTGAAGATTTTGGATCAAAACATTGAGGCTTCATGGAGTAATGTTCTTGCCGTTTCAATAATATGTCTATGTCGTCGTTTGGCAAGAGCAACTCGTTGAGGGGTGTATGGAGGAGCTAAAAGATGTTCAATACCTTGAGAGTTTAGGTATGGATCAAGAATATTATATTCTCCACCACCATCAGTATATAAAGAAAGAATTTTTGTATTGAAATGACGTTCCATTAAAACATGAAAGTTTTTGAAAAGTACTTTTACCTTACTTTTATGTTTCAAGGTATAAAGCCAAATGTATTTGGTAAATTGGTCAACAAAAATGTGGTAGTACTATTTTTTATCAATTGATAACACTGGAGAAGGGCCCCACAAATCACTAAAAAATGGTTTGAAACGGTTTTGTACTTGACAATGTAGTTGTTGAAAGGGATGCCGATGAACTTTATTTGATGAACAAGAATTACAAAATGAAATATTTTCTCGTGTACAAGGCAGTGAGAATTTATTTAAAACAAAATTCAAAACTCTAGCATGTGGATGACCCAATCTACTATGCCAAGTGATAATGGAGGACGAATTGGATGAGGCAGCATGTGCTTGTGGGGAAGGCACATAAGGTGAAGTTGGACACTCATAAAGACCGTCTCTACTCCGACCGTGGACTAAAGGAGTCCCTGTGTTCATGTCCTTTACACAAAAATGAAAAGAAAAAAATTCAATAGAGGTTAGATTATCTTGACAAAATTTAGAAACTGAAAGTAAGTTACGCTTAATGGTAGGTGCACATAGAGTATTAGAAAGATTGAAAGCATTATTCGATGCATGTAATTGAGTAGAATCAGTGTGAGTTATGGGGATTTTGTTACCATCACCCATGGAGACATGCTCCATGCCATTGTATGCCTGCAAGTTGTGAGGTTCAGCAGTGATATGATGATGCTCCAGAGTCGACAATCCAAGAATTTACTGGTGCCACCAATCCTGAAACATAGTTGACCTTTGCCTCAAAATGATTGTGAGATTTTGATCTACACACAGTTGCAACATGACCTGGTTTGTTGCACAATTTGCAGCGAACACCATCATAAGAGTTCGTGGTGGTGGAAGATTGGCACTAATTAATTGGGTGTAGTAGAGCGGTTGTTGGACCGCTATTGTTGGTTGTTGCCATTGTTGGGCCGACAAGTGTTCCGAGAATTGGAATGACCAGACCTGTTAGATGTAGCAACAGCAACAATATTTTGGTTATGAGCGTGCTTGGACTTTTCATGGTGAAGGAAAAGCTCATGATCCTATAGCTTTTCGTAGACTTCTTCATAAGAAATAGTGGACTCATGAGCACGAATCGCAGCAGAGATCTAACGAAACTCTGGACCCAAACCACTCAGGATCTTAACAATAAGTTCTGAGTTGGTAGTTGGGGCACCAACTGTAGAGAGTTCGTCAGAAATAGAGCGAATATGTTGCAAATATTCGGAGACTGGTTGGGAGTCTTTCGTCAGGCGCGTAAGGCGATCACGCCAACTAAAAATGCGAGTTTGGGACTTATTCGGATAGGCTGTGTGCAATGCATCCCAGGAAGCTTTTGTTGTATTAGCAGTTGCAATAGTGGTGGCAATTGTTGGATCAACAGATGTCATAAGGCCGTTTTTAATAAGTTGGTCTTGGCGAAACCAAAGAGAAAATGCAGGATTGGCACTAGGGACTGTGCCAGTTGTGATCGTGTGAGAAGGGGAGGGAGCGGACCCATCGAGATGGCCATATAGATCATGACCATGCATAAGCATCGAGAATTGCGCCTTCCACATTGAAAAGTTTTGGCTGCCAAGTAATTTGATAGGTAATTAGGAGCCGGATTAAATTGAACGATTGTCACTCTGATGTTTGTATCTGTGGTGACAACTTGAGAAGTGTCGCCCATTTATGGAGGGTGGGAGAGAAAAAAAGATATAGAATCTTACTCGTTAAAGTTTATTGTGTCTCTTGATACCATAAAAAAACAAGATAAGCTGCAGAGGAACCTTTCATTCTTATTGCTGGAATGGAAATAAATATGCACGATGGTCTAATTATTTTCTAAGCTAACTCCACAAAATGGGGAGATAATCCTAAGCCTAAACACTATTAGAGACCTAGTCAAAATAGAAGAGCAGCAATAAACTAATAGTAAAACTCAACAGTAACTAATGAGTAATAAAACAATAATTAACTAATTCTATCTAACAGTTGTACAAAGCAACTTATGCGCTGATACCATCAACGTTAGTTGTGGATAATATGAGTAGTTTTAATCCCACTAGGTAACTTCCCCATACAGGTTTAGGATTTAACTTATTTAATTATATCAAACCAAAAATAAATTAATTATGTGGGCCATATAAACTTACATTCTCCCACTTGGCTCACACAATTATTAATCTAGTGGTTTAATATGTAAGTCAATCATGTGCACAATTAATGTTAAATCCAACATCATTTGTCATTGTTAAATAAATCAACTAATATGAGTCATGGCGGTTGTACATCACTTTACTTGTTATAATTCCTTCCATGTACTACTATATTAGTCTATTACCTAACATAACCTTTCAAATACATAATGGGTCCAAAGATAATACTTAGAATATTTTATCTAAGTCGGAACATGTCATCATCATTCACAATATTATGTATACAAGAGAAAACAGGTAACAACAGAAACATAATTTGAGGTCAAAGTGTCAATTAAATAAACATAATAAAGTCTTTACATAAAGTCATTCATTGATATCAATAAGACCCATCCTTTCAACATGTTCAACAAATGTTTTGGGTGGTAATCCTTTCGTCAAAGGGTTAGCAATCATAAGCTTGGTGCTAATATGTTCAATTGACACTTTATGTTTCTGGACTTCTTCTTTAATCGAAAAGTATTTCAATTCCATATGTTTAGCACCCTTCGAATACTTGTCATTTTTAGAGAAGAAAATTGCGGCGGTATTGTCAAAATAAATTTTCAGCGGTCTGGTTATATTGTCGACTAATCCCAGTCCTGAAATAAAGTTCTGCAGCCAATTAGCCTGGACTGTGGCCTCAAAGCATGCCACAAACTCAGCTTCGATAGTGGATGCAACTATAACAGACTGCTTCGCACTCTTCCATGATATTGCTCCTCCAGCTAATAGAAACAAATATCCAAATGTGGATTTTCTTGTATTCACACAACTAGCATAATCTGAATCTGAATATCCAACCATATCAAGATGATTAGATCTTCTATAAGTAAGCATATGATCTTTAGTTCCTTGTAAGTATCGCAACACCTTATTTTCAGCCTTCCAGTGATCCATTCCAGGATTACTTTGATATTGGCTCAGCATCCCAACAGAAAAACTGATGTCTGGTCTTGTACATGTCTGGGAATACATTAGGCTCCCAACTATTGATGCATAAGGAATGTTTTTCATTTGTTTACGTTCCAAGTCATTCTTTGGACATTGATTTAGACTAAACTTATCTCCTTTCTGAATTGGAAGGGGACTTGATGAGCATTTTTCCATTCTATATCTCTCTAATATTTTATTAATATAGGCTTTCTGAGACAACCCCAACAATCCTTGTGATCTATCCCGAAATATTTCTATCCCAATCACATAGAATGCCTCTCACATATGTTTCATTTCAAAGTTGTTAGAGATATATTTCTTGGTATCGTGCAACAAACAAAGATCATTAGTAGCAAGCAGGATGTCATCAACATACAGGACTAACATAATAAACTTACTCCCATTGACCTTAAGATATATACACCGATCAACAGTGTTTTCCTTAAATCCAAAAGTAACAATAGTTTCGTTAAACTTAAGATACCATTATCGTGAAGCTTGTTTAAGTCTGTATATTGACTTCTTAAGTTTACACACCATGTGTTCATTTCCTTTAATAGAGAACCCCTCAGGTTGATTCATGTAAACTTCTTCCTCCAAATTTCCATTTAGAAAGGTTGTTTTCACATCCATTTGATGTTGCTCTAAGTCATAATGAACTACCAAGGCCATTATAATTCTAAGTGAATCTTTTCTAGAAACAGTTGAAAATGTCTCTTTATAGTCAATGCCATCCTTTTGAGTGAAACCTTTGGCAAGAAGTCTGGCCTTGTGACGTTTGATGTTGCCAGTTGAGTCATGTTTAGTCTTAAAGACCCATTTACACCTAACTTTTTTGCAACCTTCAGGTAATTCAACAAAGTTCCAAACTTCATTTTGTTCCATAGATTTTAACTCATCTTTCATAGCATCTATCCGCTTATCAGAATTGTAACTTTCAATAGCTTGTGAAAATGAAACTGGGTCATTATCGATTCCCAAGACAGTTTCTGACTTATGTAGATATACCAAATAATCATCAGAAATATCAGGTCTTCTTTATCTTTGAGATCTTCTTGATACTATTTCTTGTGGTTCATCTACTGCAGGTTCATCAGTTATGGCTTCATCGTGATTAGTAGGAGCATTAATTTGTTGTTCTTGTTGATTACTTTGTTGTACAACAGCTTCAAGAACAACAAATTTAAAGGAAGTGCAGGGTAGAGAAATTTGCACCCTAAGTTCTTTAATTTTCATGTTATGTGGATCTTTACTCCCACTAACTTCACCATTATCAATGAACCTAGCATTTCCAATTTTAATTATTCTCGTGTTATGATTAGGACAGTAAAATCTATACCCCTTTGATTTTTCTGGATAACCAATGAAGAAACCACTGATTGTTCTTGAATCTAGTTTCTTTTCTTGTGGGTTATAAACTCTAACTTCTGCCAGGGAACCACAAACATGTAGGTGCCTCAAACTAGGTTTCCTACCGGTCCACAATTCAAAAGGTGTCTTTGGAACTGTTTTACTAGGAACCGTGTTAAGCAAGCAATCAACAGTTCTTAAAGCATACATCCACAATGAAGAAGGTAAAGATAAATTACTTAACATACTCCTAACCATATCCATTAATGTACGATTACGCCTTTCTGCCACATCATTTTGTTGTGGTGTGCCACGCATTGTGTATTGAGCATATGCCATGTTTTTCGAGAAATTTAGCAAATGGACTTGGGTGTTGTCCAATTTCATCATATCTTCCATAATATTCACTACCTCTATCAGACCTGATTGTTTTCACCTTTTTATCTAGTTGTCTTTCAACGTCAGTAATAAATACCTCTAAGGCATTAATTGCTTGAGATTTTTCATGCAACAAATAGACATATCCATAACGTGAAAATCATCAATAAAGGTGATGAAATATTTTTCCTTATTGAAATACGTTATATCAAAAGGACCACATATATCAGTGTGTATAATTTCAAGAAGCTGAGAGCTTCTTGTGGCTCCTTTCTTTGTGTGCCTTGTTTGTTTTCCTTTAATACAATCTACACAAATGTTAAGGTCAGTAAAATCCAAATCTGGAAGAATTTCATTCTTAACTAATCTTTCCAGCCTTTCTTTAGATATGTGACCTAAACGTTTATGCCACAAGTAAGCAGATCATTCATTCACCAAACTTTGTTTCGTTCCAACATTATGATGTAGAGTTAAGAGTGTTTCAGCAAACAGATTATCAAGATTCAGTTTATATAAGTTATCACAAAGAGTACCAGTACCAATAAGATAATTATGCTTAAACAAACTAAAACATACATTACTGAAATTAAAAGAGTATCTAGTCGTATCTAACTTAGATAAATAAACTAAATTTCTCGAAAGAGAAGGTACATAACAAGTTTCAAGTAAATCTAAATGACGCCCAGTATCGATAATCAAACGATAAGTCCCGACAGCTTCAACTGGAACCTTTACTCTATTCCCCATATACACATATTTTTCATTCTTGTTTATGGTCTGGGTTGTAAGGAATCCTTGCATCATATTAGAAACATGAACATTACAACTAGAGTCAATACACCAAGTATTATAAGGAACTTCAGTTAAATTTGATTCGAGATATGTAAAAGCACAAGGCTTACCTTTCTTCTCAAACCATGCCTTACGTTTCAGGCAATCTTTCTGAAAGTGTCCAAATTTTCCATAGAAATGACACTTATCATTCTTATATTCCTTCTTACGTGCTTGAGATGAGGACTCATTAACATTGTGTTGCCTCTGTTTTCCCTTAACATGTTTCTTTCCTTTCTTTCCAACTCCTTGATGACTTACAAAGTTGATGGAGTGGGTCCTTGATTCTTGAGCCTTATTTCCTCTTGAACCAACATTCTGTGCAATTCATGCACGTTCCATTTGTATTTCATGGTGTTGTAGTTCATTTGGAAAGGGCCATACTCAGACGGTAATGAGTTGATGATGAATTGTACAAGAAAATTTTGTTCCACTTCCATTCCCAAAGACTTAAGTCTTGCTGCTATGTTTGTCATTTCAATGACATGCTCATGCATGGTACGTAAACCATCAAACTTCATACTGGTCAAAGTACCCATTAGTGTCCCAGCAAGAGAGTTATCAGCAGTTTGAGAGGATTCTTCCACAAATTTCAGAAATTCTTTTGCATTCTCAGTTTTGGGAAGATTATTCTTAATATTGCCCGCAATATTCATTCGCATGAACATTAGGCCTAATTTGTTAGACCGATCCCAGTGCTTATAATAGGACCTTTCTTCAACACTGCTAGTTTCAGTAATAGCAGTTGGCTTCTCAGTGTAAAGTGCAACATCAAGACCTAAAACTCCTAGATGGAATTTGATTTGTTCGCACCAGTCTGAGAAGTTAAGACCATTAAATGTCGTAAGAGAGGCAGAGTACGAATGAATAGCAAATGCTGCAAATAAAATATGCTCATTTGTTAATACTTAGAGTTATGAGTTTAAACATACTATTAGATTCAGAAATGGTTTATGTATTCTTAACTGTATACTGTTGTCCTCCTTTGGGTAAAACATCAAAATACAACTTTATACATACTGATGCTTAAAAATGAATTTAAAATCAAAATAATGTATTCATAATAATATGTATAATCTTTGGATAAATAAATAAACTAAGGATACATCTAAACTATCTCCTTAATGTTAAATAGTTATAAGAACAAACAATCAACCTTTGGGTGATTCATAAATGTCTTATAACCAAAAACTCCAATTTACCCATAAGTGTTATATCGGTTATAAGCATCAAAATTACTGGGTAATTGAATTTATGTTAAATCATTATTTTGGAATTAAATTCATAAAGATTTTACCACTTTGGTGATTAAAAAATCCCACATACATAATTCCATATAATCATGAAATTGTTTTGTTAACTATATAATGGAGGTCATAAGCACTAAACCAAATATGGTTCATGAAAACTCCAGTAAGTGTAATACACCAATTATTGAAATCCAGTAATAGAAATTCATTTTTTATTTTTTTTATTATTCATCATTGAATCAAATAAAATTAATAGCCATCACTGAGAGACATTAAAACAGTACACGATAACTTCACCAATTTTCTCAAAATTTGTCAAGAACAATCTCAAGTGAATAAAGGCAAAAAGAACATTGCATACCTTCTAAAGCAACTTCAATTTTGAGATCATTACTTCTATTATTTTAATAATATACATAAGGACAATCAATTCATAAAGAATAGAGAACAGAATATATTTCAATTAATGTACGGCTTGTCTTCTGCTTCTTTCATTATTCGGGAATTGTTCCTTTTATTTTCCTTAACAAAATATTTAGCGAGTAATTTATCAAATCCCGCAAATAGATTTAATATCAGATTATAAATCCTTAATTACATCATTAGGTTTCACAAAATCAGAAGAAAACATAATTTTAACGGAAAATCACTAGTTCTTAAACCTGGCTCGGATACCACATGTAAATCTATTAAAATTTTAGAATCATAGAACTTAATGCTTTCACATACAATTCTATAACAATAAGCCAGTCAAGAAACATACCTGAATTATCCATTGTTTTCTTCTTGACCAATATTAGCGGAAGCACTTTATTTTCTTTTGTTCTTAAACCAAGAACTAAGTTTTGTTTCTCTCTCTTTACCTTACGTTTCAGAATAGTTTGATGGAACTTACTCTATGCTTTGGCAGAGAGAGGACCCCTTTTATAATATGGAGAATAGAGCAGTTATTTCTTACGTTCCATCAACGTGAGTTGTGGATAATAGGGGTAGTTTTAATCCCACTAGGTAACTTCCCCATGCAGGTTTAGGATTTAACTTATTTAATTATATTAAACCAAAAATAAAGTAATTATGTGGGCCATAGAAACTTACAAAACCATATTTTCACGATCTTTAACAATTAGAGAAATTAGAGAAAGGTTCCAAGAGGAGAAAAAGCTAGGTTTTGAGTGCTCTTCAAGATTCCGTTGACTTTCGCCAAGAACCTTTGTTCTTTCCACGTACGTAAGGCTTCTCACAGTGTTGGACTTGTTCGTCCTCATGCCATACATCTCAATTTAGTCAAGCAATCATTATATCTAAATGATCCATTCATAGTACTTGATATTGGGTACAATTCTTTAACAATGGAGGTTTTAATTCTTTTGTTTTGTGAAGCTTTGGTAAAGTTATGTTTCTAAAGGAATTGTATGAAAGTTCTTATGTATTCGTGTTGGTTTTGACAATCAATAAGAATTTAGGAGAAATTTCCCAATTCTAAACTTGGTTGGGTCCTAATTTTAGCTTTAAAATTCATCGGGTTGCTGAGCAAGGGTATGGAGCGGCGTGCCACGAAGGCGTCAGGACTGAGGCCCAGAAGTTTGTGGCCTTGCTCCCTTCACCAGTAGTGCGCCCCAAACTTGGGGCTGAATTTTTGTGCGCGCCACTAGTGCGCCAGGGGTCGCCTTGCTGATCCCTTCCGTGGTTCATTCAGTTGTGTTCCTTTAAGTCGTAGCTACGTTTTCCTTCTCTATATTAGCTCCTATAGAATCCATTTACCTTTGAGAATTTCTACATGTTCTAATCATATGTCTTAATGCACATTCAAAATTAAAGTGAGTTTAAGAGAAAAGTTCAAGAGTTTTATTGATTTATTGTTGAAAATCTTTTGTAACGAACCATAGTCTTAAATTAATTTTTCTGAGAAAGCAAAGATGAGTGCTGAGAAGAGTTTTATTCATGATTGAGAAAGAATATAAGGGAAATAAGTATTACCAAATGTTACACATTTACATTTAAAAGAGAAACTTTGATTTCTAAAAAGAGTAATGAGTTGAGAGATTAATTTAGAGCAGTTACCTCTTTTAAAAGGGCATTTCGAGTAATTACCTCAAATTGAGAAAGCGTATGTTTTACACATTTGAAGATGAGTATATATATATTTATTGGGATTATTATTGAGCACCGATATGGGGATGAGTTCAGATAACTCACATTCCTCATAAACCATGTTGCCAACATGGGTAAGTGATCATACTTTTTAGACGATTCTTTATTGATTTTGAGCATAGCTTAGTGGATCCACTTAGTTGAGGTGTTTTATACCCCGACAAGGTATAGGACAATTCTAGAAGCATGGGCGAGACATTGTATCATCACATAGCTCATAGTGATGGTTGTCGGTTAGAGAATCTCCCAAATAAGAGTAAAGAGTACTTATTGTATTTTTCATATATACATCTTTGATTTAGTATCTATTAATTATGAAGCTTTAAACATTTCATCTTTTGTTATTGATTTTGTATTGAGTTGAGTTGAGGTGAGTATTCTTCCAGTCATGTCAGTTTAGTTATCTATGTATTCAGTTCTCTTTGCATGCTTGTACATTCAATGTACTGATGTCATTCGACCTGCATCATATTATGATACATATACAAGTGTTCAGGATCATCAATAGGCGCTTCATTGAGATCACCTTACACTCGTACACAGTATTTGGTGAGGCCCTTTTGCTTTCAGGAGACTCCATTTTCATTTTAGTTTTAGTAGCATTTGAGGTGTTGTGGATCTTGTCCCAACATCTATCTTGAACTGTTAGAGACTTCATAGACATACATAACTAGATGATTTTCATTGTTTTTCTCAAGATGTTGATTTAACTTATGAATTATGTTAAGTATTTTCAAGATAGTGTTTTAGAACTTTTCTTGAATGTGTAAATGCTCATCTATTTAAGTTTCTGCAAATCTTTTAGAGTTATAGTTAGCCATGCCAAGGATTTGCTTGGGGATCAAAAATGGTTCTCGAGTATTGGTTATGTTTGGTGTATAGACTCGGGGCATGACATTCTTGCATTCTAAATTTGCCACATAATAAAAATACTTAATTTATAAGCTTAATAGAATCAGGATATTGTTTAGCATTTGTAAAAAATCATTCAACCACCTAACAAGATTCATATTATTTTTTAAACTAGAACAATTAATGAGGCAAATTTTCTAAACTAATTGAGCACTAGGACACCTAAAAAACATATGATCAATTGTTTCACTTTCAAGTTCACAACCCTTACACACTCCACATATGTGCCTCATTCTCCTACAAAAAATGTGGTTGATCAATAACATATTGAAAATACATTTTCGAATAAAGTGCTTATACTTATTTTTAATAGTCATAGATGATTAAAAATTCAAAATTCCTGAAAAATACTAATTACGAGATTGGGCTCTCTCATTACTCATTTGTTCACATCTAACCATTTTCCTAACTAAGTGGTATCCCAATTTAACCTCATACTTTCCGAATTTGGTGTGGTACCAAATAATCTTATTTGATGAGTATGTGGTTGAAATAGATATAGAGACTATTCTACGAAAGTCATTTGGACAAAAACAATTTTGAATGTCTTGCAATTTCAAGTATGGGTACTTTCCTCTATAAGATCATTCACTCTCAACTCGACATCTATTTGACCATGCACGGGACTAGGTTTAAATTCACTAGAGTTAGAATTCACGGGTCCACTCAAACTTTAATACTTTCTCCAGAGCCTACTTTCCATCTAATACCCTTTTGTAAAAGATCTCTATCCCAAATAATGTTTTTCCATATTCAAGTACTAGTAGATGAACATGTGTAACTTTAAGGAAAGAAGTATGCGAAAAATATTTACTCTTGAGGATTCTTAAAAGTAATGAATCTTCTTGGGTCAAAATTTTCCAACAACGCTTGATTAAAAGACTTTAAATCTCTCAAATCTATGCCCCCTTTATTAAACATAGAGTCTCTCATTTTTAAATGTATTTTCCTTTTATCTTCATCATGCCCCACCAGAAATTAGAGAAGTTAGTCGTAATCTCTTTACATAAGGAATTCGGAAATTGAAAACAAGATAATGATTAATGCATAAGATAAAATAGCATATAGAACATATTTAAACACCACCTCTTTTCCTCTCAGACATAAGAAGTTATTTTTCCACATTTTTATTTTGATTTTCACCCTATCTTCAATAAACTCTAACATTTTTTTCTTCGATCTTCCAACTACCGCAGGCATCCCCATATATAATCCTAAGTCATTCCTTTGTAATTTTTCTAACACTGCATGAGTTCGATCTTTTTTAATATCAAAATATTTTTTATTAAAGAAATAGAAGATTTAGAGAAGTTCACCTTTTGTCCCGAACACTTTTCATAAATTTATAAAATTTCAGAAATTATTTGAGCATTCTGAATATTAACATTACGAAAGATAAAAGAGTCATCAACAGAAAAAAAAATTAATCGTAGGGTCCCCTCTACTTAAGCTTTAAGCCTTGTATATCCCGACATAAGTTTACTTGATTTAAGAATCTCGAAAGACCTTTAGCACATAGAAAGAAGAGATATGGAGAAAGTGTATACCCTTAGCTTACCTTAGTCCTCTAGTAGGTTTCACTTCTCCAACTATATCCCTATTATTATTATTAAATCTATAGATTGGGATAGTGATGAATTGCATAATCTAGTTAATCCAGTTTATCAACTTATGCTATACTTAACTCTTTATCAACCAAATTAAATGTATATCACTTTTATTCTTTTGAACTAAAAGTGTTCATCTTCATTTGGTAGGTAGATTCCCAATTTGGTTAATCTTACTACAACATTAGCCATTAGACGAGTCCAAATCCTCGAATTTTTATTAATAACTCTTTTTCCAAGTTTTAACGTTTTTTCTCAAACAAGATAACTTAAAGTAAGTTCTAATGTTTGCAACCATTAGAAATCAATTAATATGAAAGAGATAATAAGATACAAATATAACACGCGATTCATTATGTAAAAACCATATTTTTAGGTCAAGTCGTCATGAATTTCACAACCCTTGATTGTGGGATTTATCCACTCATAATTAATGAAACAAAAAATATTATTGCAGTCATTCAATAGGTAATTACTTACAAGAGTTAAAGACAATCAACACTTTGATTTCAGTAACTCGATGAAAACTCTTCTTCAAACTCAGTTCAAGAAAATATCATCTCTTCGATAAAATAAAATAAAATAAAACCCTAGAAATAGTATTTTTAGGAAATTTGAAATTTTAAAAATAGAAAAAAATAATCTCGAGGCTCGTTTGACGCTGCGTCTTATGGCCCATCATAGGAGTTACGATACATCGCCTTGGCCTTCATATAGTTTTAGAGAGTTGTTGAATTCCTGCAGGTCTAACATTAACTCTGATGGCCTGTCAAAGGTTTGACGGTCCATTACCTCCTTTGTCACAAAGCTTCATAGATTTTGTGAAATTTCTGCAAGTATGACAATACACCTGATGACCAATCAGAGGTTTGACGGTTTGTCAGACTTGTCGTCAAAGCTCTCCTATTGTAACTTAAGAATGCACAATTATTCCTATATTCTATTTAAAAGCATTAGATGCAATGTCAAATGCCGACACATCATTGTCTTGGTCATGCGTTGGCCTTTGCACTTGAGTCAATCATAGAACGAGTGGGTCGTCCATTGATGGTGATGTCTACACACTGTATGTTGTATTCTTCTAGATTCTCCAATAGCTCCGCATAGTTTAATTATTCTTGTTTATATAGCTCTTTTTGTTCGCCTTATATGGCACCAAACATCTTCATTTCAGGGCACTTTGCATAGGTATGTGGCCTAGGGCATATGTAGCAACCATCTCCCTTTGTGTTTTATGTCTTTCTCTCGACATAGCTTTGGCATCCAAACATCTTTCCATCCTACGTGTATGTTTCATGATTCTTGGGATGTGGTTGTCTGTCATTGCTTCTTCCATGATCTCCCCTACCTTTGGTATGCCCATTTCTCATCTCTTTTTTCATTACCTTTGTTATTCCTTAAGTTCGTAAAAGCCTCGACATGAATGATGGCTTCTCAATAATGCTAACATGTCGGCATTCCAACTCTATATTGGCATAATTTTTCAGCCCATCCATGAAATGGAATAACATATCTTCATCAGTGAGGTTGAGAATCTGCAATGTGAGAGTGGTGTAATCCTTCATACATGCATGTATACTTTTGTCTACTTCAACTCCAGAATTTGAACTTTTCTTCATAGATGCCCTTGTTGGGAGAGAAGACCCTCTTAAAACTCGATCAAAATTACTCCCATGTGCTGATGGAGCAAAGCCCCTTCTTTATCTCAAACTCCTTCCATTTCCCTTATTGCATGGCCAACTCCGGAAGGTACAACATGGCAGTGTTGATTTTGTTCTCATAGCTTCAGTTCATTACACTAGAAACAATTCTCTAACTACCAATGAAATTTCTCTACCTCTTGTGCATCACGAGTGCCTTTGAACATTAGTGGCTTAAAAGCCTGAACCTTGGCCTCCCTATCTCTGTCGGATGTCGCGAATCCTCCAAATTTATTCTCCCTCCTTGAGTGCATCCATCATGGTCTTTATGGTCTAAAATATTTCTTAATGCTTCCATAAGCCGACACTCCAAGAAAGTGATGGTTTCCCTTATCTCCAATCCTACATGCTTACGCCCCTCCAACTCTTTTCAGATGTTCTCATACTCCTCAAGGGTGAAGTCTTTAAGAGTCTTGAACATGTCGTTGATCTCATCCAAGTGTTTGCCAAAAATCTCTGCAAATTTTGTTACTATGTCAATCTTATTCCAAGAATGAGATTGTGGGCACTTCTTATGTTTTCCATCACTCCCCTCTGTGGCAGAATGTGAGTGGTATGTTAGCGCTTCAGTTGGTGTATGATCGTAAAATAATTTCTCATTTTTCTTATGATTCTTTATCCTCTTTCGGTGATTCTCTTTAACATTGTGCCTAAGGTTAGTGCTGCTAGCAGTGTTAATATCTCCCTCATTTTCCATTTTCATAGTATCAACGTTTGTCATGATATCATGTTTTCATAGACTTAGACTTCTACTAAGCGCATCGTGCTACACTTCTCAACTTGTTCAGAATCTTTCACGATCTTGTAAGTTTAAGTAAGTTTTTTTAATAATAGATTGCTAAGGAAATATTGAATTAAAAAAGCCACAAGAGAAAGTGAAGCTTTTATATTGTTCAAGACTTAAAAGATTAATTTGCTTTCAATTTATACAACTCACCTTGAGCTAATTTATAAATATAAATCGTGTACAAATCTCCATTATAGAATTCACTACGTAACTAGAATGTTTCATGACCTTCCATGCAAATTCATGAAATTTTAAGGTTTTTCAAGGAAAATCTCTATACATCTTTCGAATATTTCAGTTAGGACTAGTCTTCTTTCTATGTAAGCATTCCACATGGACAACATTAGACCATGTGGAACTTAAGTGACATGATGTCGTGGTGGGTGATCACATTTTGGTGTCATGTGACTTCATGTAGATGGTTTCATTTGTTCCTCAGTAGAGTCAAATGAAAGGATGAGAGTTGACCTTGGGGTATGTAGAAGAACATGATGACACTGACATCATACATTCTTTTACTTGTAGTCATACCAATCTCCTTGATTAATTTTTGTAGAATGTTCTTGTTCAATATAAATGTTTAATGATGTAGATTAAGTTTTAGATATAGTTGACAATGTCTTTATGCCAAAAACTATATCCTAGATTCTAGGAAAGATAAAAGAGAAAAAGACACAAAATTATATGGAGGAAAGGCAAGAAAATGATCAAAATGATCCTTAATGTATGAGGGTTGAATTATTTTGATCCTTTATATATATATATATAATATATATATATACAAGCTATATAAATATATCGCTTAGGAGTCATTTGATGGATTGGATAAGAAAAAATAATCTTGGAATAAGTTTTTAGTACCTCCAATTCTTTGTTTGGTTACAAAGTGTGAAATAACTTATCTCAGGATTAATAATTATGACTGGAATAAGTTATCTCAACCTGTGATGGAATATTAAAAATGCATAATAACAAAAGTACCTCCTTAAACTCTCTTTTATACATCACTTTTTGCATACATGTATGTTCTTTTTTTGGTAAGTATAATTATTTTATTTACCAAAGAGCTTAATAGAAAAAAACCAGCCAACTTGGACATGCAAGCCCAAGTCTTGCTGAAGCACAAACATAAACCATCCCTATCTACTTAATACTCTTATAATTCAGGGATATACATTGAGTTCTTGCAGCCTACTAGCTAATCTAGGTTGTCGGGATCCCCTTCCATGAACCTCTTGTATGACTTGTTGAACAATACTTTCCGGTGTCCTTTGCTTCTTTTGAAATAGTCTACCATTTCTTTCTCTCCACAACCAATATAATGCTCCTGGTATACCTTCATCTTACTAATTTTCCCTTTCATGTTCCTCACTGCCCATCGAACTTCTTCCTGCCAGTTCATAATTTGTCTCTGTATACCTTGCCACCCCAATAGTTTACTCCATACCTTTTCAGCATAAGACCATTTGAAGAATAAATGATCAATATCTTCATCATTTGTTTGACAGAGTGAACATGTTACTTCTTCTGTTAAACCCCCTTGCGCCAACCTTCCTTTAGTTAGTAGCCTCCTATTCAGTGCAATATACAGTATAAACAACCATTTAGGAGCTCCAAGGTTTGCCCATACCAGCTTTCTCCATTCCACTCTCTCCATACTGCCCCTCATCTGCTTATAGACCTCATTTATAGAATATTTATCCTTGTTAATCATATCCTGTTCACTATAGCCAGCTTCTTGGAGATATTTATGAACCTTCAAAATCCTCTGGACCATCCAAGATACCTGTTTGACCTTCACACCCCACACAAAGTTTTGTTTTCCATAGTAATATGTATCTTCAATACAACTTATGATGACATTCACAACCTTTACTACTCTTTATTTTTATGATTATATATTTTTTCATTAAAAATTACGCTATATAATTTTTTTTATGAATATATCAGATGTTGAATTTATTTGAATAATTCTTATGTTTATTTATATTTCTATTTCTCTTAAAATGTTCACTCCACTATTGAGTTACATATTTTTAATTAACTAGTCATTTAATCACTTAAAAAATTATATTTTATACATCAATTAAATTGAAGATAACTTTAATATTTTACAATAATATGATTGATATGTGTTTAAATGAAGTGACATTAATAGTAAAATTTCTTTTATTTTAACAAACTTAAGATGAAATTTTATTTTTAAGATAAATAAAATGAATGTTTTTTATTTAAAAACATCCGGCATAATTATGACAATGCACACACAAAAATATTTTAGCTAAATGAGATGAAAATTTTATTTTTAAGAGTGAATAACTAAAACTGGCAAAGAAAGTATAAAAAACTAAATAAAATGGAGTGCATTTTTGTAAAACAAACAACTTATTCTTAGAAAGAATGTCATACATATTATTTGAACATGACAAACAAAACAACCAATAATAAATAATTTCAGCATAAGTAATTCTAGCATAACTTATCCAGACATAACTAATCCCAACATCACTTGTCTTCAAGCCAAATGACCCCACATAACTTATTCCACCTTTTATCCCGCATAAATTATACATAGATTCCCTCATAAGTTATCTAAGTATTAATTATGTAGGATTACAAAAAACACAACCAAACAACGTATAAAATTAATAAATTAATAACTTTTATACAATATTTTAAAATCTACCAAGCAAACATTCTATAAAATTAATAGATAAATAAATTTTATCCTATTTCTAAATCAAACGTGATATACAAGATTAATTAATAAAACAACCCATGATATATGTAAAATGTGATATTTTGGTCCTAACACTTATCCGTTAACTTTAACGGTGGAACTCAGAAAGCTTCCTCCTCCTCTACACTCTCTCTCTCTCCTCCGGCTTTGCTGCTTGTACAATTGGATTGATAGCAGCAGTAGCAGGGAAGAGGAAGAAAGGAGGAACGAGAAGCTAAAAGTTGTTCAAATATGGCAAATGAAGGCATCAATGATACTTCATGTGCAAGAAAAGGCTCAATCACTCATGTAATCTTTGACATGGACGGTCTTCTTTTAGGTATCAAGATGTATAAGATCTCACTTGGATTTTTCTCTACTACTCTTTTTCCTTTAATCAAGCTTATTTTGCAAATCTAAATGAACTGAGAATGCAATGATACCCTCTTTTGTGACTCAATTGTCCACTTTGCCAATAACGGATAATGTGCTTGTGGAAATTCCCTATAAGTAAAGTTTGTCAAGAATTGATGTAATCATGGTATGCAATCGTTTGCTAAAATAGCATAGCTTCTCCGCCCTTTTTGCTTGACAGATGGGACAACCCAACAACAAAAAGACTCATCCTACTTCTCATATTCGCAACCATCTCCGGAGCATAACAGGATAGTTGGGTGAACTTCAACCCATACTCATGAACACTTAATGTATCCTACTTAAGAGTGAGAAACTCTCGTACCTTGGCCTCTTTCAGTTCTTGGGGAAAGAAACATCCCAAGAAGGCCTCCTAAGAACATGCCCAACTCACAGGTGGTGCTTCTCCATCTCTACCCTTCTTCCACTGGTCAAACCAAGTCCTAACAACATCCTTCAATTGATATATAGCCAGTTCAAATAGCTCAGTATCGACAATGAGCATAAAATCAAATACCTTTAACAGTTTCTCAATAAAGTTCTCTGGAACATCAGTAGTGCTCCAACCAGTGAAACTTGGAGGATTCATTCTCAAGAACTCTCAGATCCTCGAAGTATCAGTCACTTTATATCTAGCTCCTCTTTGTTGCCCAGCTTGGTTGGTCACAACTTGTCTCATCATCCGGATACCCTCACAAAACTCAGCATTGGTAAC
The DNA here is from genome assembly GCF_900185275.1 of Solanum verrucosum. Lineage (NCBI taxonomy): Eukaryota > Viridiplantae > Streptophyta > Magnoliopsida > Solanales > Solanaceae > Solanum > Solanum verrucosum. Next base: position 30,943 of record NW_026020059.1, read on the forward strand.
TTCTCCTTGGGGTTGCACTTCAGGCGCATTGGGTACCCCTTGCTCCTCAACATAGTAGGACAACCTTTGATAGCTCTTCATGGAGGCATGATTAACTGAAAACACGTGCAGGCACGAATTAGAAAGAAACTTTTTAGAGATCAACTCTAACGCATGAAATAAGTATGCAAGAAGTGAGAATATTTTCCTAAGAGTTGTAGCCTCCTAATTATAGATGTGACGCGCTTAACACCGATAACTAAGACTCTACAGACATGACTTCATAGACTCCCTAGGGCTCTTGAACTTTGTGCTCTGTACCAACTTTGTTAGGCCCAGAGCCTACACCCTGGGCGGGACTGGCACTCGAAAACCATTGTTGGCCCCAAGAGAACCCTTGGCCTGGCTTACTTACTCACTGGAAGACTAAAACATAAGAAATAAAACTCATGCAATAACTTAAGAATAATATCTTAGCCAAAATGGCAGCTCAAGTCTTAAGCATTTACAACTGAAATGAATAAGACTAAAGAACTATAACTATATGTCTATGAAGCCTCTAAAACAAATAGGGATTTCAAGACAGGACCCCAATCATCCTAACAACTGAAAACTAGAAAGTAATGTAAAAAGGAGCCCACCGAAAAGCAAGGAGGCTCACCAACTTACTCTGAGTAATCAACCTGATCAGCGCTAGATGTTGATCCTGGTTACTTGTGTCTGCATCATAAGACGATGCAGGCAAACTGGCATCAATACATTGAATGTACGAGTATGCGAGTTGGAATGCTAAACATAACATAGGCTTGAAAAGAGTTTGAAAGGAACACTTACCTTGGCTTTAATGAACTCCTGAATAACTTAACTCAATATAAAGCAGTAAAACACATGCAATATACAGAAAGCTTTTAAAACAGTAGAAAGCAACTTAGTTCGTTAAAGATAATGCAATAACAAACTCAACTTTACTCATATAATAAAGTAATATAGTTTCTGTGGGAGATTCTCTAACTGACAACCACCACTATGAGCCTAAGTGGTGAAACATTGTCTTGCCCACACTGCCAGAACTGTGCTATACTTTGCCGTCATATGTGACTCTTTAACTAAGTGGATCCACTAGTCTATGCTAAAAAGCACTTAAGGATTCATCTAAAAAGTATGATCCTTTACTACCATGATGGCTACATGGTTTATGGAGACTTGAGTTATCTGAACTCGCGTCCCCATATCAGTGCTCAATACTACTCCCAAAATGTACTTAGCTCATATGCTTTTTAAAAAAAAGTCTTTCTTTGGTTTGAGATAATTACTCAAAACTTATCTTAAAAGCTCTCTTGGAAATCGGTGTTTCCATTTCTTGCTCAAATGTTGAAAAACATTTTAACTCTTGGGAATACTTAGTTTCCTTATAATTTTTGAAGAAATGAACTCAAATATTTACTCTTTGCTTAACTCAAAACTTAAGTCTTAAAACAAAGTTAAAACATTTGTGAAAGACTTTTGAAAACTTTATGAACTTATTTTGACTTGATTCTTAACTTCTAGACTTGACTATTAGCCTTCCTTAAATTGAATTATGAAATCAAGGTTCATGATCTCATATTTATGGATGATTTCATGATGTTTAGACGTACCTTAGAGTGTTGGAATTTACAAGAAAACATAGCTACAATACTAAGGAACTAGTACAAAAAGATTGGAAAGAAATGGGAAGAACTGGAGTCCCTGGAGCTCTGAGAGGCGCGGGATGCCATCCCTTGAAATTCACAGACCAAGTTGGGGCGCTTTGGCTGGCGCGGTACCCTAAAGCCCAACATTCAGAGACCCCTTTTTGGGGCTCTGAGAGAGGCGACGCGCTAGGACCCTCCCCAGGTTCTCCCAGACTTTTCTTCTTCGTTTTTCAACTCTAAACCCTCCCAATCAACTTAGTTCTTCCCCCAAACACTTAGAAACGATTATATCCTCAACATCTACTAGATTCAACTCGAAATTTCACCTGAAAACATGAATCAAACTCAAGATTAATCCAACAACACAACCCACAAGAATTCAAACGAATTTCATCAAGAACTCAAAGGATTTACTTTAAAATCTAATATACATCACTGAATTGAATCATGATGGCGTGTGGGTGAACTAATCCAACGCTATGTGATCGAACATACCTCGAAGGGATCACCCCTTGATGAAATCCACAAGAGATCTGTAACACCCTCTATCCTAAATAGACCAAAATGCAGAGTTTGAGAGGTTGCAGGTGCAACCCACGGTTGCCATCCATGGATCGTAGGTTAGACCATGGCCCGTGCTGGTGGCCCGTGGTTCACCACTGCAACCCCTCCCCAAACCTAGCTCAGAAAATTGGCTAAATCTTGATCTACGGTTCGTAGGTCAGACCACGGTCTGTGGTCTGTGTCCGTGGATCAAGACTCCTTTACCAAGCCTCTGACACGAACTACGGTCGACCAGCACGAACCATCGTTCAATGCACGATTCGTAGGTCTGACCGTAGATGAGGGTCAGCAGCTAGTTAGAGGAAAATTGTTGATTTGGTCAACTTGAAATGGTCATTACTCATAGCAAAAAATGAATTATGTGTCCATAACCTATGATATGATAGATAATTGAATCTTCTTTCCAACGCCACCAAGTTTCCTAAAATCTGACCTCGGAGTAAAAGGTTATGCTCGCTTTAGTGAAGCCTTCTTGAGCAGACTCGATCTACGACTCCAATCTACGGACCGTAGGTCCAATCCGTAGGTCACTCCGACAGCAGTTAAGTCATGGGTCTTTTGGTCTTTTCCTATTTCGTTGGACCCCTAAGATACGTCGTTTAGACCCTAAATCATGAGGTTTTAGTCAGTTTAAGCCTAGAAACATAACTAGAACTTACCTAAGTCAAATCATTCATCATAACTTAGAAAATAGAAGCATAAGAAGAGAAAGAGGCAACCAACCCTAACTCCAAGAACGCAACAAGTTTTCTTTAGTTCCAGCTCATAAATCCAAGGATATCTCCGTGAAATTCGTCACTAGGTATGTTGAATTTCACTAGTGGGTTCCTTTTGCCCATTAGGTCCCTAGAATTCAGTCAGGTTCTTGATTCCATGATTATGAACAGACCTAGGATTTCTAGAATTTCAACAGATCATCATGAATTAGTTATTTAAATGATCCAAATTATATTATCATGTTATTGCTCAGTTTATTTCATGAATTTCAGAACCCTAGCTATGTATTTCTTTAGTTCTTGAATTACACATGCTAGGTCAGATATTTTAATATTCAGTTATACATGCCTCAGTTTACAAATGCATCATTATCAGATTAATTATTGCATTCTCAGTCTTGCATGTTCAGTTTTGAGCTATCCAGTATTACAGAAATTTTGTCATAATGTGTTAATCACTTAATCTATTGTGAGTAGCATAATACCGAGTTGGACTAGGGTTCAGCGTACCCATATAGTCCTAGAACTACGAGCCACGTAGGTGTAAGTCTTCTTTGTGGGCATCATTTTAGTAATCACGCCATCATGCTTCTACACCTTTGGCCAGGTGTATTGGGTCTTCTCGATGGGGAGTATACATCAGATTCCACAATTAGCTCATGTGGTTTTATGTCGCTCATTAGTAGCTCCAACAGTTCAGTCAGATTATATTGTATTGACCATGTATTAGTATATTCAGTATTCAATCTCAGCATGTTTTGAATTGGTCATTGCATTCAGTTAGCTCAGCATTCAGTATATATATCATGTTCAGATTATGTCATTGCTTTATTACTTTGTTCAGTTATATGTTATTTCAGTGTTACTCTATCCTGCATGCTCAGTACCTTTCAAGTACTGACGCATACATGCGCTACATCTTCCCGTGATGTAGGTTCAAGTTTTCAGCATCCAGATTACGCTTAGATCGGTTCCCGATCTCCAGTTCAACAGATTCAATAGTGAGTCCTCATTCTGCGAGGATAATAGCCATGAGTTTCTTTTCAGTTTTTTTTAGTCCTTTAGTTTCAGTTTTGCTAGACTTAGCTAGGGCCTGTCCTAACATTTCTGGTCAGTTAGAGGCTATTTTCAGACATAGTTAGATTCAGCTTAGTGTTGAGTTAATATCTTATTTGTATTAAACTCATCATTTTTCATTTATCTCAGTTATAGTATATGGTTAATCCCCATCCTTTTCATTTTATTTATGATTTAGCTTCCGCATCAGTTTATTATCTTTAGTATGCTCATGATCACGCCAGTAGGGTTATCTTGGTATTACTTGTGGTCCTAGGTCTGGTGTCCGCGTCTCGGGAGTAGTCTCGGGGCGTGACAAACTTGGTATCAGAGCATTAGGTTTAAATGTCCTAGGATGTCTGAAAAGCCGCACTAAGTAGATTTTTTTTCATGGGTGTGAAGTGCACTATATCTAATGAGAGGGAGACTACGAGGTGTTTTAGGAAAACTTCACACTCTTTGGTATTCTTATCGTTCGTTGGTATGATCTCATTTTTAATCTGTCGTTATGCACTTAAGATCATGCCTCCCCGTAGAGCTAATGCCAGGAATGTGAATGCCAGGAATGCTAACACAATTCCTCTAGTCCCAGACCATAAGGTTAAGAATGAAAAGTTTCAGAATGCGATCCAACTAGTGGATCAGAGTATGACCAACAAGAACAATCAGCAGGTTCCAGTTCCTACTAATAGAAATGGTGGATTAGTGGCAGCTAGAGTTTGAGAGTTTTTTAAGGATGAATCCACCTGAGTTTTAGGGTCATAAGTTGGTGAAGACCCATAAAATTTCATTAGTGAGGTTAAGAAAATCTTTGGAGTGATGCAAGTGACTGGTAATGGTAGGGTTGAGTTGGCATCCTACCAGCTTAAGGATGTGGCTCACATATGGTACACTCAGTGGAAAGATTCAGGGGCTACGTTATCTTTTCTAACTCCTTGCATAGCAGTCCAATTCAGTGTTAGTCAAGAAACTCTCTCAGAACCCTTCTCAGTCTCTACTCCAGTTGGTGACCCAGTTATAGCTAGACGGGTATATAGAAATTACCCTGTCACAGTCTCTCAGAAAGTAACCTCAACATATTTTGTAGAGTTAGAAATGGTACACTTCGATGTCATTCTAGGCATGGATTGGTTAGATTCCTATTATGCCTCAGTCGATTATAGAACTAGGATTGTTTGTTTTCAGTTTCCAGACAAACCAATCCTAGAATGGAAGGGTAGTAGCTTAGCGCTTATGGGTCGATTCATTTCTTACCTTAAGGCCAGAAAGATGATCTCTAAGGGTTGTCTCTATCTTCTAGTTCGGGTTAAGGATTCAAGTTCAGAATCCCCAACTCTTGAGTCAGTCCCTGTAGTCAATGAGTTCTAGAACTGTTTCCAGATAATCTTCTCGAAGTTCCTCCCGAAAGGGAAATCGAATTTGGAATTGATCTCTTTCCAGATACCCAGCCTATCTCTATTCCTCCTTACAAAATGGCTCTAGCTGAGCTTAAAAAATTGAAAGAGCAGTTTAAAGACCTAGATAAGGGCTTCATCAGACCTAGTATTTCGCCATGGGGTGCACCAGTGTTGTTCGTAAAGAAGAAAGATGGTTTTCTCAGAATGTGCATTGACTATAGGCAGTTGAACAAAGTCACAATCAAGAATAAGTATCCCATCCCCATGATTGATGACTTGTTTAACCAATTTCAGGGTGCTAGTCATTTCTCAAAGATAGATCTCAGATCAGGTTATCATCAGCTTAGAGTCAGAGATAGTGATATTCTGAAGACAGCCTTCAAAACTCGGTATGTTTATTACAAATTTGTAGTTATGTCATTTGGACTAACCAATGCTCCTGCAGCTTTCATGTATTTGATGAACAGAGTGTTCAAGCAGTACTTAGACTTGTCTGTTATTGTCTTTATTGATGATATTCTCATTTACTCGAGGAATGAGGAAGAACATGTGAGTCATTTGAAAGTTGTTCTGCAAACTCTCAAAGATCGCCAGTTATTTGTAAAATTTAACAAGTGCGAGTTTTGGTTACAATCAATTGCCTTCCTTGGGCATTATGTGTCTAGTGAAGGAATTCGAGTAGATTCTCAGAAGATAGAAGCAGTGAAACAATGGCTCATACCTACCTCTGCTACATATACCAAAAGTTTCTTGGGTCTAGCGGGCTATTACAGACGGTTCGTGGAAGGCTTTTCATCCATAGCCTCACCATTGTCTAGGTTGACTCAGAAGATGGTCAAGTTTCTATGGTCAGATGATTGTGATAAAAGCTTCGCAGAATTGAAAACTAGGTTGACTACAACTCATGTCTTGACTCTACCAGAGGGTTTAGATGGCTATGTGATCTATTGTGATGCATCCAGGGTCGGCCTAGGTTGTGTGTTGATGCATCGAGGTAAGGTTATAGCTTATGCTTCTAGACAACTTAAGGTACATGAGAAGAACTATCCAACTCATGACCTTGAGCTTGCAGCAGTGGTGTTTGAACTCAAGATTTGGAGACACTACTTGTATGGTGTTCATGTAGATGTGTTCAATGACCATAAGAGCCTCCAGTATGTATTCACCCAGAAAGAGTTGAATCTTCTCCAGAGAAGGTGGCTTGAATTCCTCAAAGATTATGATATGAGCGTACATTACCATTCGGGTAAGGAAAATGTAGTAGCAGATATCCATGGGTATTGTATCACATGCTGAGGTAGAAAGAAGAGAGCTAGCAAAGGATGTTCATAGACTTGCTCGCCTAGGAGTTCGTCTTATGAGCATATCATGTGGTGGTGTAACGGTTCAAAATGGGGCAAAATGTTCTTTGGTAGTAGAGGTTAAGGAAAAGCAAGACAGTGATCCAATCTTGCTTGAGCTTAAGGGTGCAGTACACAATCAGAGAGTGGAGGTTTTCTTCCAATGGGGAGATGGTGTACTTCGCTACCAAGGTCAATTATGTGTTCTTAATGTGGGAGAGTTGAGACAACATATTCTTGCAGAGGCCCATAACTCCAGTTATTCTATCCATCCAGGTGCCACTAAGATGTACCGCAATCTGCGGGAAGTCTATTGGTGGAATGGTATGAAAAGAGATATAGCAGACATTGTGGTTAGGTACCCCAATTGTCAGCAAGTCAAGGTAGAACATCATAAACCAGGAGGCAAGACTGAAGAGATTGACATTCCTACTTGGAAGTGGGAACTGATCAACATGGACTTCATCACATGTTTACCTCATACTCGCAGACAGTATGACTTCATTTGGTGGATTATTGATAGGGTTACTAAGTCTTCTCGCTTTCTGGCGGTCAAGACTACAGATTCGGCGGAGGATTACGCCAAGCCTTACATTAATGAGATTGTAAGGTTGCATGGGGTTCCTTTGTCTATCATCTCAGATAGAGGTCCTCAGTTTACTTCTTATTTCTGGAAATTATTTCAGAAGGGTCTTGGTACTAGGTTAACCTTAGCACAGCATCTCATCCACAGATGGATGGTCAGGCAGAGCGTTCATACCTTAGAGGACATGTTGAGAGCTTGTGTGATCGACTTTAAGGGTAGTTGGGACGATCACCTTCCTCTTATTGAGTTTGCCTACAACAATAGTTACCACTCCAGTATTAAGATGGCCCCTTATGAGGCATTGTATGGGCATAGATGTAGATCTCTAGTTGGTTAGTTTGAAGTAGGTGAAGCAGCCTTGATAGGACCAGATTCATTCCTTGATGCTATGGAGAAAGTGCAACTCATTAGAGATATACTTAAGACTGCACAGAGTCGCCAGAAGTCTTATGCAGATGTGACAAGAAGGGAACTAGAATTCCAAGTTGATGATTGGGTTTTCCTGAAAGTGTCACCTATGCAGGGGGTGATGAGATTTAGCAAGAAAGGGAAGCTCAGTCCCATATATGTAGGCCCTTATCGGATCTTGAAAGGATTGGTAAAGTGGATTATGAGTTCGAGTTGATAGCAGATTTAGCAGCAGTGCATCCAGTCTTTCACATTTATTTTTTGAAGAAGTGTGTGGGTGAGCCAGCATCCGTAGTACCATTAGAGACTGTGGATGTATAATATATCCTTTCTTATGAGGATGTACTAGTTGAGATTCTTGATCGTCAAGTTAGAAGGTTGAGAAACAAAGAAGTCGTTTCAGTCAAGGTTTGGTGGAGGAGTCAGTCCGTAGAGGGAGCCACTTGGGAAGCAGAAGCGGCCATGAAAGCCAAGTATCCTCACCTCTTTCCTTCTGATTTAACTCCAGCGTGAGGTAATAGTTCCTCTTCAGTTTTTCAGTCATTCATGCGTAAATTTAATCTTAGAATCATGTTCCTTCAGTTTGTACTGGCATTTTCAGCGTATTTGCATGTTCTTGGAACTTAGTTCAGTCAGAAATTTAGTTCTTAGTATTTAGTGGTAGGGATTGCAGCCCTTTCCCTCTATTTCAGCTAGTTTAGTCTTCATTCAAGGACGAATGTTCTCAAGGGAGAGATAATGTAACACACCGTATCCTAGATACACTAAAATGCAGATTTTGAGAAGTTGCAGGTGCAACCCATGGTTGCCATCCACGAACCATAGGTCAGACCATGGCCTATTCTGGTGGTCCGTGGTTCACCACTGCAACCCCTCCACGGACCCAGCTAAAAAAATTGGCTAAGTCTCAACCGACAGACAGACCCACAGTCTGTAGTTCAGACCACAGTCTGTGGACTGTGTCCATGGATCAAGACTCTTTTACCCAGCCTCTAAAATGAACTAGGGTCGACTAGCACGGACAGTCGTCCGATGTACGGTCCGTAGGTCTGACCGTAGATGATGGTCAGTAGCCAGTTAGAGAAAAATTGTTGATTGGGTCAACTTCAAATGGTCATAACTCTTATCACAAAATTAATTATGCGTCCCATGACCTATGATATAATAGATAATTGAATGTTCTTTCCAACGCCACTGAGTTTGCTAAAATCCGACCTCCGAGTAAAATGTTATGCTCATTTTAGTGAAGCCTTGTTGAGCAAACTCGACCTACGACTCCAATCTACAGATCGTAGATTGACCTACAGCCCGTAGATTCAATCCGTCGGTCACTCTGACAGCAGTTAACTCAGGGGTCTTTTGGTCTTTTCCTATTTCGTTGGACCTCTAAGATATGTCGTTTAGACCCTAAATCATGAGGTTTTAGTCAGTTTAAGCCTAGAAACATAACTATAACTTACTTAAGTCAAATCATTCTTCATAACTTAGAAAATTAGAAGTGTAAGAAGAGAAAGAGGCGACCAGCCCTAACTCCAAGAATGCAACAAGTTTTCTTCTGTTCCAGCCCAGAAATCAAAGGATTTCTCCTTGAAATTGTCACCAGGTATGTGGGATTTTACTAGTGGGTTCCTTTCGCCCATTAGGTCCCTAGAATTCAATCAAGTTCTTGATTCCATGATTATGAACAGACCTAGAGTTTCTATAATTTCAACAGATCATCATGAATTAGTTATTTAAATGTTCCAAATCAGATTATCATGTTATTGCTCAGTTTATTGCATGAATTTCAGAACCCTAGCTATGTATTTCTTTAGTTCTTGAATTACACATGATAGGTCAAGTATTTCAGTATTCAATTATACATGCCTCAGTTTATGAATGCATCATTATCAAATTAATTGTTGCATTCTCAATTTTGCATGTTTAGTTTTGAGCTATCCAGTATTACAGAAATTCTGTCATAATGTGTTAATCACTTAATTTATTGGGAATAACATAATATCGAGTTGGACTAGGGTTCAGTGTACCCATATAGCCCCAGAACTACGAGCCACGTAGGTGTAAGTCCCCTATGTGGGCATCATTTTAGTGATCACGCCAGCATGCCTCTATACCTTTGGCCGGGTGTATTCGGTCCTCTCGATTGTGAGTATACATAAGACTCCACATTTAGTTCATGTGGTTTTATGTCAGTTATTAGTAGCTCCCACAATTCAGTCAGTATCTATTGCATTGACCATGTATGAGTATATTTAGTATTCAATCTCAGCATGTTATAAATTGGTCATTGCATTCATTTAGCTCAGTATTCAGTATCTATATCATGCTTAGATTATTTCATTGTTTTATTGCTTTGTTCAATTATATGTTATTTCTTCTTTACTATATCCTGCATTCTCAGTACATTTCAAGTACTGAAGCATACATGCGCTACATCTTCTCGTGATATAGGTTCAGGTTCTCAGCATCCAGATCACGCTTAGATCGGTTCCCAATCTCCAGTTCAGTAGAATCAATGGTGAGTCCTCATTCTCCGCAGACAATAGTCATGAGTTTCTTTTCAGTATTTTTTCCGTCCTTTAGTTTCAGTTTTGCTAGACTTAGTTGAGGCATGTCGCAACATTTCTAGTTAGTTAGAGGCTATTTTCACACATAATTAGATTCAGCTTAGTATTGAGTTAATATCTTCTTTGTATTAAACTCATGAGTTTTCATTTGTCTCAGTTATAGTTTATGGGTATTCCCCATCCTTTTCATTTTATTTATGATTTAGCTTCTGCATCAATTTATTATCTTTAGTATGCTTATGATCATGCCAACAGGATTAGCTTGGGATCACTTGTGGTCATAGGTCCCGTGTCCGCGTCTCAGGGGTAGTCTCGGGCCGTGACATGATTCTTGAACGTTCTTGATGAATCTTGATTTCTCTTCTCCTTTATCCTCTTTTCTCTTTTCTCCAAGACCTTGCGTGAATTTCAACTTTTATAAATTGACATAATTATGACTATACCACAATTAAACTCATAAAATTAATTAAAATAATTGGGTAAGGAAAAGACCAAAACACCCTTCTAAAATTCGGATTGGACTTTCCTTATTTGAACAACCCAACTTCCAATGAGCATATGAACTCGGAATCGTGCAAACTCGGTGGCATTGGAAAGATTATTCCAATATCTTTTCTACAATATATGGAAACACACCTAACTCATCCTGAACTAAGAGTTATGGTCATTTGAAGTTGACCACAAACTCAACTTAACATACTTAACAAATTTTCCAAATTTTTATATTCTTTCCAAAAATGGCTATTTCAAATTCTTAATTTCTTCCTGGTTATTTCAAATTGCGAGATGTTACAATTATATCATTAAGTGGGACTCAATCATGTTAGACAAAGACCTCCAATATGAGGAGGAATCGATTGCAATTCTTGATCGTGATGTGCGAAAGTTGAGGACCAAGGAGATTAAGTCCGTACAACTTCAATGGAAGTATCGTCCACTTGAGGAAGCTACTTGGGAAACCGAGAGGGACATGCGAGACAAGTATCCCCAATTGTTCATCAAATCAGGTACTACTTCATTCTTTCCTTAGCCTATTTTTTTCCTAAGTTTGTCACTCGGGGACAAAAGATAGGTAAATTGGTATCTATTGTAATGAATGGGTTCCGTCGTTATATAAAAGCCAACGGGGAAAAAATTTGGGTCGAAAAAGTTTTTCATAGTAACTTGGAATTTCTTAACCTAGTCCAGATTTGGAAAAAATCGGAGTCATTAAGGTGTAGGGAAATCTGGTAACAATCAGGTGATTTATTTATGATTTTAATTACATGAGTAGTTAGATAAGTCGTTAAGGAATCCATACGATTTTACGGAATTGAATTCGGGTGAGTGGAACTCCCAGAATCGATCTTAGCGTGAGCGGTATTTTTTTAGCGTCGTTGGTTAAAGGTGTGTTGTGAAATGGGGGTCTTGGAGTTATTAAAATAGCTCACTATTTCGTGCATGCCGCTTTGGCGGTGATTTTGGTCGGTATGGCAGTGCCGCTGTAGCGGGGTGAGGGCCGCTGTGGCGGGCTAGACGCAACCTAAAGTCGTAAATAAACCCCAAAACGTCTTTATTCTGCACTTTTTGTTTTTGAGAGCTAAGGAACTAACCACCATTCTCGAGGCTAAAGGTAAGATTTTAACTCCCTGAATCCATTTTTCGATCTGTATAACGTAATCTAATAGGTAATTATCGATGCGGGAGGGTTTTGATCTAAAATATATGGTGGAAACAACCCTAATTTGGATACTTGTGATCATGGGTATTATCTAGGGTTGTTAGAAATGTTAGTAATCCCGGTAATTAGTGATTATTTGTTGATATACGTATTATATTGATTGTTTGTAGACCGAGAACAAGCGAAACGAATCCGGAAAAGGTAGGATCAAGTTTCTTAGGGTTTCAAGCTTGTTTCGAGGTATGTGATGGTTGTGATTCTATGATTGTGTGATGTATGTTTGTTATTGCTTCATTATGATACATGTACGTATGTGAATGTTGCATTATTGATCACACTTGTTGTAAATGAGATAGATGAATGATGAATGCCATGAATAATGACTTATTTGGATGAACTTGAGAAGATACTTGCGATTGTGATTGTGGTGTGTTGAATGAATCGATTGTCACGTTCTGGCATAACTAATTGGGATTGGTTGCCACGTTCTGACATAATTATGGGATCGGTTGCCACGTTCTGGCTTAATCATTGGATCGGGTACCACGTTTCGGTATGCTAACAGTTTGGGTTTGGGTTCCATGAGAGGACCAATGATTTGATATAATTGTGTATCTTGAGAAATGTGAAACTATACCATATTCGTAAATGTTGATTATTTTGTATATGTTCAATATATGCATGAGGTTATATTGTTGTATTGACTTATATATGTTGCACTTAGTGGATAGCCACGTGATCCTACCAGTACACAGTCGTTGTGTACTGATACTGCACTTGCTCTTTCTTTTTTTAGTACAGGGCATCTTCAAGCGGCTATTGACAGACCTCGTTTAGAAGATCATTGATCGCTTCGAATTCAAGGGTGAGTCGTTTCTTCCGGGCTTCCATGAGTTCTCTCTCGTTATGTCCACATTTCAGACTTAGAATTTTCTAGTACTTAATTAGTTAATTAGTTTGGGGTTACATCCCTTCTTATTTAGATGTTTTGGTACTTTGACTTTCAGGTTCTAGGTGTATTTTCCGCATTGTTAGTTGTTAGATCTTTGGAAGTTTATGGGAACTTCAGTTTTAGCTATTATTCATGTTTTCGTATCCTTAAATGCTTTAGTTGCTTGGTTCAGGTTGTAGTAGTGGTTCTCCTACCGGAGGGTTAGTGTGGGTGCCAATCACAATGGTCTGGGTCGTGACAATCTAGGGTTGATAGAACTGATTAGTAATTCGGGTAATTAGTGATTGTTTATTGATTTCTGTATTGTGATGATTGTTTGTAGACCAAGAACAAGCAGAATAAATTCGGAAAGGGAAGGATCAAGTTTCTTAAGGGTTTCAAGCTTTATTTGAGGTTGGTGATGGTTGTGACTCTATGATTGTGTGATGTATGTTTGTTCTTGCTTCATTATGATACATATATGTATGTGAATGTTGTATTATTGATCACACTAATTGTAAATGAGATAGATGAATGATGAATGCCATGAGTCATGACTTAATTGTATGATCTTAAGAATATAATTGTGATTATGATTGTGGCTTGTTGAATGGATCGGGTGTTGCATTCCGACACACTAACTCGGATCGGTTGCCACGTTCCGACATAATGATGGGATCGGTTGCCACATTCCGGCATAAACATTGGATCTGGTACTACGTTCCAGTATGCTAACAATTTGGATTTGGGTTCCATGAGAGGACCAATGATTTGATATAATTGTGTATCTTGAGAAATGTGAACTGTAACTTGTTCGTAAATGTTGATAATATAGTGTATGTTCAGTATATGCATGTGATTATATTGTTGTGATGACTTATATATATTGGACTTAGTGGGATAGCCGTGTGATCCTACCAGTACACGGTGGTTATGTACTGATATTGCACTTACTATTTCTTTGTTGAGTACAAGGCATCTTCAGGCGGTAATTGACAGACCTCGTTTAGAAGATCAGTGATCGTCGATCGAATTCAAGGGTAGTGTGAAAAGGTTCTGATTGTACCTTACCGGAAAGGTCACAATCCTTTGGAAAAGTCACAATCTTTCGGAAAGGTCACAACCTTTCATAAAAGTCACAACTTTTCATAAAAGTCACAACTTTTCATAAAAGTCACAACTCTTCATAAAAGTCTCAACTTTTCATAAAAGTCATAATTCTTCATAAAAGTCGCAAGTCTTCATTTTCCATTCACACCTTTTAAAACCCAACAGTAGGTCCATCTCGGTAGCTTGCTATTGGGACCTTCAAGTGTCTGATGTTGCACTTCTGCTTTTGCCTGGCACACCCCACCAATTATAGTCCTAAATTTGGATAATTTCATTTGATATGCAATATGATTCTTTTGTAAAAATTCTATGAATCTACAAAATATTTTTGTTGTCATGATGTTGAACCTCGATCGTTATAAAAAGTGTAGTAGTAAAGTGTGATATATAAACTATTTGATAACAATAATTGAAACAGTAAAGAGAGATTTTGTGTAAGAAATTGCATATAAAAGAGGTTGCAAAACATATAGAAAAACATACCTTTCTAGGCCTTTTTTGCTAAGATCAAGTGTAGTATCTATTTCTTATCAATTTAATGTACGATGTATGGATCATTGATCCACACGACATCAACTAATTTTTTTGGAGTGGAGGTCCACCACGATATCTTGCTATCGGGACCTTCAAATGCTTCCTTGACATTGCACTACAGGCTTGCCAGGCACACCCCCACCAATGTAATCATAGATTTTTTTTTTTCTCAAATAATTGTTATTTAATTATTATTCTAATATTTAGGACTTTAAAATTCTATGAAGATTCTAAATATGGCAAGGTAAGGTAGATTTTAACTTGGAGTCTTTAAATATTTTATTCATTTTTAATTTCAAGAAGGAATAACTTGGATCCTACAAATTCACGTTAGGTTCAAAGATTAATTAGTATCCTTATTTTAATAGTAAAATAAAATAAAATTACGTTTACCTAAACATTAGTTCCTCACCTCCCTTCGCATGTATTTTATTTTAGGAGTTTTTTACTAATTCTTCTTTCCATATATTTTAGACGTCTACATTAATTTTACTAATACCTATTACCATTTATTTTAGGAATCGTTAATTTCTTTCTTCTCATTTATTTAGGAATCAACATAATAAAGGTAATTAAATAATAATTTGAGAAAATAGAAGAAACTAAAAAATAAGTTTCCTATGTCTATTCTCCATTTCCGGTCTATTTTAGTATTTTCTATTTAGTTACTTATGTTTTTCCTATTATACTTGTTGGTTATGCTTATGTTATTCTTTTAGCTTAGTCGGACGTTGTCTACTATATACCGTGTTTTTACTCATACTACACTTCTGCCCCCTACAAATCTTAGTTTGAGTTATAACTGTTGATTGGAGTCGTGCGGAGCAGCTTAGAGTTTTTGGAGACTTGGGTGAGATCCTAGCGTCCGGAGTTGTGAGTTTCCATCTATTTTTGGCTAGGATTAATCTTTATGTTGTATTCAAAGACAATCTGTGCTAATCTTGTATTTGTAAAAGTCTTGTACTCTTAGGTTGGATTAAATTCTCAACTACTAACTGATGCCAGGTTTTTGGATGGTTTCTATATTGATTTCCGTTGATTATCTTTTTTCGCTTGATATAAGCTTTACGCTTTTAATTTGTTGGCTTTTTCTTGGTAGCTCGTTGCTTATGGGTCCGAGCAAAGGTTTAGGTTTACCTACTGGTGGGATATAGTAGGTGTCATCATGAACTGAAAAATTGGGTCGTGACAATTATAATTTGAGGGACATGTCGTACGGTGAATTCTATTATCGAGTGTCATCTTGCATGTTGCAATGGATGCATGGAAAAATATGTCATCCATGGATCCCGAACTGAGAGACAACATGTGTGTATCATTAGGTAAGACATGCATTATTACACATTTCATTGCACTACATATGTATATCATTTGTGAACTTGTGAGTGCCTTTCTGTGGAATTAGTGATTGATGACTTGATCTGAGTTGGCTTCTTTTCGGCTACGTGATGTAGCCATACTTTGGTATGAGGTATGGGAAAAATATAGAGGACCTGATGCTCCGCCAGCAGAGTGGGAGGACATCTCTGAGGCCTTCCTTGCCCACTATTTGCCACGGGAAGTTCGAGAGGCCTGTCTCGACCAGTTTTCAAACTGAAGCAAGGAACCATGAGTGTGAGGGATTATAGCCACAAGTTTAATTCTTTGGCAAGATATGCACCAGATATTGTACATACCATGAGAGCCAGAGTTCATTGTTATGTTGATGGTTTGGCAGATCATTTGATCAGAGATTGTAGGGTAGCATCCCTATCAGATGATGTAGATATTTCCCGCATACAGGCGTTCGCTTAGACTACCAAGGACCTTTCTAAACAGATTTGTGATACCTGCAGGGATAGGAAGCAGAGTAAGAGGGCTTGTACTATGAGGTCTTATAGGGAGCCACATGGTGATTTTAGGCTCCCTTTCCATCGATGTCCACCTCAGCCAGCGGGTAATGTGTCACCACAGGTGCAAGGACCGTGGTTTGATCGTTATAGTCAGTCAGGACCAGGTCAGAGCTCAGGTCAGCCTGAAGGTCGTCGATAATATCTTTCCGTACAGGTAAGACATCCCACTCTTCATTGTACACAGTGCGGTAAGCCGCATACTGGGCAGTGTAGACAGGGTTCATGTGCATGTTATCATTGTGGGTAGACAAGACATTTTATTAGTCGGTGCCCGAGGTTTAGCAGAGGTGATCTAGCTAAGCCTTCAGGATCCACAACAACATTTTCACCCTCAGTCCGTGCCCCATAACCAGGACCACATCTTACTCAGGGTCATGGTAGTGGGAGAGGTGAAGGAGGTACAGGTTCAAGCGGTGGTCAGAATCGCTTTTATGCACTCACAGGACGACAGGATTCAGAGGCATCTCCTAATGTTGTTATATGTATATTGACGATATCTTCTCAAACTGTTTACACATTGATAGACCCTGGCTCTACATTTTCATATATCACTCCATTTATTGCTAGTAAGATTGACATGAAATCTGAGTTGTTGCCACAACCAGTTGAGGTGTCTACACCGGTTGGCGATTCTATTTTAGCTAGTCGTGTCTATCAAGGTTGTACGGTATTAATTAATGATTTTCAAACCTCCACCGATTTAGTTGAGTTGAATATGCTAGATTTTGATGTTATCATGGGTATGGATTGGTTGGCAGCTTGCTATGCTAATATTGATTGTCGTGCAAAGATAGTCCAATTATACTTTCCAAGTGAGCCAGCCCTTGAGTGGAAGGGTAATGCAGCCACACCTAAGGGTAAGTATATTTCATACCTTAGGGCTCAGAAGTTGATTGCTAAAGGTTGCATATACCATATGGTTCATGTACATGATACTGATAAGGAACCCATGACTCTTCAGTCAATTCCTATCGTGAATGAATTTCTAATGGTATTCCCTGATGATCTTCCAGAAATTCCCCCAGAAAGGGAAATTGATTTCGCTATAGACTTGCTTCCTGATGCAACCTATATCAATTCCTCCCTATAGAATGGCACCTGCAGAACTAAGAGAATTGAAGGAACAATTGAAGGACTTGCTCGATAAAGGCTTTATCAGGCGAAGTACTTCCCCATGGGGTGCCCCAGTGCTCTTTGTTCGAAACAAAGATGGATCCTTGCGGATGTGTATTGACTATAGACAACTAAATAAAGTCACTATAAATAATAAATATCCTCTTCCACGGATTGATGACTTATTCGATCAGTTACAAGGTGCCAAATGCTTTTCCAAGATTGACTTGCGGTCTGGTTACCATCAGTTGCGAGTTAGGGAAGTTGATATCCCAAAAACAACATTTAGGATGAGGTATGGCCATTTTGAGTTCCTTGTCATGTCTTTTGGGCTTACAAATGCCCCAACAACTTTTATGGATCTTATGAATCGGGTCTTCAAACCATTCTTGGATGAATTTGTGATTATGTTTATTGATGATATTCTTATATATTCACGGTCGGAAGCAGAGCATGTAGACCACTTGCGAGTTGTATTGCAGGCTCTCCAAGATTGCAGATTATATGCTAAATTCTCTAAATGTGATTTTTGGCTTATCTCAGTAGCTTTTCTTGGTCATGTTATTACAAGTGAGGGTATTAAGGTTGATGGACAAAAGATTGAAGCAGTGATAACTTGGCCGAGGTCTTTGAATGCGACGGAGGTTCACAACTTTTTAGGCTTGGCGGGGTATTATCGAAGGTTTATGGAGGGATTCTCCTCTATTTATGCACCACTGAAAAACTTGACACATAAGGCAACGATGTTTCAGTGGACCGAGCCATGCGAGCAGAGCTTTCATGAACTAAAAAAGGCTTACCACTGCACCTGTCCTAACTTTTCCAGATGGTAATGAGGGCTATGTTGTTTATTGTGATGCCTCAAGAATTGGCCTAGGTTGTGTTCTTATGCAACATGGTAAGGTTATTGCATACGCCTCTAGACAGTTGCAGAAGCATGAGCAGAATTATCCTACACACGATTTTGAGTTGGCTGCAGTTGTCTTTGCCCTAAAAATTTGGTGACATTATCTATACGGGGTTCATATAGATGTGTTCACCGATCACCAGAGCCTTCAGTATTTACTTAAGTAGAGGGAGTTAAACCTATGACAAAGGAGATGGCTAGAATTATTAAACGACTACGATGTTGACATTTTATATCATCCCGACAAAGCTAATGTTGTTGCTAATGCGGTCAGTCGGAAGTCTATGGGTAGTCTAAGTCATGTTGAAGCTGGTAAGGCTGGAATTACAAAAGACATATGCCAGCTAGTTAATTTGCAAGTACACTTAGTAGATGTAGGAGGCGGAGTTGTTGTCGTTAAGAATATGGAAGAATCTTCCTTTGTGACTGAAGTGAAAAGACGGCAACATGAACATCCCGAGCTTAGGAAATTGAGGGAAAAGATTCCACAGCAGCAACACCCCTTATTTGAGCTAACTGGAGATGGAGTCCTTAGATACCATGGTCGCTTATGTGTACCGGCAGTTTGGAAGCTTCGTACAAATATTCTTTTAGAGGCCCATTATTCTAGATATGCATCTCACCCTGGAGCGATGAAGATGTATCAGGACCTTCGACAGATCTATTGGTGGAATGTCATGAAAAAAGATATTGCGAAGATGGTAGTTGAATGTCCCAACTGTCAACAAGTTAAAGCAGAGCATCAGAGGCCTAGAGGCCTAACCTAGTATATTGAGCTTCCGTTATGGAAATGGGATATGATAAATATAGACTTCATCACTGGTTTGCCTCGCACTCCATGAATGTTTGATTCCATTTGGGTAATTATCGATAGGCTGACAAAATCTGCTCAATTCTTGCCAGTTAGGACGACATATTCAGCTGAAGATTATGCTAGGCTTTACATTCAGGAGATTGTTCGCCTTCACGAAGTTCCATTATCTATTATCTTAGATCGATGAGCTCAATTTACAACACATTTTTGGAGAATATTTCAGAAAGGTCTAGGCACTCAGGTAAATCTTAGAACCGCTTTTCATCCACAAACTGATGGACAAGAAGAACGTACTATTCAGACGGTTGAGGATATGTTACGTGCTTATGTGTTGGATTTTAAAGGAAATTGGGATCAACATCTACCTCTTATCGAGTTCGCTTATAATAACAACTTTCAAGCTAGTATTCATATGACCCCTTACGAAGCACTATACGGGCGGAAGTGTAGGTCCCCAATCAGTTGGTTTGTGCTCGGGGAAACAGATTTGCTAGGTTCCAATCTAGTCCAACAAGCGATTGAAAAGGTTAAGCTTATTAGAGATCGGCTTCATACAGCACAATGTCGACATAAGTCTTATGCAGATGTTCGCCGACGGAACTTAAAGTTTGAGGTAGAAGATTAGGTTTTCCTGAAAGTATCGCCTATGAAGGGCATAATGCGATTTCGAAAGAAAAGGAAGCTCAGTCCTAGGTACGTTAGACCATATAATATTATTTGGAAGATTGGTATGGTGGCATACAAACTTTATTTGCCTTCAGAATTGGAAGCAGTTCATCCTGTATTTCATGTTTCTATGTTGCGGAAGTGCATTGGAGATCCTTCACGTATTATGCCCATTGAAAATATTTGTATCGCTGAGGATTTATCTTATGCAGAGGTACCAATAGTGATTTTAGATCGGCAAGTAAGAAAGCTTCGAAATAAATATGTAGCTTATGTGAAAGTGTTTTGGAGAAATAACAACATCGAGGAAACGACTTGGGAAGCGGAAGAGGAAATGAGGAAGGAGTACCCCCAACTGTTTACGACTTAAGGTGAGTCACAGTTCGATTATTGGCAATTATTTCTTCACAACGACTTAGTTATATTTTAAGTAGCTTGAAGGTGAAATTTATATGTCTTCTTACAAGATAGCTATGCAAAGCTTAGTAGTTAAGATTTTCAGAATTTAACTTCAGGTTTGTGACTGTAACAAATATAGACTCGCAAATAAAGTACTGTGAGAAAAAAAATACAACCAAGGAATTGTTTAAGTCCATTCGTGGGCGAATGTTCATAAGGGGGGAGAATGTAACATCCCGTACTTTTTCTCTAATGGTGCATAATATATGTGGCGTAGTATGGCATGATTATATGAGGTGTATATGACTTTGTATCATACATTGGAGATTAAGATTGCAAGTAGGTGGAAATATCAAGGAAGTAAACTAAAGTGTTAGGTCAAAGGGACCCCCAAACAAAGTTCACGATAAAAGAAATGGCTCGGGTAGAACTTCGCCCGTTTGAAAGGTTTAACTTGTCCCATACCTTGTGGAAAGCATGTCAGTGTAAAACATGCTAAGAATAGTGAAACTAAAGTCGGCAAAAGTTATCGAAGTTTCTCTAATAATATTTTCTTAACTTTGGGTCAAATGTCTTGGATGTTTTCTCCCAATATACAAAGAGTTAGAAGGCCTATCACCCATTAAATTGAAGGCCTGTGAGTCTGGTTTTCAACGCACAAAACCCCTTATCCAATCGACATCGGTGTAAAAAGTTATGAGGGTTTTACTACGGACTGCCGGGGCAGAATCCGGGTCGGGTTAAAAATGTGGTATGTCGGCGTACTCAACGTTTTAAGCTATGAAAACATTTCATTTTACTTCTAAACCAGAAATAAAGCTTAAGAGAAGGTTCCTGTGGAGTACTTGCATGATGAGTGTCAGTTTTCGATGATTTCTACCATTAAAGATTGCCCCCGTGCCTAGAAACGTGATCTTTACATGTGGTAATCGTTTTCCCCTTCTATTAGCTGCGTTTGGAGCAAGTTTTTGAAGATATAAATTTGTAGTTATTGGTGTTTCTTCAAGGTTTGCACTTGGTTAACTAAGGTAATCATCTCGGGACTCTCTTATGATTGTTTTTATGAAGTTCTACGGACATTTCTTCAAGTTGAGGCCATTTGGCAAATCTGCCAATTTAGGAACAATTATGAACTGTTTATAGGTGTGTACCAGCTGTGTATATATAGTGTATGCGAATTTTAGGACGTAAGGAACAATTTTTGTGAAGAAGCTACGGCCATTCGAGCCTTCATTGAAAAGGTATGTTAAGGCGATGCCACGTCTATCATTGTAGCATCACTCCTAGGAAATTCCTAAAACGCCGAATGTGATATTCTGCTGTTCTCTTGCTAGAAAGACCTTTAGTGAAAGGCATTGGGATCTCAGCTGAATTACTTTCATGATTCTGTTATTTTGATATTTCACTCGTTTGGATAAATAGAGTGTTCGACATCTACACGTCATTTTATCAGTTTCCTTGATTATATGTCCGTACGTATGAATTCGTATTCTCCCTTGGGTGATGTGAATTAAAATATCACGCGAGACCCTTACTACTTGTGACCAGCCCTCTTTCTCCACTAAGGTTATTATTAAAGAAAAACTTTAAAGTAGCTCACGACATTCAAAACTCTCAAATATAATTTAAATGTAAACTATTAGAACACTTGATTTTTGAAATATTTCTTTTATAAATTATCTAGGAATCAAGTTAGGAACTAAGTAAGTCACCTAACTTGCAATTAATATCAACAAGGTTAGGTTATCCTTCTAAAATTCGAGTTAACTTTCCAAGCTTATTTGAAAGAACATATAAAGTTCCATGAGATTGTTCTATCTTATACGAAAGTTATTATGGGGTTATGAGAACAAAAATACAAACGGGCCAAGATTAACAACATGACAACAGCAACTCATAGGTGTTATAAATCAATGACATGACATGCTATGCATTCTACTCCCGAGCTATAATCGGGAGGTATGGGGCAAATTTCCTATATTTATACGTATGAGACACAGATTGCCACAAGTTGGCGAATATAATACCAGTTCGTTACCGGAAAGCACCACCATTGCTACCATTTGGTTGGGTATGTCATGCATTTGCATCTATATATATATATATATATATATATATATATATATATATATATAAATGTATGTATTCACGACATACGATTATACGAGCATACCATGCATATTTAAGTAGTAGGGGGCTTAAGGTTAGCCAAGGAGATTATTTGGGTTTCAGTTTCAGGTGGTATCTCTATTACCCTTTTATAGTAAATGTTTATGATTTTACTTTTCGCTTTACATACTAGTACATTTTTATTCATACTGGCATCCCTTTGCCTGGGGACGCTGCTTTTTGTTTTGTGCGATCAGGTACATGCAGGGACACTCATCGACCCATCCGCTAGGATTTAGGTTCAGCTGTGAGTTGGTAATCTCCATCTTATCCTGGGGCTATCAGAGGAAGTTTACTTTTGTTGTACAGTTTGGGTATAGTCGGGTCCTTGTCCCGGCAGTGCTTATGTCACTCATAGAGGCTATTGTAGACACAATATTCTGGGTTTTCTTTTTGTATGTTTCAACCTCTAGCCAATAGTCATG
Source organism: Solanum verrucosum (assembly GCF_900185275.1). NCBI lineage: Eukaryota > Viridiplantae > Streptophyta > Magnoliopsida > Solanales > Solanaceae > Solanum > Solanum verrucosum. Next base: position 53,849 of record NW_026020059.1, read on the forward strand.
GCATATATATATAGGTGTGTGTGTAAGTAGGTATGTTTATAGTTGTGGCCTTGTCGGCTAGATAGTACATCTTTATTTATTTTTTCGGTTTGTTTACCATTGTTTGTATGGTTATTCTCTTTTAGGTCATGACCTCTAGGTCCAGGCTTCACCTTTTAGAGGTTGTGCTGCCCAATATTTTTGCCTCACAAGTTTGGTTGAGCTAGTATGTTTCAGTGGGTAACTCGATGTATTAGGGTATCAAGTGCCAGTTACTCCCCCTATTTCAGGGCGTGACAACATGTTGAGAGCTTGTGTGATCGACTTCAAGGGTATTTGGGATGATCACCTTCTTCTTATTGAGTTCGCCTATAATAATAGTTACCATTCCAACATTCAGATGGCCCCTTATGAGGCATTGTATGGGCGTAGATGTACATCTCCAGTTAGTTGTTTTGAAGTAGGTGAAGCAGCCTTAATAGGACCAGATTCAGTCCTTGATGCTATGGAGAAGCTGAAACTCATTAGAGATAGACTTAAGACTGCCCAGAGTCCCTAGAAGTCTTATGCATATGTGAGAAGAAGGGAACTAGAGTTCCAAGTTGATGATTGGGTTTTCTTGAAAGTGTCACCTATGAAGGAGGTGATGAGATTTGGCAAGAAAGGGAAGCTTAGTCCCAGAAATGTAGGCCCTTACCGGATCTTGAAAAGGATCGGTAAAGTGGCTTATGAGTTAGATTTGCCAGTAGACTTAGCAGCAATGCATCCAGTTTTTCACATTTCACTTTTCAAGATGTGTGTGGGTGATCCAGCATCCGTAGTGCCATTAGACACTATGACTATAAAAGATAGCCTTTATTATGAGGATGTACCCGTTGAGATTCTTGATCGTCAAATTAGAAGGTTGAGAAACAAAGAAGTCGCTTCAGTCAAGGTTTGGTGGAAGAGTCAGTCCGTAGAGGGAGCTACTTGGGAAGCAGAAGCGGCCATGAAAGCCAAGTATCCTCACCTCTTTCCTTACGATTCCACTCCAACTTGAGGTAAAATTTCTTCTTCAGTTTTTCAGTCATTCATGCGTAAAATTCAGTCTTAGAATCATGCTCCTTCAGTTTGTACTTGCATTTTCAGCGTATTTGCATGTTCTTGGAACTCAGTTCAGTCAGAAATTTAGTTCTCAGTGTTTAGTGGTAGGGATTGCAGCCCTCTCCTTCCATTTAAGTTAGTTTAGTCTTTATTCGAGGATGAATGGTCCCAAGGGGGAGATAATGTAACACCCTGTATCAGAAACAAACAAAAAATGCAAATTTTGAGAAGTTGCAGGTGCAACCCACGGTTGCCATCCACGGACCGTAGGTCAGACCACTGGCCGTGCTGGTGGTCCGTGGTTCACCACTACAACCCCTCCCTAAACCCAGCTCAGAAAATTGTCTTAGTCTCGACCCACGAACAGACCCACGGTCCGTAGGTTAGACAACGGTCCGTGGTCTGTGTCCATGGATCGAGGCCCCATTTATCTAGCCTTTGACAGAAATAATGGACGACCAGTACGGACCATCGTTCGATCCACGGTCCGTAGTCCAAATTATGGACCCCTAAGCTACGTCGTTTAGACCCTAAATTATGAGGTTTTACTCAGTTTAAGCCTAGAAACATAAATAGAACTTACCTAAGTCAAATCATTAATCAAAACTTAGAAAAATTAGAGCGTAAGAGGAGAAGAGAAGTCAAGAACCCTAGTTCAAGAACACAACAAGGTTCCATTAGTTCCATCCCCAAAATCTAATGATTTCTCCGTGAAATTCGTCACCAGGTACGTGGGATTTCACTAGTGGGTTTCTTTCACCCATTAGGTCCCTAGTTTTCAGTCAGTTTCTTGATTCCTTTATTATTATTAGACCTAGGGTTTCTTAAATGTTAGAATTATTGGGTTTGTAGCTATTAGAGTGATCCAAATCAGATTAGTATGTTGATATTAAGTTTATTGCATGAATTCCAAAACCCTAGCTATGTATTTCTTTAGTTCTTGAGCTATACTGGTTAGGTAAGATATTTCAGTTATTCAGTTATACATGCCTCAATTATTAATTGATAAATATCAGTTAATTGTTGCATACTAAGTTTGCATGTCCAGTTTGAACTATCCAGTAACCTACCAAAATTCAGTCATAATGTGTTAATTACTTAATCCATTGGGAGAAGCATAATACCGAGTTGGACTAGGGCTCAGCGTACCCAATTAGTCCTAGAACTACGAGCCATATAGGTTGTAAGTCCCCTCTGTGGGCATCATTTTAGTAATCACGCCAGCATGCCTCTATACCTTTGGCCGAGTATATTGGGTCCTCTCGATGGGGAGTATACATCGGACTTCACATTTAGCTCATGTAGTTTTATTATCAGTTATTTAGTAGCTCCCACAGTTTAGTCAGATTCTATTGCATTGACCATTTATTAGTATATCTAGCATTCTATTTCAGCATGTTATAAATTGGTCACTACATTTAGTTGTCTCAGTATTCAATATCTATATCATGTTCAGATTATATCATTGCTTATTTTCTTTGTTCAGTTATATGTTATTTCAGTTGTATTCTATCCTACATGCTCAGTACCTTTCAAGTACTGACGCATACTCTGTGCTACATCTTCTCGTGATGTAGGTTCAGGTTCTCAGCATCCAGATCACGCTTAAATCGGTTCCCGATCTCCAATTCAGCAGAATCAGTGGTGAGTCCTCATTCTCCGAGGACAATAGTCATGAGTTTCTTTTCAGTATTTTTAGTCCTTTAGTTTAAGTTTTGTTAGACTTTGTTGGGGCATGTCCCAGCATTTCTAGTCAGTTAGAGGCTATATTCAAACATATGTAGATTCAACTTAGTATTGGGTTAATATCTTCTTTGTATTAAACTCATCTGTTTTCATATATCTCAGTTATAGTATATGGTTATTCCCCATCTTTTCATTTTGTTTATGATTATAGCTTCCGCACAGTTTCTATTATTCAATTTATATTTAGTATGCTCTTGATCATGCCAGTAGGGTTAGCTTGGGCTCACTTGTGCTCCTAGGTCCCGTGTCCGCGTCTCGGGGGCAGCTTAGGGCGTTACAGCGAGCTGAAGCCATGCGGAAGCTACATGAAAAGGTGAGGCTACACTTAGAGAAGAAGAACCAAGATCTAGCAAAAAGGTCTAACAAGGGCCGTAAGAGGATCGTGTTTGAACCGGGTGATTGGGTGTGGGTATACTTTCGCAAGGAGCATTTTCCCACACATCGCAAGACGAAGGTGATGCCGCGAGGTGATGAACCATTTCTAGTGATTGAGCGGATCAATGACAATGCCTACAAGGTTGCGCTTCCTCCGAAATATCAAGTGCACAACACTTTCAATGTGTGCGACCTGTCCCCTTTTCCAATTGTTGGTAATGATGATCCGTCAAATATGAGGACAAATTCTTTTTAAGAAGGAGAGAATGATGCAATACGAATTTCATCAAGGCCATTTACTAGAAGCCAAGCTCAAGAGCTTCAAAGGATGCAAGAGTTATTTATGAAGATTAAGGTGCTCGAGATGGTGTTGATGACAAACATGTACTTTCATGCCTTGAAGATTGCAGAAGAAGGCACTTTTGGTGAGCAGGGCCCACTTAGCTCATCGCCCAATGGTTTAGGCGATGGTCCCAGCTCGCCTAATGCTCTAGAACGTGACTATGGCTAAAGATCACGCAGAGAAGCTCGCCAACCAGGTCGGCGCATCGCCCAACCCACTTGGCGACCCGACCCAGCTCTCCCATTGTCATTCCGGTTCACTTTTGGGCCTTTTATTTTAAAACCTATAAATATCTAGCTAGGGTTCATTTTAGACTTAGACTATTTTGAATGTTGAAAACTGAAAACTCATGTTTGAGTGTTGAGAGCTTGGTTAAGATTTTGTTGCTTTTGTTAGAAACGTTGGTTGCTTGGGATATCGATTCCCTTGAGGTCATCGTAAGAGTTAGGTGCTATAGTCGGATCAACGAATTGAGGTCATTGGGTTTAATATACCCTTTGGTTGCTTTTTGTTTCCTCTTGTGTGTCTATCTATCTATCTTTACTTTTTGTCTTTCGATTTCCGCATATTATCTACGTTTCTCTGGTGAGAATTGTATCACATGTAACCCATACACCACCTACAAATGTCTAAAAATTGAAATAAAGAAAAGCATGTAAATGTGTCTCGGTCCTCGAAACATGAGGACTCACTAATCTTCGAGTGTCCAAGGGATTAACTAGCCATAAGTATGAGAGGTAGGGGGTCAGACCCTACATTAGTGAAAAAATATAGGCACATGTATGCATCAGTATATAGAATGTACTAAGTATGATAGTAATGCATAAGATTTATGAAATCATGCTAAAAAAGACTTTACATGACATGCAATGACCAAGCTAAATCATACGATAAAAGGTAGAAAACATAAGTCATAATCATGGTCAATTCAAGCTTAACATGTTTAAAACACTTTGTGAGATACTTTGAAAGTAACCTTAGTTCATTATTGTGGGAAGTTTACCATATAACCGACATAGATCATGTGAGCTATAACAAGAAATCTAATGTCTATCCCATACCGAAAAGAGATGTCCTTACTTGCCAAGGTAAGAACCATCAATCTGAGCTCAAGTGGATCCATTAGCTAGTGTTTATCTGAGACAAATCCTATGGTGGCACATAGTTATGTAACTTAGGGATTGCTACTAAAGGTTCACAGACACTAAACATAAACCTTCATCCTAAAAGCCCACTCGGTGCTAAGTAAAATCCTATGAAATAATCATTAATCATACTCATAATATGGAAAGACACAATTAAGCAACCAATCCAAGCTAGAGTTAATTTATAATAGCTCCTAAAATTGGATTCAACTTAGGTGAGAAAACCTTTTGAACCTTATGAATCCTTATGTGAGAAAACCTTTCACAGTCATGATCTTAGTAATATGTGAGAAAACCTTTTACAACAATAACATTGATACTTTCCTTTGAAAGAATCCTCAAATCATTTACATCTCTTTCATAAAAATATGCATCTTTATAAAAAAAACATATTTTATAGCTCATAAGTTTCATCATGTGTTCATAGTCTAAAATCATAGATCATGCAACACATAAATTAGATATTCATATCAACTATATTCGACGTTCCATACTCAATGAAACCGTCAAGACATGAATATGAGGTCTTCTCAACTCGATATCCGTGAAAACCACAAGAAACTAACAAATGCCCAAAACAAGTTCAGGACCTCTCAAAAATCAACCAAGACCACTCCTAGGCCTAATATCATCCCCTAAATCCAACAGAACCCTCGAAATTTTGATCTGGGCATCCAAAATCTGAATGACACCAAAAACTACTTTTAGGCAACTTAAGCCTTAAAACTCAAAACTTGTCAACGTCTAAAATTTTACTCAAGGTTTGGAACCAATTTCCCAGACTCAATCAAGAATAACACGTGGAAAAAAGTTGGGAGGGGAAAAATGATAAATTTCACGAGAATACCGAAAATGACCAAGTGGGTCAGGGGATATTTATTTGGGAGATGAAAAGATGATGTCAGATCCAGTTCAATTGAAAATGTTTAATTGCATGTTATAATTTTTTACTATAAATTCAAAAGATGATGCTTAATTAGGATTAGATTCAATGTACTATGATATTTAAAAAAGCTATTTATATTTTTTTAGTGTGTCTCCCAGTGGTCTAATTGTCTATTAAAATTCACAAACTACTTACTCCCTCATCATAACTTTGTGTGATACAACCTGATTAGACATACAATTTAAGAAAGATTACTTTTTTTTCTTTTCTAAATTGTGATTTTAAAAATAGAAAAACTTTTATGAGGCTATAAAAACTTGTAATCAAATTTGAAAAAGTATCATTCTTAGAGCCGTCAATATTGGCTAGGCCCGTTGAGCCGGCTTGGCTTAACCTGTGATTTAATAGGGTTGGGGTAAGATTTTTGGAACTCATTTAAGAAAAGAATTTTTTTAGCCCGACCCAGATAAGCTCGCTGGTTTGTGGGGCTTGAGCAATATGGGTTGGGATGGCCCGTGGGCTAAATCAAAATATAATTAAATAAATAAAAATAAAATAGAGTATTAAAAATAACAAAAGTTCAAACACAAAATCTATATAAAGTTTCAAATATTAAAATTTATAATTATCAAACGTGATGTACTTAGTATTTCTATTACTACTGTATTATCAAAATCATCATTAGTATTGGTGGACGTGTGTAACACCCCAGAAATTTTTTAACTAAGACCCAAACTATCCTTCGTTGTAAGTAGGATTTTACCAAGGAATTTAAAATTTCTTGAGCGTTAAGGTCACTAGATGTAGCACCTTGAGTTCCAAGAAGAACTAAAGAGAGTTCATCAAGTCACTCCTAAGTTCCTTTAAGTTTTGGGTCAACTTCAAACGACCATAACCTTCAGTATATGATGAGTTAGGTGAGATACAAGATATCAAATGAAAGGTCTTGGAATCCTCTTTCCAACGCCACCGAGTTTTCTAAATTTTGAGCTCGTATAAGGAAAGTTACCCGGAATTAAGAGGGGTGTTTTGGTCTTTTCCTTATCCTATCAGATTTATTTCATTTTTAGTAATTAAATAGGGTTCTAAACTGATTTGGTTCAGTTTACACAAATCCTAATTCACGCTAGGGTTTTAGAAAAGAGTTCAAGAAGAAAAAAGAGGAGAAAGGATCAAGGAGTTCGTCGAGGTTCTCGAGTTTTGTTGCAGATTTTCGCCATAGATTTGATCCCTAAGAGGTATGTAAGTTCACATAGCGTTGGGTTCGTTCACCCACGCGCCAATCATGTTTATTTCAGCAAAATTCATTCTAGAAAGTTGAAAGTTTGATGATCTTGAATTGTGTTCTTGAAATTGGCTTTCGTTCTTGAGTTAGGATGGGATTTTTGAGTTCTTGAGGAAATAATGTCGATTTTAGAGTCTTTTATGAGTGTATTCTTGTGTACATGTGTTGGATATCTGAATCTAAAAATAAATTGAGAAAAATAATTGAATCTAGGCAAATTGGGGTTAGAAACCGAGGAAGAAAAAGTCGGACAAAAAATAGGTAACAGGTCCGCGACGCGGACCTGTTCCTCAGATGTGAAATTTTTCTCTCCGCATCGTGGAGAGAACGCAGAATCCACTATTTTAAAAATTATTTCGACCAAACATTATAATTCATCTCCACGTTGCGGACTTGCTCCCCATACATTGATACTCATGATTAACTATCTAAAACTCTTTTAATCATCACAATATCCTTCCTATCATAAATCATAACCTTTGGTTCATAATTCAAATTCAAGGTAGAGTTAAGAGCTAAGTCTTGTGAGTTCTTTAAGGAGTTTTCTACAAATTCTAATAGCTTGTTTCAAGACTGAAGTAAGTGAGCATGAGAGTGAGGAGAATGTATCCATTAGTCTACACTATCATCGAGATCCTTCATATCATGAATTATAACTCTTTAATTCATAATTCAAATTCAAGAAAGAGTTAAGAGTAGAGTTCAAGAAAGTCTTTGGGTTCAATTGTGAAATCCTCCGAGATCAACTATCAATTTGAGCTAAATTTTGAGGAAGTAAGTATGAGAATGAGAAGATTCGTATACATGAATTTCATATTGTTATTTAAACCCTCGAGTAGAGTCGTTCATATCCATAAATTCTGCATGAACTTCATAAGTTGAGTATCTTTGAGAGAAGTAATATCTTCGAGTCCTAAGTTTTGAGTATTTAATTCCTAACCCTTTTGAGATTATATTCCTAATCATTAACTATTACATGTTACCCATTGAGTCCTTGAGTTGAGTAGTTCATGTCCATAATTCCGCATGAACCCTCCGAGTCAAGCATTCTTTAGATGAGTAGTATCATTGACTCCTTGAGTTCTGGAGTTGTTGAGTTCCAAGGATTGAGTTCTATGCATGGTTATTGAAAACCTTGAATTGAGTCGTTCACGTCCATAATTCGGCATGAACCCTATTTTAAGAAGTCATTTTTTACAAATTGTTTTAAAATTTGTTTTAAAGACTTGAGCACTGAGTTGAGAAAGAGTAGAACTGATTTATTTCTTAAAAATGATATATAGGAACTAAGTATTCCCAAGAGTAAATGATTTTACATTTAAGAGGAAAGGAAGCTGAGATTTCCAAGAGAGTTTTGAGCAGTTTGAGTACTATCTCTTTTAAGAGAAAGATTTTGAGTAATAATCTCAAACCAGATAAAGAGTTATGTTTTTAAACATATGAGCTGAGTACATTTTGGGAGTAATATTGAGCACCGATATGGGGACGAGTTCAGATAACTCAAGTCTCCATAAACAATGTAGCCAACGTGGGTAGAAAGGGTTATACTTTTTAGATGATTCCTTAATGCTTTTTAGCATAGACTAGTGGATCCACTTAGTTGAGAGGTTCTATACCTCGGCAAAGTATATGACAATTCTGGCAGTGTGGGCGAGACGTTGTATCATCACATAGCTCATAGTGATGGTTGTCGGTTAGAGAATCTCCCACAGAGTTATATTTTATTTTATTTTATACAAATTGAGTTGTTATTGTGTTCTTCAATACATTGAGTTGCTATCTACTGTTTTAAAAGCTTTCCATATATTGCATCTTTTATTGTTGATTTATTCTTGAGTATCTTGAGTTGAAATGTGTTTCATTGAGTCGAGTACCTTATTGTTGAGTTGAGCCCCATTTCACTGAGTTGAGAACCTTATTTCTGAGTTGAGTATCTTATCCTTGAGTACTTCTAAGTTGAGTAAGTTTGAGTAGTTTCGAGTATCTTTGAGTATTCCTTGAGTTTAGTTGAACTATGTTTCTTTGAGTTGAGTTGAGAAGAGGTAAGTATGTTTCTTTTCCACCAATTCAAGCTTATGTTTAATGTTTAGAATTCCCTTTGCATTCTCGTACATTCCGTGTACTGAGCCATTTTGGCCTACATTTTTTCATGATGCATATACAAGTATTCAGGATCATCAACATGTGTTTCATTGATACTACATGTAGTTCGAGTTAGCTATGGTGAGCCTCCTTGCTTCCGGAGGGTTCCACTTGTACTTTCATTTATATCAGTTTTTAGGAGGTCGCGGGTCTTGTCCCGACTTTCATCTTTGTCAGTTAGAGGCTTCATAGATAGACAATACAATTTCAGAAGTGTGTTCATTTATTTTGTTAAATGTTTTAAAGACTTAAGTTGCCTATGTATGATGAGTTGAATATATTATCTTATTCAGAGTTAATATTTTGAGTTAAATATTTTGTATTCGAGTTTATTGAATTTATTTCAGCTTTTGAGCTTTTGAATGCTTTAGTTAGTTTTACGCTTGTAGTCAATCAGGATGAGGGTTCGCTTGGGAACCTACAATAGTTCTCGAGTGTCGGCCACGTCCAAACACTTGTTGCTACTTGAAACCGGTTGCATGATTTTTCTCAAACTAATAATATTTTTTGTGTGCATTTAAATATTATATATGTTCTTCGTAAATTTAGTTAGTTTTTAATGTTTAACTAATTGATATTGCATATAAATGAAAATGAAGATATCTTGTCAATATTTATGTTGATATTTTTAAGTTATAATTTAATTTTAAAAATAATTAGAAGTATACTTTTAAAAAAATGGGCTAACCCTACACAACCCCCAACCAACGTACTGGTGGGTTGGACAGACTATTTTCTGGCCCACAAAAAAAAGTGTCACTTTGATCTGACCCGTCAAATTCAAAGCTTGTATGGGCTAACCCAAATAAGAAGGGACAACTCGTATTGACAGCTCTAATCATTCTTTGTAAAAGCATATTAGAAAGGAATAAGGTCACATAAACGGGTGATTGAATAGTCTATCACAAATGTTATTTTAGTTATAACTATTAAGACCTTGTCAAACTTCAAAAATCCTGACTTCATAACTCAAAATTTTATGTTTTAACTTCAATATTTTTATGCTTTGTTTGCCAAATTTCTAAAATTTGCTTATTTTGAAAAGTTCTTTTTAAAAGATTTTTTTTGTTGGGAGAAGCAGTTTGTGTTGGACTTATCAAATTAAAAATTACTTTTGAACAATAATAAGTGTTTGAACAAACTTTTAAAAGTTATTTCTAAGTATATTTTCTCAAAAGTATTTTCCAGAAAGTAATTTCGGGGAAAAAATATTTTCTCTAGCTTTTGAAAAAACCCGAGTCATTAATTTGCACTTTTCCCCTTATTTTGTGTTAGTCTTTAATTTTGCCTCTCATAAAATATAACATTTTTGGCAAGACATAAATTTATATTCTCACGTCATAATATCTCACAAGTTATGCCTAGTCATGCGTTCAATTTGTAAAAAATGAATGCCTCATTAGGCGTAAGTTTGATTGCTAATGAGCAAAATTAAAAACTAATTCATTTGATGACATAAAATAAAAATTAGTCCATTATAGGGAGCTTGTACAATTTTATAAAAAACATGCTTCAGCTACTCTTGAAAAATATTTATTTTCTCCCAAAAGCGTAATCAGACACATGAAATTTTAAAAATAAATGAATAAACACTTTTTTCCTCTAATTTTTTTTGTCAAACATACTTATTACAAATGAAAATGACTATTTGATGTTGAAAGATCGTTTGATCAAAATTGAACTTGACGTTAAAGAAAGATACACACAATGTGTACAAGGAAAACTTACCTTGGTTATTGATCACAATCATAATGAGAGGAAAAGAGAAAAACAAACACATATGTTCCTAAATTTAAATATTTAACAAATTCTTGATGGTAAAAGAAACTTCAAGACATAGAGTTGTAAAGATTATAATACTAGTACTCAGTAAGTGATTGCTCTTCTTTTTACCTTTTGCTTCTTCTCCATATTTCCCCATTGAATTTAATGTTATCTTCACATTTGATTCAAGTTTGTATGTTTATTCCAACAATCTGCAGCTGAAATCTTCTTTATAAAAGTCTTTTTCTCAAGTGTTTGTGTATATCTTGATGGCAATTGTTCACTTTGTTGTAAATCTTACGAAAAATACCTTCATCACGAACACTTGTAATGAATTCACCAAAGCTTGTATTTCACCGCGAACTCTTGTAGGAAATTCTCATAGCTTGAGGCATGTTGAAAGACACTCTCCTTAAGGATATTTCACCTAGTATAGTATCCACCAGGAATCAACAAGCTCTTCTAGTATAAAACTAGGAGACAGAAACAAACAAATTAAAGGTTTAATCCAAAAGAAAACCCAGCACAATATAATATTGGAAAGAGATTGAAGAAACTCTCTTTGTTCTTATCTACTATCTTAATCAATAGTGGAAGGATAATATATATAGCTGAAGAGTACAATATAAGATTAGGCTCCAACAATAGTCAAACAATAAATAGGGATTAATGACAATCAATAATAGGAGGCAATTGGTCAAAAGGTAACGTTTGATTAAACAGGAATTTTAATAGTCTATCAATGCTATTAAAAGTGCACAAAATATTTGGTCAAAAAGAGACGCCTGGCAACTGCCAAATTGGCCTTAAAGGCAATTCAATTTGCATCAGTTATTTGTTGAGTTGAAAGTTCTCATGAATATTGTATTTTTGAGATATTTATATTGTTTTTCCAACACACTTTTCCTCTTATATGAAACTTCAACCTTTGATTTAATTAAATATGTTGGTGAAAATTACAAGATTACAAATTATATTAAAGTCAAAATGAAGAAAATAATTATCTTCAGGTTGAGACACAAATATCTCACTTTCTTTAAAGAGATTCAAGTTCATTACAATAAATCTTTTCACCGGTCAAACATTAATAAATTTGATTTGTCCCCTTCAAGATACAACATCCCAATCACAAACTCAACAAAATCTGAATAAGAGTTGAGTCCAAAGCTCCACAAAAGGAGAACCTCCCTTCAACTAATAGGAACTCTCCTTTTCACTAACTTTTATACACTCTGTTTTCTTGTACTCAAAACAAATTAAAGAAAGACCATTACTATATATAGGCGACAAATTTTTCCTTACAATGAATAGGAAGATAATGGAGTAGTAAATAGGTAGATAAATGGCCAAAAAGGAAGCGATAAGCTTTGTATATTTAGTAAGGCAATAATATGTATTCTTGAATAAATAGAAGTAGAAGATGAGTTTACCAGGGGAATATTATCCTCAATCTTGTTGAGTTCAGGCTTCAAAGATGTATCATCTGCAGCATCATTCGATTCACCAACAACAAAAGTTGTAAGGATAGCCACGAATGGTCTATGGATTTGAATGTAATTTGAAAATCACAGAGTGCCTTTCTTTGCATAAAACATAATATATGTTTGCTCTGCCAAAACAATATCTTCTTGAACAAAAACAACCTATCACAAAATCAAACTCAATTACTTGATATTTTGTTTGATTTTATCATAGGTTGTTTTTGTTCAAGAAAATATTGTTTTGACAAAGCAGGCATATATTATGTTTTAAACAAAGAGAGGTACTCTGTGATTTTCAGATTACATTCAATCCACAGGCCCTTTGTATATTTCGCTCTCCCCACAACTTCTACTGTTAGTCAATCGAATGATGTTGCAGATGAACATCTTTGAAGCCTGAACTCAACAAGATTGATGATAATGATTCCCCTAATAAAACTATCTTCTACTTCTATTTATTCGAGAATCCATGTAATTGCCATACTAAATATAGAAAGCTTATCGCTCCCCTTGTGGCCATAAGCCAATGGCCACTAACATCTATCTATGAACAGAACTATTTTTCCATGTAAAGAATCTTCCCACACTGTTCTGTCAAACTAGTGTCCATGAAAAGGTTTGTGAAACCTTGAGTTTCTCTGTCATGTATATGAGCCCCTCTTGTTCTAGCTTCAAGATTTAGCATAACACTCAAGTCCCCATTATCAACCAAGAGTTTGACCAGCTAGAATCAAACATTTTTAGACCATCTTAGAGATTCCTTCTATGCTCTTTGAATTCAAAACTAGTATCCAATTCAAGTATATATATATATATATATATATAGCAATGTATGAATAAAGAAATAAGTCCTCAACATAGCTACATCAACCTCACAAACATTCTAAATATTAATATTTCCCCTACTAGCATGATCATAGTTGTGGCGCCACCTCCGGCAGACAACACTTCCCTTAGAATGTGTTCGATGATAGCTAAAATGGATTTCTTTCGCTAATCATCATCTTAGTGAACTCTTTTTTCTTATAGCTTATTCAATCTTATATTTCAAGTGGCTATCTTTATCTATAGAATTTTCCGGGGTCAATATCCTTAATCACTATTCCCCCACTCTTTCGGCCTTTGCCTTAACTTTTGAGGATGATAGTTTGTAGATATTGTCATCAAGTGGGTCAAAACCATTGTTAGTCTCCGCTACAGATACCTCCACTCCTTTTTTTTTCTATTGACTTTCTTCTTACTTGCTTCCATCCTTCAAGTGAAATCTATTAACTTTGAGTCTCTATCCCCAAAATCTCAATTTGAACCACCTGCGTTGACACATCATTATTTTTCTTAGCCTGAGGTTTCTTTAGCTAAACTCTCTTGGTCATATTATTTTTATCTTGTACATTTCCTCTGTTTGGTCCCTTCGCATATTGTCCCTCCGCTTTGTAGTTCCTCCTACCTGTTTCTAAGTTTTGAATTAGAATTGGTGCCTTATATGGAGGCACTCATAGCAGAACACATGCCTCCATTTATAGGTGATTGCCTCTATTTATAATTGATTCTCTGCTCAAACATTTTTCCATCTAGTCCTACTATCTTAATCTTTTCAGGGAGGGCTTGTGTTACATTCATCTCGATTAGGACCCAGGCATATGATATCCTCTTAAATATTGAAGTGCAATTATCTGTAAGCAGAGGGTTTCACAATCTACTATTGATCCTCCTAAGTGTTTCAACTACCAAAAATTGAGTGGAAAGTTACTTTACCCACGATGAGATAGTATTCAACATCTCTTCCAAGGATTTACAATGATGGGTTTGATATTGATTAAGTGTGTCCCTAATAGCAATACCTCATCTATATTTCTAGCATTATGAAATTTCATCACGAAATACCTAACATTATGGAAGAACATCTTTGATTTTGTGGTAACACAATGTTCAGTATCAAGGATAAAGTATTGAAACTTTTTATTGATATATAAGTTTGATAAAAGGTATATAAAATAGTGTATTTATATGACTACACATTTAGTATTCGCCTATGTAAATGTGAGTGTAAGCCGCTTAAAGGAGAATTTTTTAAGGCCAATTCTCAATGCACTTATGAACTAGGAAGTGTTCCCGGAAGAAACGAACACGACAATGAGAACCAAAAATATTTAAAGGGTTAACTATGTGACTTATGTTGTCTAAGTATACACCAAAACTAGACGGTTCAAAGATATCAAATCTACTGATTGACCGAGTATATTCGGTATATGTTCAGTAAGGGAAACCTACTTATCTAGATGCAATTAATCCTTACTTACGAATCATATAATTTTTCCATGCATATCTTTTACTGATACCCAATACCCATTAATGTGGGGGATTGTTGGGTTTCAGTAAGGTGTGAATTGGGAAATGTCTGAAAACTAAGTGAAGAGAAAATGAAAACTCAATTCTCCCTCATTGGTTAGAATAGATGAAAAGTTTTGTCCTTATATTTGAAAATACTTTCTTTAGCTCTTAAAGGGTTAAGACAAGAGTGCCCCATCACGTCTTCGTCATCGTCGCTCGTTCGACTCGGTTTCGACTTTGGCTATGGCAATTGATGTGATTTACTCATAATTGTTTAGACAAAATTTTGTTTATTAGTTTTATTAATTAATTTTTTCCTAATATTAATTCACTGAATTATTAATTAACTAGTTAATTTACGGAACGAAATTAATTTAAAATTTATGAAATTATATTGGAAATGACCTATTCCTTCTGAACATACATTTTCTCCAAACAAATGTCATACCTATTCGGAAAAAATGAGCCTGAACATGTGAGTTTTCACCTATTCAACACAAATCACTATCTATAAATAGTAAGGCGTTTCCTTAGTTTTTGCATTGATTTATTTTCTTCTGCATATATTTTCTTATAAACAAAGTTAAGTCTTTGTGTGATTTCATTGCTGACTTTGGAGTCCGCTGAAGTTTGAGGTGTCGCTACTTTCTTAACAAGTATATCTCTTTTATTTTGGGAGGAAATAATTCACAGCATCTGGTACAGTGAATGGATTAAATTTCTTAAAGACACATATGAATGTTCTGGCCTCAGATATTTCTTCTTTTCATCTTAAAAGTATTTTTGATTTACTATTCTGAACACAATAGATAAAAATGTATAGATTCAGGCCTTTAGACTTTTGAGACACAACCAACTAATCTTATGGCTCACTATATGGGTGTTTCACCATTATCATATTTTTCTCCCCATCCTAGATCGAGACGTTTAGACTTTTAAGACACAACCAACTGATCTTATGGCTCACTATATGGGTGTTTCACAATTATCATATTTTTCTCCCCATCCTATATGTAGGACTGTTATGCTTTTGGAGGAGAAAAATATGTTTGATATATTTATCAAGATGTGTCCTACTCGTTTCAGTAGAGATTCAGACTAGAGTTCTTTTGAGTTCTAGGTTAGCTGTGATGAGAGGTTGCATAACCTCGGTTGGTGGAGCAACACGAGGTGGATGGCCTATATTGATTCTATACTAGGTGGTTCACCTTCCTTGAATTGGACTCAATTTTTAGAGGCACTCTTAGAGAAACTTATTCTTGCAGCCTAAAAGAGTGAAAGAGGGACCAATTTGAGGGGCTTCAACATGAGGGCATGATGATTATCAAGTATAAGGTGAGATTTCATGCCTAATCTCGTCATGCACTAATGATACTTCCGAAGGAGGTAGAGAAGATTCAGAGATTAGTTGGAGGTTTGATAACTCTAATTCATATGGCTGCCACTCAATTAATTTTTTTCTATTTCAATAGGTAATACATCATGATACAGAGAGTGAGATGATTCGTAGGCAGGCATATGGAGGCAACAAGAAGAGAGTTTGTAGGTCTTACAGTATTAGTGGTATTTCATCTAGAGTTAGAAGTTTCTTGGATAGAGGTTATTCTTCTCAGTACAATCGACCAATACATTCAACGGTTCACTCAGGACAAGTTTCTTGAGACTTTTATGTTAGATATGGCAGGAGAGGACCACAAACATGATATGCCAACTAATTATCCAAGATATACATAATAGAGCTAGCATGATGCCTAGGCTAAAAAGATATATGCATAGTCCTAGTTTCTATCCTTAGAATAATATAATAATATACAAGTGTGAGGAAGATTTAGAAGTAGTGGGGCTCTGAGACTGGAATATTTCCATATCCAGAGTTCCAAATTGTACACAATGACACATCTGGTAATAAGATTTACAATTACCAAAAGAAAATATTTGTATTTGGATTGGGGAAATGTAGTTTAAATCCCTAAGGTAAATTAGATGTAATTTCTTTATTTGAGAATCAATTAATGATCAAATTTAGCTGATATTTGGCGCATGAGCTTTTCACACGATGGCTAATCTAATTTTGAAATCAATTTTCAATTTTTGAAATTGGGGGATCAGGTTTGTCTTTGTGAGTCATTTTTTACTAGTATTTATATATAAATATGGGTGTTGATATACCTCAAGCCTCCAAAAGGAGTTTCATGGTTAAATTCGACAAAAAGTTCATCTTGAACTCCAAAAACCTCCACCGAATTTCACATCTACAAAAAGAAAAGACTAAGGTTAACAATAGTTGGGAGTGGATAAAAAATAAGGTTGATTTACCTTTGCAATATGATATATATCCTCCTTTTCCATGGATGAAGTATGTTAATGACTCGAAAAAGAAGCACGAGCACATAAAGGGTGAAGGGAGCCAGAAACATGGAAGCGGCGTAGTATAGGAGAGTGTGAAATGGAGAGCTTTCCTTAGAAAACCCTATTTTAGGGAATGGCAATTTCCTGGTCATCAAGACCAAGACCGAGTTGTCCTTTTATTTCCTTATTTGGGCTATTTGACATTTGTTCTAAATTGGGCTATTATTTGGCCTGTTTGTGTATGATACTTCTTATGAGAAATAAATGGACCATTGGTCCATAAAAAAAATATGGGTGTTGATAGACTCATATATTCATATAGAGTATATTTTTAATAAAATAGGAGAGTTCGAAGGCTATTCAAAAAGGAAAGTAATTTTTTAAGAGTTTATGGCACGTATTCTCAACTTTCAAGGTAGATTATGATACTCTCTTAGACTTTGCTCGAGAGATAGTTTATTAGTTTATTCTATGTTGAAATAAATGAATTATTGATGTGCATTCTGAGTAAGGACATAGCTAGTAGATGTTCTGTGACTTGATTGTTTTTTGTTGTATCATTCTTATTCGTGCGTTATACCATATCCTGATGGGTTACTAGGCTCAGTAAACTATTTTGATAGAGATATACTTGGTTATGTAGCAGATGAGCATGCTTTATTATTGTGATCAATAATACATATTCAGTTGTCATGAATCACGAAAATGGTATGATACATATAATATAGTAATGAACTCCAATGAAAAATGGTTCCTGAAAATTAAATTGTTATTATATGATGTCAAGGTTGATTTCCAACAAGTTGAATCATGCATGCTTGAGGGAATTTTTTTTATGGGTATATGGACCTATAAGTCCCCCATTGAGTCATTTTCTCTGATCCCAACATGCTACTAATGGAAGCATATGTATACTGATAGGATCATATATATGACCACTGCATTACATCTCACCTTATTTTTACTTGATTTTCACATATGTTGTTTATTGGGTGATGTAATTTGTTGTGTTTCGCCATCTCTCATTTAGTGTTTTGAAGTTGAAGACTTATATGGGTATACGCCATGACACTGAAGATTGTCCTGCCTTAAAATTCAAGATTCAAAGCATAATTGAAAATGGAAAGATAAAACTACATATAGGTCCTTCAACCAACAATGGCAATATCGCAAACACAAGCACAATTGTTGTTAAGGGTGATCCATCGAAATTGGCATCAAAGCATTTGAAAAGAAAGCATGCAATCAGTCAAGAAGACTAGTAAGGAGATTATTTTTGAAGTTTGAGGATATCATTCTCCTTTATCCCTTGTTGAGGAGTATCTACTCTTTTGCAATTCTTTCTATACTTTTGTAATGAGTTGTGTGACCTGATTCCTGCTATTAGCAGGATACCTAGGCGCCTATTTTGGGTTCGGTCTCAATATAATAAAAATTCTATGGACAGCTTTGCAGATGACCTATAATTATTTGAAAGAGGTAGAAGTTGAGATCACAAGCCATATTCTTCATCAAATTACTTCAATGCCATAGCAACAAGAAAGGCAGATTCAAAGTCAAAGCTTCATGGTTCAATGCAATGCAACCACTTTCGATAACACCATAAAGCTCAACATCAAGTCAGAATTTGCAAGATTCAGATAGTGTAACATCAACAAGAATTAAATTTTAAATTTATTAGTTTTCTTTGTGCGCAAAATTTTATAAGCACCATATTTTCATCGAAGTTAGAGCTCCTAAGTTATGGGCTTCATATGCACTATTGCGAAGTACTGCACTATTAATGTCTGCTATTACAAAAAGCACTACAGCTTAAATATTTAATACTACAAAGGCACTGCAACAAGCTCTTCATAATTGCTTATGAATGCTCGCTACCAAAAAGAAATCGCTATATTGGGTTAGTCCACCCTAAAATAAGACATATTGGGTTCTTCCACCCTCAAATAAGATACAATGGGTTCTTCCACCCTCTAATAGGCTATGTTAGATTCGTCCACCCTAAAATGGGACATTGGGTTCTTCCACCCTCAAATAGGATGCATGATATATCGTGAGTTTACAGTATTTCTAATAAATTTCACTTACAAGTTGTGTGTGTCTAGGGCCTTTTTGTATTGGTTTTAATGTGTTTTTATTGTATTTTGCAGGCAAGATGTTCAAGCGCAGAAGTATAGAGACAACTGAGAAAAAAATGCAGAAAAAAGGCATTCACGGAGGTGATCTACGGACCGTAGGTCCATTGACGGTCCGTAGGTGATGATCGTAGATGAGCAGGCAAGGTATGGATGACAAATCAGGGAAATCTGACCAAGTGTGGAACCACGGCGACCATTGACGGTCCGTAGATTGATCTATGGACCGTATTGATCGATCCGTAGAATGAGACTGTGAGGGTTCCAGTACCTGATTTTTGAAGATTCTAAGTGTGGAGCTATGGAGGGAATTGACGAACCATAGATCGATCTACGGTCCGTACTGCAAGTCCGTCGTTTGCTTCAGAGAAGCTGATTTTTGGAAGCTGAAATATTTTCTAAGTCCTGGCTGACGGAAGGGACTTACGGACCGTAGATCCATCGACGGTCCATAAGTCAGTCTCGTGGAATGAAGACGCGTGCCTGAACAAACTTTCCTTAAATTGTTTCCCTTTTAATTTTGGATTTGTTTTCTATAAATAGGGCATGTAAACCTCGTTTTTCAGGGTTAGACATTATTATTCTAGTTTTACTTTGTGACTTTGGAGATTAATTTGCAACTCTAGCAATTATTGATTTCCTAAGTTCGTTTTGAAGATTTTGGCTTTGCAATTCAAGTTAAATTTCTGGGTTTATTATTCTCTTTACGTAAGTTCATGATTTCTTCATCCAAAAATATGAATTGTGTTCTTGCTAATATGGATAACTAAATCCACAACTAGGGTTGTGGGAACCATGAGCGATTAACAAAGTATGAATAGTAAATAAGCAATTTGGGAATAGTGTTTTGCATGCATTGATAATTCTTTCGTTTAGAAGTCTTTTTAACGAGTGCACGCGTTAGAACTCACCTTGTTGCTACTTGTCGGACCAAGGAGGTAATCTACAAGAAAATAATTATCAACATAGATTTAGTGTGATACTATCTAATAGGCTAGTGTTGATTGGTGCGAAGTAATAACTAAGCCAAACATCGATTATGATGTCTAATATGAGGTAAAGGTAAGGTTTAGTAAATTATACACACGTAGCCGGACCAAGGTGCGGGGTGAAATTCTCTAGATGCCGAACCAAGGATTTAAAGATACCTAACTTATCACTTTGCATATAATACACAAGGAAATGATTGTTGTTACTAGGATTACTGCATTATGAGCTTGTGGGGAACACGTATACCCTAGTTATTTATCTTATCTTGATAACAACCAAAGTTGAGTTTTGATTACTGATTACTTATTAAATTCTTACTATTTGTTTCACACAAACAAACCCCCCTTTAATTACCTGTTTCTAGAAGTAATTTGACTAATTGAATATAATTGTTGGTTAAAGTAGAGTCTAGACCATTTTCCTAGTGGGATCGACCCCAACCTACAAGTTGGGTTCTTTACTTGATAACGATCGCTTATACTTCTGTAGGGAGGTGTAATTTGATCGTATCAAATTTTGGAGCCGCTGCCGGGGTATTTGGCTTTTAGATTTATTTTAACTACATTATTGAACGTTAGTCAAATATTTCCTAATTTTACTTTTTCTCTTTGTTTTTTGTCTCTCTCAGGTTCTGACTCTAGTGTATGCCAAGTACACGGAGCCAGGGTGAACCACTTACTCCTTAAGATCCAGAGCTGAACCGCACCTTGCAAAATATGAACAATCCAAGAGATCCAATTGATCCTATTGGAGGAAATCTAGATGATGCAGTTGAGTTACAACAACAAAGGGTAGTTGGTGGGGACAACCAGGTTCCAGCTGAAAATCGATTGGGGGATGCGTTGAGGGCGCAAGATCCACTAGGCCCACGATGACATGACAACTATCGGGGTGACATGAATATAGAAAACTCTAATGGACCTATTGTCTTACCCCCTCTACCTCTAGGGCACACATTTGTGGTGACTAATAGTTTGATGGAGATGCTTACAACAAGAGGCTTATTCTCAAGATCGCCATCGGAGGATCCACATGCTCACTTAGCCAAGCTAAGGGTGGTTTGAAAAAGTTATGTAGGTAGACCAAACCTGGATTTGGATGTCATTGGACTACGAGTGTTTCCTCTGTCACTGACATGCGATGCTGCAGTATGGTTCACTGAGCTTCCTTATAACTCAATATTTACATGGGACCAACTAGCGGACGTGTTCCAAGTGAAGTACTATCCAGTGTCCAAGAAGCTCAATCACAAAGATAGGGTTAACAATTTTGTAGCATTACCTGGAGAGTCTGTGAGCAGCTCTTGGGACAGATTCACTACATTCGTAAGAGGTGTTCCAAATCACCGTATTGATGATGAGTCGCTGAAGGAATATTTCTATCGAGGACAGGATGATAACAATAAAGCAATTCTTGACACTATTACTGGAGGTTCATATGGTGATTGTACATATGCACAGATTGCTGAAAAACTGGAGAGGATCTCTCGCAACAATAAAGCATGTAGCACTAGGAGGTCAGATACTGGGAGAAACACATTTGCCCTTCATAATACAACTGTCAACTCTACAGATGATATTCGTGAGGAGATAGCCCAGATGAGGACAGAGTTGGGGTTGGTACTGAAGCATGTGAGCGGAGGAGCAGAAAAGGTAAATGCTGTAAACTACTTAACTCGAACTCCACCACCAGTTGAGGAGTGTTACTATGAAGAGGATACTTATGCGGTGAATGATCAGACGGGGGGTTTCCGACCAAATGCCCAAGGATCCAACGCGGAAAATTGGCGCCAAGGTCAAGGGAACCGAGGTCAGAACTATGGAAATTACAACCGAGAGGGTCACTATGTCCGGGATGGGAACTTCAATCGCGACAACAACTACAACAGGAACAACTATGGCAACATAAATGATCGAGTTGGACCCTATGTTCCCCCTCAAAATTCAGAATCTGGTGCTAGGGAAGCTGGAGGTAATATGGCGCGTATTGAAGATATGATGCAGAAGATAATGAGAAGGTTTGATGCAACTGATGAGAATGTGAAGGAGATGAGAAAAGACTTGTCTGGTATTGGTCAAAAGGTTGATGCCCATACAGTGTCAATAAATCATCTAGATCAGTAGATGACTCAGTTGTCTACTACAGTGAACCCGTGTCAACTTGGCACTCTTCCTAGCAACACCATCCAGAATCCAAAGAATGATGGTCATTGTATGGAAATTACTACTCGAGGGGTTAAGCAAACCATAGATCCACCTATGCCGTCTGTGGTGGATACTGAGATTAGAAAAGAAGATGATGTAGTGGAAGTTAGAGAGGAGTCTGAGACTGCGACAAAGCAAGAAGCGGAGGTATCTCAGAAAGTGGTCCCCATACCTAGACCTCCACCATCTTTTCCACAGAGGTTAGTGAAGAAGACTAAAGATGGTAAATATCGCAGGTTTATCACTATGTTGAAGCAGCTTTCTATCAATGTCCCTTTGATAGAAGCCTTAGAGAAAATTCCTGGGTATGCAAAGTTTATGAAAGATATGGTGACAAAGAAAAGGTCTGTGAGTTTTGAAGATGATGATAGATTGCAGCATTGTAGTGCTATTGCTACAAGATCTCTGGTGCAGAAGAAGGAAGACCCTGGTGCTTTCACGATCCCATGCATTATAGGGTTGTTACACTTTGCTAAGGCATTGTGTGATCTTGGTGATAGCATCAACCTCAAGCCTTTGTCTATTTACAAGAAGTTGGGTCTAGGGGACCCAAAGCCCACCGCAATGCGGTTACTAATGGTTGATTGAACTGTGAAGAGGCCCATTGGTGTGCTCCATGATGTGTTAGTGAAAGTAGAGTCTTTCATCTTTCCGGTGGATTTTGTGATTCTGGACTGTGAGGTTGATTTTGAGGTTCCTATCATCCTTGGGAGACCATTTCTTGCCACAGGGCGTGCGTTGGTTGATATGGAAAAGGGGCAGATGAAGTCCATACTGAACAATGAAGAAGCAACTTTCAATATCTATAGGTCTATAAAGCAGAATGGTGAGCTCCAAACAATGTCTGCTATAACTTACAGAGTGGAGAGTGGGTCAGAAGTGCAAATTGAAGAGCGACTAGGTGTTGAGGCACTAGCAGCAGTCATGATGAATTTCGATAGTGATGGTATTGAAGAGTATGATGAGTTGGTAGCCGCACTTGATAAGTGTGAATATCGTTCCAAACCAAAGAAGTATGAGCTAGGCATGAAGAATCACGAGTTCCCACCCACAAGACCATCTATTGTGGAGGCACCGAAATTGGAGCTTAAGGCTCTACCACCGCACTTGATGTATGTATACTTGGGCGAAGAGAATACTTTGCCGATCATCATTGCAGCAGATTTGAATGCAAGGCAAGTAGAGTGCTTGGTGACTGTATTAAAGAGGTTCAAGCGAGCAATTGAGTGGGCTATTACAGATATTATTGGGATCCCCCCCCCCCGGTATTTGCTCTCACAAAATCCAACTCATGCCATATCATAAGCCCAGTATTGAGCACCAGAGAAGATTAAATCCACCTATGCAAGAGGTAGTTAAAAAGGAGATCATCAAGTGGCTGGATGCATGAGTCATCTATCCCATTGTAGATAGTAGTTGGGTATGTCCTGTGCAGTGTGTGCCTAAAAAGGGAGGTATGACTGTGGTTCCAAATGAAAAAAATGAGCTTGTTCCAATAAGGCCCATTACTGGATGCAGAGTTTGTATGGATTACTGGAAATTGAATGCATGGACTAAAAAGGACCATTTTCCCATGCCATTCATGGACCAGATATTGGATAGACTTGCAGGAAAGGGTTGGTATTGTTTTCTTGATGGGTATTCGGGCTACAATCAAATTTCTATAGCTCCAGAAGACCAAGAGAAGACCACCTTCACTTGCCCATATTGGACTTTTGCTTTCAAACGGATGCCATTCGGGTTGTGCAATGCTCTAGCAACCTTCCAGCGGTGTATGATGTCGATATTTTCTGATATGGTGGAGGATACTATTGAAGTGTTCATGGATGATTTTTCAGTTGTAGGAGATTCTTTTGATCGTTGTCTAGATCATCTGGCCGAGGTGCTTAAAAGGTGTGAAGACTGCAACTTGGTGCTGAATTGGAAGAAGTGTCATTTCATGGTTAAAGAAGGTATAGTGTTGGGTCATCGAATTTCAGAGAAAGGTATCGAAGTTGATAGAGCTAAAGTTGAGGTAATAGAGAAGCTTCCACCACCCATCTCTGTAAAAGGTGTCAGAAGTTTTCTTGGTCATGCAGGTTTTTATAGGAGATTCATCAAAGATTTCTCCAAAATTGCACATCCGTTGTGCAAACTGCTCGAGAAGGAGTGTAAGTTCTATTTTGATGATGATTGTCTTAGAGCATTTGGAGAGTTGAAGAAGAAGTTGGTTACAACACCAATCATTATTTCACCGGATTGGGGACAACCGTTTAGGGTAATGTGCGAAGCGAGTGGATTGGCGCTTGGTCTAGTATTGGGACAAAGGCGAGAGAAAATCCTTCACCCGATTTACTATGCTAGCAAAGCTCTAAATGTGGCACAGAAGAAATAAACTGTGACCGAACAAGAACTTCTTGCGGTGGTTTTTGCATTTGAGAAATTTCGATCCTACTTGCTTGGTACTAAGGTCATAGTGCATACTGACCATTCTGCATTGAGGTATTTGATGGCGAAAAAGGATGCAAAAACGAGATTGATTAGACGGGTATTGTTGCTGCAAGAGTTTGATTTTGTAGTAAAAGATAGAAAGGAGACCGAAAATCAAGTTGCCGATCACTTGTCCAGGTTAGAGGAAGAGGCTATGCTAAAGCTTGGAGATAGAGCTGAAATTAATTATGCTTTTCCAAATGAACAGGTATTGGCTACTTCTCATGATTTGATTCCTTGGTTCGCAGACTTTGCTAATTATTTGGCAATCGATATTGTGCCCCCCGATTTGTCTTTTCACCAAAGGAAAAAGTTTATGCATGACGTGAAGAGATTTTTTTGGGATAAGCCTTACTTGTATCGTAGTTGTGCTGATGGGATTATTCGTCGTTGTGTGCCCAAGGTTGAGATGTTGAGTGTACTTGAAGCATGCCATTCATCACCGGTTGGTGGGCATCATAGTGGTATTCGGACTGCACATAAGATTTTCCAATGTGGGTACTACTGGCCTACCATCCACCAAGATGCTCATGATTTCGCCAAGTCTTGTGATCGTTGCCAAAGAGAAGGAGGGATTTCAAAGAGGCAAGAGCTCCCAATGAATCCTATATTGGTGATAGAGTTGTTTGATGTATGGGGCATTGATTTTATGGGTCCATTTGTGAGTTCATATGGGATGAAGTATATATTCTTGTTGCGGTTGATTATGTATCGAAGTGGGTGGAGGCAATTGTGCTCTCCAACAATGAAGGTAAAAGTGTCACTGCATTCTTGCAAAAGAATATCTTCTCCAGATTTGGTACACCGAGGGCTATTATTAGCGATGGAGGTTCTCACTTTTGTAATAAGTTGTTTAAGGTACTACTTGAAAATATGGTGTCCGTCACAATGTAGTCACTCCTTACCATCCACAGACTAGCGGTCAAGTTGAAGTATCCAACAGAGAGATCAAACAGATATTGGCAAAGACTGTGAATGCTAATAGAACAGATTGGTCAAGGAAGCTTAATGATGCTCTATAGGCATATCGCACTGCATACAAGACCCCCATAGGTATGTCCCCTTACTAATTTGTATATGGGAAGTCTTGTCATTTACCAGTAGAGCTAGAGCATAAGGCTATGTGGGCAATGAAGAAGTTAAATTTGGATTGGGGCGCTGCATCTAATCAAAGGATGAATGACTTGAATATGCTTGATGAGTTTCGCCTAAAAGCTTATGAAAGTTTAGCCTTGTACAAAGAGAAGATGAAGAGGTATCATGATCTTTCTGGTTGGTGATCTTGCGTTGCTATTCAACTCTAGGTTGCGCCTGTTTCCAGGCAAACTCAAGTCCAAATGGATCGGGCCATTTTTGCTCACGAAAGTGTTCCCTCATGAAGCGGTTGATCTTGAAAGTAGGGATGGAACAAGGTTCGTGGTAAATGGGCAAAGGATCAAGATCTATCTGGGAAATGCTGAAACGGTACAAGAAGTGATTGAGGCCTACAATCTTGATGAAGTTTGAGTAATCAAGACACTTGCGTCGTGCGGCGACGTTAAATCAAGCGCTGCTTGGGAGGTGTTTTAGTGTTTTAGTTCTTAGTGTTGGCTAGAATTAGTATAGGGTCCATGCCTAAAAATTGTCCAGAAAATGTAAAAAAATAATAGCCGATTGGTTGCTACATGTGTAGGTACACCACACAATAAATCTGCAAAAAATGGTCTGGTGCAGAGGTCTACGGACCCCATCGACAGTCCGTCGATTCATCAACGGATCGTCAATGGTATCCGTAGATCCCAGGTAAGCCCCTAAATTTTTCTAAGTGTAATAGTGATCTACAGACCGTAGATCGACTCACGGACCGTAGATGAGGTCTCGTGAGTCCAAACCCTAAGGCTATCTGACCCGACACAGACCCCCTATTTAAAAAACCCCATGTTTTAAACCATTCCCCTTCCCTCCATTACTCCCAAAACCGTTTCCTCCATCCCTTAAACTCCCTAAATCACTCCATAACTACCACATAATATCATCTCTTCCATAAATTCCCAAATTCCCTTCCATTTCAATTACAACCCATTCCATATTCCACAAAAAGTGTCTGGTGTTTGGTTAGTAGCGAAGAGGTGATTCATTGGTCTTGCTAAGTAGTGTCGTCACGCAATCGCCCCACTCCTCGTTGCTTGTAAGGTAATAGACTTTCCCCTCACTTTGAATTTCGATTCATAGATTGAATATAGAAAGTCGGGAATTGGGTCTTGACCTAGGGTAATTGTTAGATGAAATTACACGATAAACTAGAAAATTACAATGCCCTTGGAATGATAGATAGTGATTGTGTAGCTTTATTGTATGTGATTGTAAGCCTGTATGTAAGTTTCGACTTAGGGTTCCAAAATTTGGCTAAATTGTTTGGTAAAATGACCAGTTGGAATATTAAGAATGAAGAACTAGCATAATTGAATGTTGAAATGCATGATGAGGCTTTGTTAATGTTGAAATATAAGGCCAAATATGATTGATTAGTAAAACATGGTTGAAACCTGGCACAGATGGCATCCACGATACCCCGTCTACGGAACGTAGATCCATCTACGGACTGTAGATGAGGTTCGTCACTGGATGCACACAAAAAAATTACCAAGTGTGAAACCACGGACATGGACTACGGTCCGTAGATCAATCTACGGACCGTTCTGCACATCCGTGGTTTCCATCTGCAATCTATATTGTTGGCCCCTGATCTATGGAAGAATTTCACGGACCATAGGTACCCTCCGTGGATGACTACTGTAGCCTGTGTCTAAATTATTATTTTTTTGGACTTTGTTACTGTTCGTTATAGTTTTTCAACTTTTTCTTAGTATAGTTATGATTAGTCTTGGGCACTAATATCGCTCCCGCAGGTACAATGGCATCCAAGAAGCTGGTCACCTACTCCAAACGGGGCAAGTCAAAATATGTTGCCCCTAGTTTCCGGTTAATTGATGAGGACACAGACACTGACACAGATCCAGCATATGTTCCTCTCAACACTAGGACTGCTCGTACTGCACCTCGAGGCACCAGAGGCACCCCCCGAAGGGTGCTTCCTGACGTAGTCACTGTCTCCCAGTCTGATGAGGAGCACACACTGATCTAGTCACCAACTGGGGCTACTTCCAGTCAGAGGGGTCTATGTCCGGGTTCGAGTTTGCCCATGCTTCAGGCTCCGAGTCGACCCATTCTTCATGATCCGAGTTTGCCCATGCTGCAGGATCCAATGCTAAATCAACCACAGGGTCTGGTGAGAATGACTAAGCAGCTTCGTCTGATGAGGCAACTAGCTCAGAGTCCATACCTGCACCATGGAATGATGACCCCACTCATGTAGCCGACGAGCTAAATAGGTGGTGTGTAGAAGGCCAATGGCAAATTTATCGGGATGCCAACATGGTAAACAACAAACAGAAGATGGCCCGACTAATTACAGAGGAGCGCAGAGTCCTCACGGGGAGCTTGCATACTGTTCCAGACATTCACCGGCTGTTCAACCTTCACAAGTGTGACTGGATGGCTCGAGACCCAAGGAAGTATAGCGAGGAGATTGTGCGGGAGTTCTATGCTTCCTATGCTGCCACTCTCGGCAGTTCCATTTCCAAGCGGTCAAACCCCCTAGCTCAGGATCCGCTCACTTCCACTTTGGTTCGAGGTTGTTCGGTGGACATATCACCTACCACGATCAGACGCTTTCTCTATGGTCCTACCACGGGTCACTCTTGGTGTCTCAACACAGCTGAGTTTGACTACAGATGGGACATCGTGCGGAATGGTGCTTTCCAGAGGAACACTGAGCAGCGAGAGGTTGTTCTACTATGGTTGACCAGGTACATTTTTGCAGATGGCGAGCGTGCGGAATGGGTCGCCGCTCCACGGTTAGGCATCCAGAAGGCCACATTAAATTTTATGGCCAAGTTCTTCTGGCTACTGGTGCGTAACAGAGTGTCGCCGACAAAAGCTGACAATCAAGTCACGTGGGACAGAGCAGTCATGGTTGCGGCATTGGTAGCAAGAGTTGAGATTGACTTTGCCCGCATGTTGCTGGCAGAGATTCACGAGAGGGCATTCAGGACCTCGACTACTTACCCCTTCCCCTGTCTAATTTTTCATTTGTGCAGGGACTCTGGAGTGCCAATCTGGAATTGTGACAAGTTAGTCCACCCTACATGGGCATTGGACATCAGCCTTATTCGAGATGAGGCAAATGTGGCAGCACCTCGCAGAGAGCCTCAAGTTGAGGTACCTCCCTTGGGTACCGATCTTGTAGACATAGTGGGGCAGGCACAGGGCGATGACCTCAGCATCCCAGATCACACCGACATTGTCCTGGGCTCCTCATCTCAGGCACCTAGTATGGCTCCTAGCTCTTCCCGGTCCACACCACAGTTCGGAGCCACTGTTGTCCCATTGGCCAGAGTACAGAAGTTAGAACCTCAGATAGCCACCCTGCTGCATCACATCCAGCTGTGGATGCAAAAGTCGATAGCCGAGTCCGAGGCCAGAATGGAGCGCAGGATAGAGGGGATGATGGACCGGAAGGTCCAGGTTGTTAATAAGCGCCTTGATGCCTTTGAATTGCGAGTCCTCGAGCGATCAACCCCAACCATAGATCTATCTGCTTTGCAGGTTGACTTAGCCAGCCTCCGAACTGACGTTGATGCCATCCTTGTCGCACCTTCAGTTGAGCCTCAGGTTGCACCTATTGCACTTGTTGATGATACAGTGATGGATGCTCTATTCAGTGGGACCGCCGAGGAGGAACTTGCCCCTACACATGCCAAAGGCAAACGACACTGTTCTCATCGCACTGAGGAGGAGAAAGCTCACAAGAGACAGTGCCGGCAGGAAAATGAGGCAAGGAGGGCTTCGAGGTTAGACGAAGAGTTGTGCCAGCAAAGGGTGCGTGAGAGAGTTGCAGGGGCCTCGAGTTTTGCCCCAGTTGTAGAGGTCCAGCCTGTTTTGGGGGACTTTGTGAGCACCACTGATAGTGCGGAGAGATTGATAGAGAGCACAACTGAGGGTGCTATGATTGCTGAGGTGGGCACTACTGAGGGTGCCCCCACTATTGTTCCAGCGGGCTCTGGGAAATCGGAACCCCCTGCTTGTTGATGATTCACCGGCGCTTTGCGCCACAGGTTTGTTTTACCCAATCCATTTTCTTTTACTGTTTTTGTATGCATTAGGGACAAGTGCATCTATTTTTGTTGGGGGTGGGGTAAATGGATTGTGAGTGATTGGGTGAAGTCTGAATAACCCAACTCATGAATCCTCTCTTGTGGTTTTCTTGCCTGTGTTCTTTTCCCCTAAGAGACTGTTTAATTTTTGTTGAACCGGCATGTCTTAGGATTGTATGTGTAGAAGCATGATACAGAAAGAAGCATAATGGCTTATGAAAAATGATACCCGTCAGATTTTGGGATGTAAGCTAGAAGTTGTACGCTACGATTAGTTAAATATGTTGGATCTGAGTATGACATAATAACGAATCAACTCGATGGCATGACTTGAGCTGAAACTTGAACTGGGTAATTTGATAATCTGATAATGAAACTATGTGCCAAGAGTGGGTGAGAATCGTTGAGTGTTCAACGGTTTTGTGCAAAACTAGAACTTGTCCAGTTAGTCCTGCTAAGATAATTCAATCTAGAAGTTAGGAAGTGATCATAGGCCATTGTTCTGAAAAGTCCACAAATTGCCTGAAAGACGAATACAACCAAATGAAATAACTGCTCCCTTTGATCCAACTTTGAGCCTAAAAGTAAACCATTTCTTTCTAAAACCCCGAACTCACCTTCCCATAATCTACTATGTTGGCCCCGGTCCCTCCTTGGACATGTGCACTTCGACTTAGGCCAAAAGCCTAAGTTGAGGGTGGCTAATGTAAAAAAAAGTAACTTCAATCTTGGCCCTGACCCGACATCGGGTATTGTGCACCTCAACTAACGGAAAATTCATATGTTGAGGGTGGCTATGAAAGAGGAAATTGAAAGAAAAATGGGTATGAAAAGAGTGATGTGAAAAAAAAAGGGAAGAAGAGAAAACGTGAGGAAAGGATGTGACTTGTTGAAAGCTAAAGAAAAATAAAATAAAAGTAAAATGAGCTACAAAGTCTAAAGTCACATCCGTGGTTGAAGAAAATTAAGGGAAAGAAGGTAAAGCAATAGTATGACAAAAATAGGCAAAAAGAGGTTAAAAGCCTAGTGTAATGTCAACGAGGGCAGAAAGTCACTACGCAGTACCCAAATGTACCACACCTGACCCTGAGCCTACGTTACAAGCCAATAAAGTCCTATAGTGATCCTAGAGTCTAGTTTGGAGAGTCTAAGCAGTGAAAATAAGGGCAAGCTTATGGCACTAAGCACTAACTGTATTTGAAATTACTTCTGAGCATGAGTGCTGAATAAATCCTTGTACCATGAATGACATTCATTTTTTTGTGTGAAAAGGGGATTTCGTTTGAAGTAAGGGCACTAGTTACATTGTCGGAAAGTTGGTACCTTGGTGACAGTGAGAAGGTGTCTGTTGTGTGTCAGTTGGTCAATCTGTGTCATGGTCTGATCTGCAGGGATTAGCTTGTCGAGTCTAAGAGAACGAAGTTGCATCTGAAAGTGAGGAGGGTAGAGAGCCATGTGATTGCTTGGGCCTGAAATGTTTGCTTCTATACAAGTGCCGTTTAGAGTCGTAGTGCATCGCTTGAGGACAAACAACAAATTTAAGTTGAGGGTGTTGATATACCGTGAGTTTACGGTATTTCTAATACATTTCACTTACAAGTTGTGTGTCTCTAGGGCCTTTTTGTATTGGTTTTTATGTGTTTTTATTGTATTTTGCAGGAAAGATGTTCAGGCGCAGAAGTATAGAGACAGCTGAGAAAAAAATGCAGAAAAAGGGCATTCACGGAGATGATCTACGGACCGTAGGTCCATTAACGGTCTTTAGGTGATGATCGTAGATCAGCAGGAAAGGTATGGATGACAAATCAGGGAAATCTGACCAAGTGTGGAACCACGGCGGCCATTGACGTTCCGTAAATTGATTTACGGACCGTACTGATCGATCCGTAGAATGAGACTGTGAGGGTTCCAGTACCTGAATTTTGAAGATTCTAAGTGTGGATCTACGGAGGGAATTGACGGACTGTAGATCGATCTACGGTCTGTACTGCAAGTCCGTCGTTTGCTTCAGAGAAGCTGATTTTTGGAAGCTGAAATATTTTCTAAGTCCTGGCTGACGGAAGGGACTTACGGACCGTAGATCCATCGACGGTCCGTAAGTCAGTCTCGTGGAATGAAGACGCATGCCTGAACAAACTTTCCTTAAATTGTTTCCCTTTTAATTTTGGATTTGTTTTCTATAAATAGGGCATGTAAACCTCGTTTTTCGGGGTTAGACATTATTATTCTAGTTTTACTTTGTGACTTTGGAGATTAATTTGCAACTCTAGCAATTATTGATTTCCTAAGTTCATTTTGAAGATTTTGGCTTTGCAATTCAAGTTAAATTTCTGGGTTTATTATTCTCTTTACGTAAGTTAATGATTTCTTCATCTAAAAATATGAATTGTGTTCTTGCTAATATGGGTAACTAAAT
Organism: Solanum verrucosum; assembly: GCF_900185275.1. NCBI lineage: Eukaryota > Viridiplantae > Streptophyta > Magnoliopsida > Solanales > Solanaceae > Solanum > Solanum verrucosum. The sequence goes on from NW_026020059.1 coordinate 86,167, forward strand.
CCACAACTAGGGTTGTGGGAACCATGAGCGATTAACAAAGTATGAATAGTAAATAAGCAATTCGGGAATAGTGTTTTGCATGCATTGATAATTCTTTCGTTTAGAAGTCTTTTTAACGAGTGCACGTGTTAGAGCTCGCCTTGTTGCTACTTGCTGGACCAAGGAGGTAATCAGCAAGAAAAGAATTAACATATATTTACTGTGATACTATCTAATAGGCTAGTGTCGATTGGTGCGAAGTAATAACTAAGCCAAACATCGAATATGATGTCTAACATGAGGTAAAGGTATGGTATAGTAAATTATACACACGTTGTCGGACCAAGGTGCGGGGTGAAATTATCTAGATGTCGGACCAAGGATTTAGAGATACCTAACTTATCACTTTGCATGTAATACACTAGGAAAGGATTGTTGTTACTAGGATTACTGCGTTATGAGCTTGTGGGGAACACGTATACCCTAGTTATTTCTCTTATCTTGATAACAACCAAAGTTGAGTTTTGATTACTGATTACTTATTAAATTCTTACTATTTGTTTCACACAAACAAACCCCTCTTTAATTACCTGTTTCTGGAAGTAATTTGACTAATTGAATATAATTGTTGGTTAAAGTAAAGTCTAGACCATTTTCCTTATGGGATCGACCCCAACCTACAAGTTGGGTTCTTTACTTGATAACGATCGCTTATACTTCTGTAGGGAGGTGTAATTTGAGCGTATCAATGCATCAGGTTTTTCCACCCTCTAATAGGATATATCGAGTTCTTCCATCCTAAAATAGGTATATTGGGTTCGTCCACCCTAAAATAGGATACATTGGGTTCATCAGCCCTAAAATAGGATATTTTGGGTTCGCTCACCCTAAAATAGAACATATTGGGTTCTTCCACCCTCAAATATGATATATTAAGTTCGTCCACCATGAAATAGAACACATTGGGTCCATCCACCCTTAAATTGGACACATTGGGTTTGTCCACCCTAAAATAGGACACATTGGGTCCTTTTATCCTAAAATATGATGCATTGGGTTCTTCACCCTAAAATAGAAGATATTAGGTTAATCCATCCTCAAATAGGACATGTTGGGTTAGTTTTGTTTTTCAGATTCAAACCTTCTTTTTGTATTTGGGTTTTGAGATGATTGACTCATTTCTCTAAATAATTGATTCTGAAGAGTGATTGTGAATACTTGATTGTTATAGATTGTGTGGCTTTGGAAGTGAGTCAGAAAGGGAAAACTCAAGCTTCAGATTGATTAGTTGATTTCTTTAAGGCAAGTGATCTCTTAAACTATGTAATTGGGTTGAATCGTTTACTTCTCTTCATTGTCTATGTGTTGGGGAGTAATTGAGAATGGGGTGAAGGGTTATGTGCTCCACTTGATTAATCCTAACCAACAAAAAGGGGAAAGTGAAATGGTTTCTTGATGATAATGATAAATTGTGAATTGCCTTGTTGTGGCTTTTATTTGATTGATAGGTGAATTACTTGAATTTATGAAAATGGACTTGAATTGTATGAATTATTGTCTCTCCGTGTGGTGTGATATTGTTTGTGTGCATTGATTGTTGAACATTGTGATGAGACACTATATAAATGTCAAAGGGAATGATTCTGGGAAGTGATATTTTGTGTTAAAAGCCGAAGGGAAATAGTTCCGGCTAGTGATACAAATGCCAAAGGAAAATGATTCTGGCAAGTGATATTTTGTGAGAAAAGCCGAAGGCAATGGTTCCGGCTAGTGGTATAAATGTCGAAGGAAATGGTTCTTGCAAGTGATATTTTGTGATAAAAGTCGGAGGGAAATGGTTTCGACTAGTGATATAAATACCGAAAGGAAATGGTTCCAGCAGGTGATATTTTGCGATAAAGTCAAAAGGAAAATGGTTTTGGTTAGTCATATAAATGTCAAAGGAAAATGGTTCCAGCAACTAATTTAATGTGAAAGCCAAAGGGAAATGGTTCTGGCAAATGTTGTTATAATCAATCTACCTGATGCATATATTTGAATTATTTGATGCATGTGATTGAACTAATTAATGTGTTTGATTGGTTTATTTGGTATGTAAGCTGAACATGTTGATATTTGTGATTGAAATGCTCATTACTTGAGAGTAAGTGAATTGATATGTGTCGACTGTTGAGATGTGACTATTGGTCTATAACCTTTGAGCCTTTTGACTTGCGTATTGTAAAACTGTTAGATTGGGTTGAAATTTCCTTAAGAGTGTTCAGGCTTGGTTTCGAGGTAAGTGATGGTTTGATTCCCCGTCTGTGTTATATATGCCTGCTAACTGCTCCAATATTCTCTTTATTTGCATGAACACTTTGGGAGCAAAAATGTGTGTTCATTTGAAATACTCTCATTGCGACATAGTCTCTGGCCATCACTAGACATGAAATTTGCATCTTCTTTTCAATCATCTCTCATCCCTCTCTTGTGATACATTCAAATGAAAAAGGGGAGGCTACAAGAAATCTAGAATTCCTCTCGTTCTTGGAAATGAGAATGGACAGAAGCGAGGAAAGAAGGAAAAGAAAGGACATACTTTGCATTTTTAGCTTATTTTAGTATTGCTAACTATACTTTTTGTCTTTTTTTTCTTATTTGTGATTACTTGCTTGGTTTATTAACCTTAGAACACCTATAGTAGAAGGGTTTCTTTAAGACCATCTCCAACCCATCTCTATTTTATTCTCCATTCTCTATATTTGGAGAGTAAAATAGAGAATGGGTTCTCCAACCACTCTCTATTTCACTCTCTATAATTCAATTATAGAGAGGTGAATAGTAGTTCTCCAAATTTAGAGAACTACTATTCACCTCTCTATTTTACTTTTTGATTATTATAATATTATTTCTATTATATTACTATCATTTGTAATTATTTTCTAATGTAACATAACATTTAAAAATATATTATCAACAAGTTATTACTTCTGCCCAAATTAATAATTTTTCTATTTTATTTTTTAAAAGAAATGGTCACTTTAAATATGTAATTTAAAGTTATTTTAATATTATTTATATTATATAAGATTATTAATTATGTCTCTAATATTTGTAATTATTTTTTAAGTAATATAACATCTAAAACATTATTGATAAGTATACTACTTCCATCCCGAATTAACAATTTTTTCTAATTTAATTTTTAATTTTTTTTGTCATTTAAATATGTAATTTAGATTATAATTATTTTTCATTATGAAGTATGCACAAAAATTACATGATAATTCAAACAATCTACTTTTATGTTATAATGATAAATTATTAAACTACACTTTTTAAAGAGCATGCAAATATTTGATGCAATAGTTCAAAATGGAATAGGGGAAGTAAATTAATACACGAAATAATTGGACACAAGATGAAATTGTTAATTTAAATAATTTTTAGCTACACATAAAAAAATAAGGACAAAAAATGCTTATTTTGAACTCCGTAATACATTAATAGAACATTCATGAATAGGGGTGTGCAAAAACCGAACCAACCGATAAAAGTGTTATTGATTTATTGTTATTGGGTTATTGGGTTAACGATTTTTTAATGGTTTTATAAAAAAAATTATTGGGTTATCGGTTCAGTATTGGTTTTTAATATTGGGTTATTGGGTAAATCGATAACTCATTAAGACTAGTAATTTTCTACTTTTACTCGTACATAAATATTATATATTAATCTTAATACCTTAGTAGTTACTATCTTTGTCCGTTAGCCTTCAATTCACACTTTACAATGGCTTTGAGTTTACAATTTCCCATTATAAAAAATGTTAAAATCTAAAGTAAGAACCATATTCCTCTTAATTTCTCTTTGTGTTATGCTTGTATAGTTCTTTTCATCTTTATTATTATTGTTTCTGTTTTATGAGTATTTGTAAAGTTACATTATTGTGTTTTCGCATCAAATTTATTAGAAAAGTCATATATTTGTTTTATAAATATTTTCTTATTGGTTAAACCGAAAACCGAACCGTTAAGGACCAAAACCGATAAAAAATATATTATGGTTTGGTTATTGGTTTAACATATTTAAAAACCAAAAACCGATAAACCGAATCGATAATACATAAAACTGAACCGAACTGAACCGACCGATGCACACCCCTATTCATGAGAGTAACCTAATAGTCTTAAAAGTTGAGTATTTATGTAAAATTTAAAATAAATTTTACGATAATACAATATTTATGATGCAATTATATTTCATCAATGAGTTCATTTTTATTTGAATTGTTCGTTAATATGTATTATATATAATATTTATTGCAATTTATATTATTTAGAAATTTAGAATAAAATATAATTTTATATTAATGAAGAATTTGAAAAAAAATAAAATTTTGTATTACGTAAAGATTATAGAGTGATTATTTGCAAAAAGAAGAAATTATTTATATTATGAAATAAGAAAATAAGAATGAAATATAAATAATAATATAATATTAAGGAGAGAGAAAAAGATTCCTTTTTAGAGAGTAAAATAGAGAATTGGGTTGGAGTTGATTGCCTGAAAAAATAGAAAACTCTATAGTTGGAGAGTAAAATAGAGGATTGGGTTGGAGATGCCCTAAGATAATTTTCCAGGCTTGAGAGTATGTGTAGAGCTTGACAACGATTTGAGCGGCTTTCTAGTAATTAAAAAAATGAATTTTATCAATCCTTTCTTTTTTGCTTTAAATAAATGTTTTTTCACCTTCGGAGTTCGGTCTAAATCTTTTAACCTACTGACTATGGATTTTTTTAAGATTAATATCTTAAGGTTAAATCTCATGTGATTGAAAATGCTTTGTTTTTTTAATAAAGAATCAAATTTTAGCATGCCTTAAAGTAACGTTCACAAGCTTTGTCCTTTTTAATCTTAAGTATAACTTTTGAGAGTTTTGAGTCTTTAAATACAAAAGTTGGTTTTTTTAGTGACAAGCACATATAAGTTTTGATAAAAATGTCTTAGCTTTCGATTTTCAATGGTTTTTTCAGAACTTAATTAATTAACCTAAGTTTGGCCGATAATCGTATTTAATGAATCTTAAAGGATGCTTAATCCCTTCCCTTTAGGAAAACTAGAACCGTTACCTAGATTTGCATAAGTTAAGTAGACAATTAATTGAATTTAATTTTAGTATTACTTAGTTAATAATTTAGGTATCCTAATTAACCTTTAAAAAATAATTAGGTGGCGACTCCTTAAGTTAATTATTTAGGAATCACCAATATGTTGTACATTATTTGATGTGAGTTAAAATGGGGTATAACAACCATGTTGGCAAGACATGGTTTATGGGGATGTGAGTTGTGTAAGCTCTCCCCCATATCGGTGCTCAATACTAGTCTCAATAATATATATACTCTTGCTCAAATGTATAAAACATATTGTTTTTTTTAAAAATTTGAGATAATTGCTCAAACTATCCTCTTAAAAGAGGTAATTGCTCTTAACTTTCCAACGCTTGATCTTGACTTTAGTCCGTAACAAGGCTCGAAGACCTCCGGTTGAATTTGAAATGAATCAGGTAGGACATCCGTTTACGACGTAGGTGAAACTAGCAGTTTTCTCTATTTTTTTCAATGGTAGGAAATAAGCATCGTGTTTACACCAGAACCACAAACATGTCAACCATAACGAGTATATTGAAACTGACAAACTAATGTCTTCAAAAGGGGTCAAAGCAGCTGCTCATGAGCTTATTATTCTAGGTCGGAACAAGTTAGGATGTTTGTTTAGCTATTTACAAAAGAGTCAAAGGCTTGATAAATTTTACAATAGCCTTCAATTTAAAAAAATATATCTAGACCAATGGTGGATGAATTGTTTTTATAGAAAATTCAAAAACAGTCCATAGATGCACGAATTAGATCCTAGAATGCTAAAAGAGAAAATTGTCCCTCAATAGAATGGAGATCATGACTTGTGTATATTTGACCGAGCAACAGAAGAAAATTTCAATCTTTTTTAGGAAATTGTCACGATTTCTGCGCAACAAGTAGATGAGTATACTATGTAGTATTAGAAAACCGAAAAGGGCCAACAATACTCTTGGACTATTTGAAAGGTTTAAATATACCTCACATTCATCTATTTGGCTAAAATACCCCTCAATCTACTTTTATGACCTATTTTTACCCTTAAAACTTAACGGATTTTTAAAAATTATTATTATTATTATTATTTATTTGTTACAAGACATCTTCCTATTAGATAAAATTAAATCCCCAACCCATCTGATTTTTTCAACCCGCCCCGATCTATACCCACAACCCAAATCCAATTCAACCTAATAAAGAATTTGGTCCTACTTCTCCCTTAAACACATGATCTCTGTAAATTTACCAAAAGGATACTTTCCGATTTGATTTATCTGATACCTATCAAGAAGATATCTATACAAAAACTTCTCCCGCTGCTATTTCACTTGGTATTTGTACGGCTGAAGTGGGCAAAAAAGTAAAAAACGGTAAAGTGAACTAGTAGTACTAATTAATGAAGGCCAAGTTCTTTACATTCTCCGGCGCCGTCCACCAACTGAATAATTTTATTCCATTTACTATCAGCACTTGCAAACCACAAATACCCTAAAGTCAGTTCCAATTCGATTTCATCATTAGGTTTAATTGGATTTGGTTCATGAGTTTGTGGGTATGGATTAGGCGGATTTAATTTTTTTTATGGATTGACGATTTAATTTTATCCAATAGGAAGATGCCACGTAATAAATAATAATAATAATTATTATTATTATTATTATTATTATTACCATTTTTCGTAGCGGAACTGGTAGTTGGGGGATTCATGGAAGTGGTAGTGTGGTAGGTGGTAGTGTGATAAGTGAATATTTTATTTTAAAGATTTTATTGTAGTATTCTTTTGCTAAGTGTCTTAATCTTGATATCCCTTTAATGTTAATTTTTGGTAGTGTGAAATTTATGGTAAAATGTAATAATATTTATTGTAATATTTTCCCGATAGTTGTTTTAATCTGAATATTTCTTTAATATTATTTATGATATATTCAAGATATAACATATCTTCGGTTCTTTGGTACATAGATAAATTTTCCTCTATTAATTGTTCTAATAGTTTTATATCTTCCATAGATTCTATCTAATATTGTAAATATTCGTAATTCATTTTAATCTGAATTTATTTCTAATAAATCGTACCATTTTATTCTTTCGTAGTCTAAATCATGTAAGTCTATTTCATACCATTGTTGGTCCAATATATCTTCTGGTTCGTTATTAAATATTTTTTCCCATATGATTCTTCTTAATTCAATTATTTTTATATCTTTAAGTATATATAATATTAAAGTTTCATAGTTTTTTATCATTTCATTATGAAGGTAAGTAGTCATGTTCTTTATTATGCAGATTTTTTTTTTATTTCAAATTATTCCTTGCTACCATATTCATAATTGATTAAATTCATATTAGATCATTATGAACTAGATTATTTTTAGGAAAAATTACTTAAATACACAACACTTCTTTACCTATTCTCAATATTTCCCTACTCTTTTACTAAAATACAAAAATCCCTATTTTTCCCCAATTCAATTTAACCGGATACTTTATTAATTTAAGTATCCGCTCGTTATTAATTAAAGTATCCGCGCTGCTATATTATGCATCCGCCCGTTAATTTAAGTATCCGCCCGTTATTAATTAAAGTATCCGTGTTGCTATATTAAGTATCCGCCCTTTATTAATTAAAGTATCTACGCTGCTATATTATGTATCCAAAAAAACACTAAAAAAAGGGATTTTTGGTAATTAATGAAAGAGTAGGGAAAGGAAGTAATTTCTTTCTTATACTATGTCATTTGCCTAATTTTTACTTATTTTTATCATGTTTTCCTGTCACTACTAGCATCGTACTTTAGCGGATACTTCCTTCTTATCAGCGCCTCAACTTTGTTTACTCCCCTAAACGGCTTCCTCGCCTACCGGTTTCAACATTAGGATGACATAGTATAGAAGTTTTCTCCCTGTTTCCAGTGTGCTAATAAACTAGAAATCATGATTCAAATAATTCTAATACATAATAACTAACATAAATTTATTCAATCATATATATGATATTCAGGAATATATGAAATTAGTTCCGCATATTTTTTGAACAATATACCTTTGCTTCTTGCTTAGCCATGCTATCTGAAATATCTGACTGGATTTCAGATTGTTGCTCCATTTATCTAAATACTAAATTTTTAGTTGAGAGAGTTTTTTGAAAGAAAGTTTATTAAGTTAGGCCTTGCCCGTCTTTACAAAGTTTTCTACTAAGTCTATATATAGACATACAAATTTACTATTCTAAATACTTATCCTAACACATTTTTTACACATGTTCATTACTATTTACTACTATTCATGACTACTATTCATGAATAGTCCTTGTTTTGTCTACCACTATCTACTTTATGACTTATTTGCATATATTAATAATGTACACTATCTACTACATACACTTGTCTTTATTTGACAAAAGACCCATACCTATTCCATACTTACTTTATGACACTTATTTGACAAACTTTGCATTATTACATGTAGCTTTTTCCGTTTATCTTGACAACTTTATATTTACATTATTCTACATAACTTTTTTCGTTCTTATCTTCTTATCTCCTTCTTGTTTTCTTCCTCGTTGATTATTCCAGCTGGACCTCTGGAATTATATTATCTTCTCCGTTGCATTTTGAACATATATGGTCCGGGTATTTATGACCAATTAGCTTGCAATATCTGGTTAATAATTCTGCTGAAATAAATCCTTCTTTTAATGCTCGTGTCGTAGGTCGTTCTTCTGGCTTTAGTAGTGATAAAATCCATCTCTGGACTTCATCCATATCTGCTTTCCTTAGCTCCCTTGAATTGGAATAAATTATTAGCTGGTCTCTTGCATAGTAGCTCCATATAGCGTTTCCGTTTAAATAATTATTTGCTAACTCTTGTATAATTGTTGATATACCAATTATCCTTTTGTTGGCATAAAAACTTGGTATCTCTATTTTGCATATCTCTTCTTGTTGTCCGATATCCTCGGGTATAATTATATCTTTGGTTAATCCTATCTTGATAACCTGTATTGGAGGTTTTATTTCCTCGTATAATATCTCCGCTGGTGCTGTATAGAATTTTATATAAAATAAATTTCCTTTCGTAACTCTTTTGTACGTGATGAATGCTTTGTGTAGTTCTGGTATTCCACTAACTTCTTCTCCGTCATATGTGTATACTGTATTTAACAGTCCGTAGTTGTAACATGTCCTTACTAAATTAGCGTTAGTTTTCGGTTGTGCAATTAGCTTGTTATATCCTTGCAATTTTTGTGTCAAATAATCTTGGTTTGGTTCTTTTGTAGTTGATCTGGGGTTGTGGTTTAAATAGGTTTGGATTGTGTGGATATTTTCAATATAGGTTCGTGTGATGTAGTTATATGTCTTTTTCTCATTTTGGTTTTGCAAACTATCTGCGTATGTAGATGTTTGTGGTTCTATGGACATATGTCTAGGTGTCCTTTGGGTAAATGGTTTTGCGAATAGCTGGTTTAAGTTAGCATTTTTATGTTGTTTATCGCTAACTTGTTTGCTTGTACCTGCAGCTGTATTTAAACAAACGTTATGGGTTTTAAGGAGTTTCCCATCGTCTCCTTTTAGCTCTGGCTTTTTTCCGTCTTCCGTTTGATGTAGCTCCGCATTTTTATAGTCATGCTGCTGACTAGCTTTAGACTTCAAATTATCTTCATTAGTCTTTAGCTTTTGTATCTCGTTGTCCATACTGTCCACTTTTATACAAAGTGTAGTTATTGCTTTGAGTATCTCTTCCATTGTATTTTCGTTCTCAGTCTGAGTAGCTTTGTCTTGATAAGTAATCTGCAATAACATTCTTATCAGTTTTTATTACTTCAATTGTAAATGTGAAATTTAATATATTTAATACCAATCTCCTTATTTCTTTTGTTGTTACCGAATCTTGTATTTTTCTCGTTAGCCATCATTTTACTTGTGTATTATCTGTTCTTATAATAAATTTATTATATACAATATATGGTTCAAATGATAATAAACACTTATATACTGAATATAATTCTTTTCTATTTATTTCCCATTTTATTTCTGTATTATTAAATGTTCCTGAATAATACCTGCAATGATGTTCTATCGTAGTGTCATCATACCTGTATTTTAATATTCCTCCATAACTTTTTTCACTCGCATCTGATTCTATTATATAAGTAAATTTTTTGTTTTCATCTGGAAAGTATAGTTTAGGTAAGTTTTTACATAATAATTTTACCTTTTGTATTTGTATTTGGTCTTTTTTATCAAACTGATATTCTATATCTTTCTTTAATTTTTGTTGTAATTGTTTTAAATTTTCTGCTAATTTTGGTATGTATTCTCTTACTTGATTTACTAGTCTTAAGAATGATTGTAATTTCTTTTTTGTGTCTAGTTGTTCATTTGAGTTAATTATTTTTTGTACTATATGTGTTTGCATTTTTATTCCGTTTTTATCAATTTGTATTCCTAAGAATTCTATTTGATTCTTCATTATATCAGCTTTCTTTTTACTTAGACTTATACCTGAATATTCTATGATGTGTATAAATTTTTCTAATAATCTTATATGTTCATCTTGTGTTTTGGAATATAATAATATATCATCAATATACACTACACAATTTTCTATTTGTTTAAAGTAATTGTCCATAAAGTGTTGATATCTACCTGGTGCATTTTTATATCCAAATGGTAATACATTCCATTCATAAAATCCTTGTGGTACAGTGAACGCTGTTAGTTTTTTAGATTCTTCTTCTAGTTTTAAGAGATAAAATCCTGATTTACAATCAAATTTGCTAAAATAATTATATCCTTGTATTTGTCTTATCTTTAGTATTTTATTTGGTATTGGATAATTATATGTTTTAGTTTTTGCATTTAAATTTCTATAATCAATAACCATTCTGCTTTTTCCTCTTTTTTGTTCACTATGTTTATTTACGGTAAATGCCGGGCTTGTATGCTTACTATTGCTTTCTTGTATATATCCTTTTTCTAATAATTCATCTATATGTATCTTAAATTTGGTTAAATCATTAAAATTATACTTTAATGGTTTTTGGGTTATTATACTGTTATTATCAATTAGCTCAATTTTTACTTTTGTTTTATGTTTTTCCTGTAACACCCCGTATCCGAAAATAGAGATTTCAGATTTCTGGTGTTACAGGTGACACTCACGGACACCATCCACGGACCGTAGATGGACTCACGGTCCGTCCTGCAGGTCCGTGGTTCGTGACAGAAAACTTCCCCAGAACTCAATCAGAAAATTTGGCTAAGTGTTGACCCACAGCCGGACTTACGGTCCGTAAGTCAGGTCACAGACCGTAGTTCGTGTCCGTGGATCAATGCCCCAAAAGCCCAGCTTCAGTCCCAAACTACGGTTGACCAGTACGGACCGTCATTCGATCCACGGTCCGTAGGTCTGACCGTAGATCGAAGGATAGCAGCCAGTTAGCTGAAAATTCTGATGGGTCAACTTCAGATGGTCATAACTTTTAGCACAAAATGAATTATGTGTCCCATGACCTATGGTTAGATAGATAATTGAATTATTTTTCCAACGCCACGGAGTTTACTAAATTCCGACCTCCGAGTAAAAAGTTATGCTTGTTTTAGTGAAGGTCTGTCGAGCAGGCTTGACTTACGGACGCAATCTACGGACCGTAGATTGACCTACGGCCTGTAGGTCCACTCCGTAGGTCACTCCGACAGCAGTTAATTCAGGGGTCCTTTGGTCTTTTCCTATTTTGTTTAACCCCTAAGATACGTCGTTTAGACCCTAAATCATGAGGTTTTAATTAGTTTAAGCCTAGAAACATAACTAGAACTTACCTAAGTCAAATTCATTAATCAAAAACTTAGAAAATTAGAAGCAAGAAGGGAGAAAAAGGTCAAGAACCCTAGTTCAAGAACGCAGCAAAGTTCCATCAGTTCCAGCTCCGAAATCGAAAGATTTCTCCGTGGAATTCGTCACCAGGTATGTGGGATTTCACTAGTGGGTTCCTTTCGCCCATTAGGGCCCTAGAATTCAGTCAGATTCTTGATTCCCTTATTATGAATAGACCTAGGGTTTCTAGAATTACAACAGATCATCATGAATTAGTTATTTAAATGTTCCAAATCAGATTATCATGTTATTGCTCAGTTTATCGCATGAATTTCAGAACCCTAGCTATGTATTTCTTTAGTTCTTGAATTACACATGCTAGGTCAGATATTTCAGTATTCAGTTTTACATGCCTCAGTTTATGAATGCATCATTATCAGATTAATTGTTGCATTCCCAGTTTGCATGTTCAGTTCGAGCTATCCAGTATTTACAGAAATTCAGTCATAACTAGTTAACTACTTAATTCATTGGGAGTAGCATAATACCGAGTTGGACTAGGGTTTCAGCGTACCCATATAGTCCCAGAACTACGAGCCACGTAGGTGTAAGTCCCCTCTGTGGGCAATATCAGTTTAGTGATCACGCCAGCATGCCTCTATACCTCTGGCAGGGTATATTGGGTCCTCTCGATGGGGCGTATACATCGGACTCCATATTTAGCTCATGTGGTTTTATGTCGGTTATTAGTAGCTCCCACAGTTCAGTCAGATTCTATTGCATTGACCACATTTACAGTTCATTCAGTATTCAGTCAGCATGTTATAAATTGGTCATTGCATTCAGTTAGCTCAGTATTCAGTATCTATATCATGTTCAGATTATTTCATTGCTTTATTGCTTTGTTCCGTTATATGTTCTTTCAGCTTTACTCTATCCTGCATGCTCAGTACCTTTCAAGTACTGACGCATACGTGCGCTACATCTTCTCGTGATGTAGGTTCAGGTTCTCAGCATCCAGATCACGCTTAGATCGATTCCCGATCTTCAGTTCAGCAGAATCAGTTGGTGAGTCCTCATTCTTCGGGGACAATAGTCATGAGTTTCCTTTCAGTGTTTTAGTCTTTAGTTTCAGTTTTGCTAGACCTAGTTGGGGCATGTCCCAACATTTTTAGTCAGTTTAGAGGCTTATTTCAGACATAGTTAGATTCAGCTTAGTATTTGAGTTTGATATTTCTTTTGTATTAAACTCTCAATTGATATATTCAGTTATAGTATATGGGTATTCCCCATCTTTTCAGATTTAATTATGAATTAGCTTCCGCATCAGTTTATTTTCTTTAGTATGTTCATGATCATGCCAGCAGGGTTAGCTTGGGATCACTTGTGGTCCTAGGTCCCGTGTCTGCGTCTCGGGGGTAGCTCGGGGCGTGACAAACTTGGTATCAGAGCATTAGGTTTAAGTGTCCTAGGATGTCTGAAAAGCCGCACTAGGTGTAGTCCTTTTCATGGGTGTGTAGTGCGCACCACATCTAATGAGAGGGAGGCTACAAAGTGTCTTTAGGAAAAATCCTCATTTTCTTGTTACTCTTATCGTGCGTAAGGTATGATCTAATTCCATTCTAACTCGACGTTCTACGTTTCAGTGATCATGCCTTCTCGTAGAGCTTATGCTAGGAATGCGAATGCCAGGAACGCAAACGCAGCTCCTCCAGTTCCAGATCAAGAAGTGTCGAATGCTGAATTCAGGAATGCCATCCAGATGTTGGCTCAGAGTGTCGCTAACCAGAACAATCAGCGGGTTCAAGCTCCTCTGAATGCAAATGGTGGATCAGCAGCAGTAAGGGTCCGTGACTTTGTTAGGATGAATCCTCCAGAGTTCTTAGGATCGCAGACTGGTGAAGATCCCCAGAATTTCTTGGATGAGATCAAGAAGATCTTTGAGGTGATGCAGGTCACTGGGAATGATCGGGTTGAGTTAGCATCTTACCAACTTAAGGATGTATCTCATATCTGGTATACTCAGTGGAAGGAGAACAGGGGTACAGATACCGTTCCTATTACTTGGGAATGTTTCAGCGAAACCTTTCTAGACAGGTTTTTCCCTATAGAGTTGAGAGAAGCAAGGGCTCAGGAATTTATGAACTTGAGGCAGGGTAACATGACTGTCCAAGAGTATGGGCTCAAGTTTAACCAACTCTCCAGGTATGCTCCTCACATGGTTGCTGATTCCAGGGCTCAGATGAATAAGTTTCTCTATGGAGTGTCAGACTTAGTGAAGACAGAGTACAGAAATGCTATGTTGTTGGGAGATATGAACATCTCTAGGCTCATGACTCATGCTCAACAAGTTGAGGGTGATAAGCTTAGGGAACAGGCTAAGGAGACTAAGAAAGCAAGAACAGGTAACTACGAGTATTCCCACCAGAAATCGGGTGGTGGAAACCGCTCGCATTTTCAGCAGAAGTCTTCGACTCCAGCCCCTTCATTAGCTAGTGTTCCATCCCCCAGGTTTCGTAATGATCAGAAAGGTAGGGCGTCAGGCTCTAAGTCTCAAGGTAGTGTTTCAGGCACCAAAACCTACCCAACTTGCCCGAAATGTAGTAGGAACCATCTGGGCGAGTGCCTTGCAGGTAAGGAAGGATGCTTTGGGTGTGGCCAGTCTGGTCATAGATTGAAGGATTGTCCTTCAAGATAGGGTCAAGGAGGAAATAATGGTAGAGCTCAGTCTACAACTTCAGCAGCACCAACAGGTCGCCCGACTCAGCAGGGTAACTCTTCTGGTACTGGTGGCGGATAGAGCCAAAACAGGCTTTATGCTCTTCAGGCTCGTCAAGATCAGGAAGATTCTCCTGATGTAGTCACTGGTACGTTACGAGTCTTTGATCTTAATGTTTATGCATTGTTAGATCCAGGGGCTACTTTGTCTTTTGTAACTCCTTACATAGCAGTCCAATTCAGTGTTAACCCAGAAACTCTTCCAGAACCCTTCTCAGTCTCTACTCCAGTTGGTGACCCAATTATAGCTAGACGGGTATACAGAAATTTCCCTGTCACAGTCTCTCAGAAAGTCACCTCAGCAGATCTTGTAGAGTTAGAAATGGTAGACTTCGATAAGAGTTACAAGAAAATGAGGATTTTTCCTAAAGACACTTTGTAGCCTCCCTATCATTAGATGTGGTGCTCACTACACACCCATGAAAAGGACTCTACCTAGTGCGGCTTTTCAGACATCCTAGGAAACTTAAGCCTAATGCTCTGATACCAAGTTTGTCACGCCCCGAACTACCCCTGAGACGCGGACACGGGACCTAGGACCACAAGTGATCCCAAGCTAACCCTGCTGGCATGATCATGAACATACTAAAGAAAATAAACTGATGCGGGAGCTAATTCATAATTAAATCTGAAAAGATGGGGAATACCCATATACTATAACTGAATATATCAAATCTGAGAGTTTAATACAAAAGAAATATCAAACTCAAATACTAAGATGAATCTAACTATGTCTGAAATAAGCCTCTAAACTGACTAGAAATGTTGGGACATGCCTCAACTAGGTCTAGCAAAACTGAAACTAAAGACTAAAACACTGAAAGGAAACTCATGACTATTGTCCTCGAAGAATGAGGACTCACCAACTAATTCTGCTAAACTGAAGATCGGGAATCGATCTAAGCGTGATCTGGATGCTGAGAACCTGAACCTACATCACGAGAAGATGTAGCGCACGTATGCGTCAGTACTTGAAAGGTACTGAGCATGCAGGATAGAGTAAAGCTGAAAGAAAATATAACTGAACAAAGCAATAAAGCAATGAAATAATCTGAACATGATATAGATACTGAATACTGAGCTAACTGAATGCAATGACCAATTTATAACATACTGACTGAATACTGAATGAACTGTAAATGTGGTCAATGCAATAGAATCTGACTGAACTGTGGGAGCTACTAATAACCGACATAAAACCACATGAGCTAAATGTGGAGTCCGATGTATACGCCTCATCGAGAGGACCCAATATACCCTGCCAGAGGTATAAAGGCATGCTGGCGTGATCACTAAACTGATGTTGCCCACAGAGGGGACTTACACCTACGTGGCTCATAGTTCTGGGACTATACGGGTACGCTGAAACCCTAGTCCAACTCAGTATTATTCTACTCCCAATAGATTAAGTGGTTAACACATTATGACTGAGTTTCTGTAAATATTGGATAGCTCGAAACTGAACATGCAAACTGAGAATGCAACAATTAATATGATAATGATGCATTCATAAACTGAGGCATGTAAAACTGAATACTGAAATATCTGACCTAGCATGTGTAATTCAAGAACTAAAGAAATACATAGCTAGGGTTCTGAATTTCATGCGATAAACTGAGCAATAACATGATAATCTGATTTGGAACATTTAAATAACTAATTCATGATGATCTGCTGTAATTCTAGAAACCCTAGGTTTGTTCATAATCATGGAATCAAGAATCTGACTGAATTCTAGAGACCTAATGGGCGAAAGGAACCCACCAGTGAAATCCCACATACCTGGTGACGAATTCCACAGAGAAATCTTTCAATTTCGTGGCTGGAACTGATGGAACCTTGCTGCGTTCTTGAACTAGGGTTCTTGACCTTTTTCTCCCTTCTTGCTTATAATTTTCTAAGTTTTGATTAATGAATTTGACTTAGGTAAGTTCTAGTTATGTTTCTAGGCTTAAACTAATTAAAACCTCATGATTTAGGGTCTAAACGACGTATCTTAGGGGTTAAACGAAATAGGAAAAGACCAAAGGACCCCTTAATTAACTGCTGTCGGAGTGACCTACGGAGTGGACCTACGGGCCGTAGGTCAATCTACGGTCCGTAGATTGCTTCCGTAAGTCAAGCCTGCTCGACAGACCTTCACTAAAACAAGTATAACTTTTTACTCAGAGGTCGGAATTTAGCAAACTCGGTGGCGTTGGAAAGATAATTAAATTATCTATCTAACCATAGCTCATAGGACACATAATTCATTTTGTGCTAAAATTTATGACCATCTGAAGTTGACCCATCAGAATTTTCAGCTAACTGGCTGCTATCCTTCGATCTACGGTCAGACCTACGGACCGTGGATCGAATGACGGTCCGTACTGGTCAACCGTAGTTCGGGACTGAAGCTGGGCTTTTGGGGCATTGATCCACGGACACGAACTACGGTCCGTGACCTGACTTACGGACCGTAAGTCCGGCCGTGGGTCAACACTTAGCCAAATTTTCTGACTGAGTTCTGTGGAAGTTTTCTGTCACGAACCACAGACCTGCAGGACGGACCGTGAGTCCATCTACGGTCTGTGGATGGTTTCCGTGAGTGTCACCTGTAACACCAGAAATCTGAAATCTCTATTTTCGGATACGGGGTGTTACATTATCTCCCCCTTGGGACCATTCGTCTTCGAATGAAGACTAATCTAGCTGAAATAGAGGGAGAGGGCAGCAATCCCTACCACTAAACACTGAGAACTGAATTTCTGACTGAACTGAGTTCCAAGGACATGCAAATACGCTAAAAATGCAAGTACAAATTGAAGGAACATGATTCTAAGACTGAATTTTCGCATGAATGACTGGAAAACTGAAGAGGAACTATTACCTCAAGTTGGAATGGAATCGGAAGGAAAGAGGTTAGGATACTTGGACTTCATGGCTGCTTCTGCTTCCCAAGTAGCTCCCTCTACTGACTGACTCCTCCACAAAACCTTGACTGAAGCGACTTCTTTATTCCTCAACCTTCTAACCTGACGATCGAGAATCTCAACTGGTACATCCTCATAAGAAAGTCTATCTTTCACGGCCACACTCTCTAATGGCACTATGGATGCTGGATCACCCACACACTTCTTCAGAAGAGAGATGTGAAAGACTGGATGCATTGTTGCTAAGTCTGCTGGCAACTCTAACTCATAAGCCACTTTACCAATCCTTTTTAGGATCCGGTAAGGGCCTACATATCTGGGACTGAGCTTCTCTTTCTTGCCAAATCTCATCAACCCTTTCATAGGTGACACTTTCAAGAAAACCCAATCATCAACTTGGAACTCTAGTTCCCTTCTTCTCACATCTGCATAAGACTTCTGGCGACTCTGGGCAGTCTTAAGTCTATCTCTAATGAGTTGCACTTTCTCCATAGCATCAAGGACCGAATCTGGTCCTATCAAGGCTGATTCACCTACTTCAAACCAACCAACTGGAGATCTACATCTACGCCCATATAATGCCTCATAAGGGGCCATCTGAATGCTGGAATGGTAACTATTGTTGTAGGCGAACTCAATAAGAGAAAGGTGATCATCCCAACTACCCTTGAAGTCGATCACACAAGCTCTCAACATGTCCTCTAAGGTCTGAATGGTACGCTTTGCCTGACCATCCGTCTGTGGATGAAATGCTGTGCTAAGATTAACCTGAGTACCAAGACCTTTCTGAAATGACTTCCAGAAATGAGATGTAAACTGAGGACCTCTATCTGAGATGATAGACAAAGGAACTCCATGCAACCTCACAATCTCATTAATGTAAAGCTTGGCGTAATCCTCCGCCGAATCTGTAGTCTTGACCGCCAAAAAGCGAGAAGACTTAGTAACCCTATCAACAATCACCCAAATGGAGTCATGTTGTCTGCGGGTATGAGGTAAACCTGTGATGAAGACTATGTTAATCACTTCCCACTTCCAAGTAGGAATGTCAATCTCTTGAGTCATACCTCCTGGTTTCTGATGTTCTACCTTTACTTGCTGGCAATTGGGGCACTTAGCCACAAAATCTGCTATATCTCTTTTCATACCATTCCACCAGTAGACTTCCCGCAGATCACGGTACATATTAGTGGCGCCTGGATGAATAGAATATCTGGAATTGTGGGCTTCTGCGAGAATATGCTGCCTCAATGCACCCACATCAGGAACATACAATCTACCTTGATAGCGAAATACACCATCTCCCCCTTGGGAGAAAACCTCCACTCTCTGATTGTGGACTGCACCCTTAAGTTCAAGCAAGATTGGATCACTGTCTTGCTTTTCCTTAACTTCTACTACCAAAGAAGATTCTGCCCCATTCTGAACCGTTACACCACTATCTGATATGCTCATAAGACGAACTCCTAGGCGAGCAAGTCTGTGAACATCCTTTGCTAGCTCTCTCCTTTCCTCCTCAACATGTGATACACTACCCATGGATAGTCTGCTAAGGGCATCTGCTACTACATTTGCCTTACCAGGATGGTAATGCACACTCATATCATAATCTTTGAGGAACTCTAGCCATCTTCTCTGGCGAAGATTCAGCTCTTTCTGGGTGAATACATACTGGAAGCTCTTATGGTCTGTGAACACATCTACATGAACACCATACAAGTAATGTCTCCAAATCTTAAGTGCAAACACCACTGCTGCTAGCTCGAGGTCATGAGTTGGATAATTCTTCTCATGTACCTTAAGTTGTCTGGAATCATAAGCTATAACCTTACCTCGCTGCATCAACACACAACCTAGGCCGACTTTGGATGCATCACAATAGATCACATAATCATCTGAACCCTCTGGTAGAGTCAAGACATGAGCTGTAGTCAACCTAGTTTTCAGTTCTGCAAAGCTTTTCTCACAATCATCTGACCATTGGAACTTAACCTTTTTCTGAGTTAACTTAGTCAATGGAGAGGCTATGGATGAAAATCCTTCCACAAACCTTCTGTAATAACCTGCTGGACCCAAGAAACTTCTAATATCTGTAGCAGAAGTAGGTCTGGGCCATTGTTTCACTGCTTCTATCTTCTGGGAATCTACTCGAATTCCTTCACTAGACACAATATGCCCAAGGAAAGCAACTGATTGTAACCAAAACTCACACTTACTAAATTTTGCAAACAACTAACGATCTTTGAGAGTTTGCAGAACAACTCTCAAATGACTCGTATGTTCTTCCTCATTCCTAGAGTAAATGAGGATATCATCAATAAAGATGATAACGAACAAGTCCAAGTACTGCTTGAACACTCTGTTCATCAAATCCATGAAAGTTGCAGGAGCATTGGTTAGTCCAAATGACATAACTACAAATTCATAATGACCATACCGAGTTCTGAAGGCTGTCTTCGAAAAGTCACTATCTCTGACTCTAAGCTGATGATAACCTGATCTGAGGTCTATCTTTGAGAAATGACTAGCACCCTGAAGTTGGTCAAATAAGTCATCAATCCTGGGGATGGGATACTTATTCTTGATTGTGACTTTGTTCAACTGCCTATAATCAATACACATTCTGAGAGAACCATCTTTCTTCTTTACGAACAACACTGGTGCACCCCATGGTGAAATACTAGGTCTAATGAAGCCCTTATCTAGAAGGTCTTTCAAGTGCTCTTTCAATTCCTTAAGCTCAGCTGGAGCCATTCTGTAAGGAGGGATAGAGATAGGCTGGGTATCTGGAAGGAGATCAATTCCAAAGTCGATTTCCCTTTCGGGAGGAACTCCGGGAAGATCTTCTGGGAACACTTTAGGAAAATCACTGACTACAGGAACTGACTCAAGAGTTGGGGTTTCGGAACTAGAATCCTTAACCCGAACTAGATGATAGAGATAACCCTTAGAGATCATCTTTCTGACCTTAAGGTAAGAAATGAATCGACCCATAGGCGCTAAGCTACTACCCTTCCATTCTAGAATTGGTTCGTCTGGAAACTGAAAACGAACAATCCTAGTTCTACAATCGACTGAGGCATAACAGGAATGTAACCAATCCATGCCTAGAATGACATCGAAGTGTACCATTTCTAACTCTACAAGATCTGCTGAGGTGACTTTCTGAGAGACTGTGACAGGGCACTTTCTGTATACCCGTCTAGCTATAACTGGGTCACCAACTGGAGTAGAGACTGAGAAGGGTTCTGGAAGAGTTTCTGGGCTAACACTGAATTGGACTGCTATGTAAGGAGTTACAAAAGACAAAGTAGCCCCTGGATCTAACAATGCATAAACATTAAGATCAAAGACTCGTAACGTACCAGTGACTACATCAGGAGAATCTTCCTGATCTTGACGAGCCTGAAGAGCATAAAGCCTGTTTTGGCGCTGTCCGACACCAGTACCAGAAGAGTTACCCTGCTGAGTCGGGCGACTTGCTGGTGCTGCTGAAGTTGTAGACTGAGCTCTACCATTATTTCCTCCTTGACCCTGTCTTGAAGGACAATCCTTCAATCTATGACCAGACTGGCCACACCCAAAGCATCCTTCCTTACCTGCAAAACACTCGCCCGGATGGTTCCTACTACATTTCGGGCAAGTTGGGTAGGTTTTGGTGCCTGAAACACTACCTTGAGACTTAGAGCCTGATGCCCTACCTTTCTGATCATTACAGAACCTGGGGGATGGAACACTAGCTGATGAAGGGGCTGGAGTCGAAGACTTCTGCTGAAAATGCGAGCGGTTTCCACCACCCGATTTCTGGTGGGAATACTCGTAGTTACCTGTTCTTGCTTTCTTAGTCTCCTTAGCCTGTTCCCTAAGCTTATCACCCTGAACTTGTTGAGCATTAGTCATGAGCCTAGAGATGTTCATATCTACCAACAACATAGCATTCCTGCACTCTGTCTTCACTAAGTCTGACACTCCATAGAGAAACTTATTCATCTGAGCCCTGGAATCAGCAACCATGTGAGGAGCATACCTGGAGAGTTGGTTAAACTTGAGCCCATACTCTTGGACAGTCATGTTACCCTGCCTCAAGTTCATAAATTCCTGAGCCCTTGCTTCTCTCAACTCTATAGGGAAAAACCTGTCTAGAAAGGTTTCGCTGAAACATTCCCAAGTAATAGGAACGGTATCTGTACCCCTGTTCTCCTTCCACTGAGTATACCAGATATGAGCTACATCCTTAAGTTGGTAAGATGCTAACTCAACCCGATCATTCCCAGTAACCTGCATCACCTCAAAGATCTTCTTGATCTCATCCAAGAAATTCTGGGGATCTTCACCAGTCTGCGATCCTAAGAACTCTGGAGGATTCATCCTAACAAAGTCACGGACCCTTGCTGCTGCTGATCCACCATTTGCATTCACAGGAGCTTGAACCTGCTGATTGTTCTGGTTAGCGACACTCTGAGCCAACATTTGAATGGCATTCCTGAATTCAGCATTCGACACTTCTTGATCTGGAACTGGAGGAGCTGCGTTTGCGTTCCTGGCATTCGCATTCCTAGCATAAGCTCTACGAGGAGGCATGATCACTGAAACGTAGAACGTCGAGTTAGAATGGAATTAGATCATACCTTACGCACAATAAGAGTAACAAGAAAATGAGGATTTTTCCTAAAGACACTTTGTAACCTCCCTCTCATTAGATGTGGTGCGCACTACACACCCATGAAAAGGACTCTACCTAGTGCGGCTTTTCAGACATCCTAGGACACTTAAACCTAATGATCTGATACCAAGTTTGTCACGCCCCGAGCTACCCCCGAGACGCGGTCACGGGACCTAGGACCACAAGTGATCCCAAGCTAACCCTGCTGGCATGATCATGAACATACTAAAGAAAATAAACTGATGCGGAAGCTAATTCATAATTAAATCTGAAAAGATGGGGAATACCCATATACTATAACTGAATATATCAAATCTGAGAGTTTAATACAAAAGAAATATCAAACTCAAATACTAAGTTGAATCTAACTATGTCTGAAATAAGCCTCTAAACTGACTAGAAATGTTGGGACATGCCCCAACTAGGTCTAGCAAAACTGAAACTAAAGACTAAAACACTGAAAGGAAACTCATGACTATTGTCCCTGAAGAATGAGGACTCACCAACTGATTCTGCTGAACTGAAGATCGGGAATCGATCTAAGTGTGATCTGGATGCTGAGAACCTGAACCTACATCATGAGAAGATGTAGCGCACGTATGCGTAGTACTTGAAAGGTACTGAGCATGCAGGATAGAGTAAAGCTGAAAGAACATATAACTGAACAAAGCAATAAAGCAATGAAATAATCTGAACATGATATAGATACTAAATACTGAGCTAACTGAATGCAATGACCAATTTATAACATGCTGACTGAATACTGAATGAACTGTAAATGTGGTCAATGCAATAGAATCTGACTGAACTGTGGGAGCTACTAATAACCGACATAAAACCACTTGAGCTAAATGTGGAGTCCGATGTATACGCCCCATCGAGAGGACCCAATATACCCTGCCAGAGGTATAAAGGCATGCTGGCGTGATCACTAAACTGATGTTGCCCACAGAGGGGACTTACACCTACGTGTCTCGTAGTTCTGGGACTATACGGGTACGCTGAAACCCTAGTCCAACTCGGTATTATTCTACTCCCAATAGATTAAGTGGTTAACACATTATGACTGAGTTTCTGTAAATACTGGATAGCTCGAAACTGAACATGCAAACTGAGAATGCAACAATTAATATGATAATGATGCATTCATAAACTGAGGCATGTAAAACTGAATACTGAAATATCTGACCTAGCATGTGTAATTCAAGAACTAAAGAAATACATAGCTAGGGTTCTGAAATTCATGTGATAAACTGAGCAATAACATGATAATCTGATTTGGAACATTTAAATAACTAATTCATGATGATCTGCTGTAATTCTAGAAACCCTAGGTCTATTCATAATAAGGGAATCAAGAATCTGACTGAATTCTAGAGACCTAATGGGCGAAAGGAACCCACTAGTGAAATCCCACATACCTGGTGACGAATTCCACGAAGAAATCTTTCGATTTCGGGGCTGGAACTGATGGAACCTTGCTGCGTTCTTGAACTAGGGTTCTTGACCTTTTTCTCCCTTCTTGCTTCTAATTTTCTAAGTTTTTGATTAATGAATTTGACTTAGGTAAGTTCTAGTTATGTTTCTAGGCTTAAACTAATTAAAACCTCATGATTTAGGGTCTAAACGACGTATCTTAGGGGTAAACGAAATAGGAAAAGACCAAAGGACCCCTGAATTAACTGCTGTCAGAGTGACCTACGGAGTGGACCTATGGGCCGTAGGTCAATCTACGATCTGTAGATTGCGTCCGTAAGTCAAGCCTGCTCGACAGACCTTCACTAAAACAAGCACAACCTTTTACTCGGAGGTCGGAATTTAGCAAACTCGGTGGCGTTGGAAAGATAATTCAATAACTATCTAACCATAGTTCATGGGACACATAATTCATTTTGTGCTAAAAGTTATGACCATCTGAATTTGACCCATCAGAATTTTCAGCTAACTGGCTGCTATCCTTCGATCTACGGTCAGACCTACGGACTGTGGATCGAATGACGGTCCGTACTGGTCAACCGTAGTTTGGGACTGAAGCTGGGCTTTTGGGGCATTGATCCACGGACACGAACTACGGTCCGTGACCTGACTTACGGACCGTAAGTCCGGCCATGGGTCAACACTTAGCCAAATTTTCTGACTGAGTTCTGGGGAAGTTTTCTGTCACGAACCACGGACCTGCAGGACGGACCGTGAGTCCATCTACGGTCCGTGGATGGTGTCCGTGAGTGTCACCTGTAACACCAGAAATTTGAAATCTCTATTTTCGGATACGGGGTGTTACATGAAAAACATAAAACAAAAGTAAAAATTGAGCTAATTGATAATAACAGTATAATAACACAAAAACCATTAAAGTATAATTTTAATGATTTAACCGAATTTAAGATACATATAGATGAATTACTAGAAAAATGATATATACAAGAAAGCAATAGTAAGCATACAAGCCCATCATTTATCGTAAATAAACATAGTGAACAAAAAAGAGTAAAAAGCAGAATGGTTATTGATTATAGAAATTTAAATGCAAAAACTAAAACATATAATTATCCAATACCAAATAAAATACTAAAGATAAGACAAATACAAGGATATAATTATTTTAGCAAATTTGATTGTAAATCAGGATTTTATCACTTAAAACTAGAAGAAGAATCTAAAAAACTAACAGCGTTCACTGTACCACAAGGATTTTATGAATGGAATGTATTACCATTTGGATATAAAAATGCACCAGGTAGATATCAACACTTTATGGACAATTACTTTAAACAAATAGAAAATTGTGTAGTGTATATTGATGATATATTATTATATTCCAAAACACAAGATGAACATATAAGATTATTAGAAAAATTTATACACATCATAGAATATTCAGGTATAAGTCTAAGTAAAAAGAAAGCTGATATAATGAAGAATCAAATAGAATTCTTAGGAATACAAATTGATAAAAACGGAATAAAAATGCAAACACATATAGTACAAAAAACAATTAACTCAAATGAACAACTAGACACAAAAAAGAAATTACAATCATTCTTAGGACTAGTAAATCAAGTAAGAGAATACATACCAAAATTAGCAGAAAATTTAAAACAATTACAACAAAAATTAAAGAAAGATATAGAATATCAGTTTGATAAAAAAGACCAAATACAAATACAAAAGGTAAAATTATTATGTAAAAACTTACCTAAACTATACTTTCCAGATGAAAACAAAAAATTTACTTATATAATAGAATCAGATGCGAGTGAAAAAAGTTATGGAGGAATATTAAAATACAGGTATGATGACACTACGATAGAACATCATTGCAGGTATTATTCAGGAACATTTAATAATACAGAAATAAAATGGGAAATAAATAGAAAAGAATTATATTCAGTATATAAGTGTTTATTATCATTTGAACCATATATTGTATATAATAAATTTATTATAAGAACAGATAATACACAAGTAAAATGATGGCTAACGAGAAAAATACAAGATTCGGTAACAACAAAAGAAATAAGGAGATTGGTATTAAATATATTAAATTTCACATTTACAATTGAAGTAATAAAAACTGATAAGAATGTTATTGCAGATTACTTATCAAGACAAAGCTACTCAGACTGAGAACGAAAATACAATGGAAGAGATACTCAAAGCAATAACTACACTTTGTATAAAAGTGGACAGTATGGACAACGAGATACAAAAGCTAAAGACTAATGAAGATAATTTGAAGTCTAAAGCTAGTCAGCAGCATGACTATAAAAATGCGGAGCTACGTCAAACGGAAGACGGAAAAAAGCCAGAGCTAAAAGGAGACGATGGGAAACTCCTTAAAACCCATAACGTTTGTTTAAATACAACTGCAGGTACAAGCAAACAAGTTAGCGATAAACAACATAAAAATGCTAACTTAAACCAGCTATTCGCAAAACCATTTACCCAAAGGACACCTAGACATATGTCCATAGAACCACAAACATCTACATACGCAGATAGTTTGCAAAACCAAAATGAGAAAAAGACATATAACTACATCACACGAACCTATATTGAAAATATCCACAAAATCCAAACCTATTTAAACCGCAACCCCAGATCAACTACAAAAGAACCAAACCAAGATTATTTGACACAAAAATTACAAGGATATAACAAGCTAATTGCACAACCGAAAACTAACGCTAATTTAGTAAGGACATGTTACAACTACGGACTGTTAAATATAGTATACACATATGACGGAGAAGAAGTTAGTGGAATACCAGAACTACACAAAGCATTCATCACGTACAAAAGAG
Organism: Solanum verrucosum; assembly: GCF_900185275.1. NCBI lineage: Eukaryota > Viridiplantae > Streptophyta > Magnoliopsida > Solanales > Solanaceae > Solanum > Solanum verrucosum. The sequence continues at coordinate 112,739 of NW_026020059.1, forward strand.
TTACGAACGGAAATTTATTTTATATAAAATTCTATACAGCACCAGCGGAGATATTATACGAGGAAATAAAACCTCCAATACAGGTTATCAAGATAGGATTAACCAAGATATAATTATACCCGAGGATATCGGACAACAAGAAGAGATATGCAAAATAGAGATACCAAGTTTTTATGCCAACAAAAGGATAATTGGTATATCAACAATTATACAAGAGTTAGCAAATAATTATTTAAACAGAAATGCTATATGGAGCTACTATGCAAGAGACCAACTAATGATTTATTCCAATTCAAGGGAGCTAAGGAAAGTAGATATGGATGAAGTCCAAAGATGGATTTTATCACTACTAAAGCCAGAAGAACGACATACGACACGAGCATTAAAAGAAGGATTTATTTCAGCAGAATTATTAACCAGATATTGCAAGCTAATTGGTCATAAATACCCGGACCATATATGTTCAAAATGCAACGGAGAAGATAATATAATTTCAGAGGTCCAGCTGGAATAATCAACGAGGAAGAAAACAAGAAGGAGATAAGAAGATAAGAACGAAAAAGTTATGTAGAATAATGTAAATATAAAGTTGTCAAGATAAACGGAAAAAGCTACATGTAATAATGCAAAGTTTGTCAAATAAGTGTCATAAAGTAAGTATGGAATAGGTATGGGTCTTTTGTCAAATAAAGACAAGTGTATGTAGTAGATAGTGTACATTATTAATGTGTGCAAATAAGTCGTAAAGTAGATAGTGGTAGACAAAACAAGGACTATTCATGAATAGTAGTAAATAGTAATGAACATGTGTAAAAAAATGTTTTAGGATAAGTATTTAGAATAGTAAATTTGTATGTCTATATATAGACTTAGTAGAAAACTTTGTAAAGACGGGCAAGGCCTAACTTAATAAACTTTCTTTCAAAAAACTCTCTCAACTAAAAAATTAGTATTTAGATAATGGAGCAACAATCTGAAATCTAGTCAGATATTTCAGATAGCATGGCTAAGCAAGAAGCAAAGGTATATTGTTCAAAAAATATGCGGAACTAATTTCATATATTCCTGAATATCATATATATGATTGAATAAATTTATGTTAGTTATTATGTATTAGAATTATTTGAATCATGATTTCTAGTTTATTAGCACACTGGAAACAGGGAGAAAACTTCTATACTATGCCATCCTAATGTTGAAACCGGTAGGCGAGGAAGCCGTTTAGGGGAGTAAACAAAGTTGAGGCGCTGATAAGAAGGAAGTATCCGCTAAAGTACGATGCTAGTAGTGACAGGAAAACATGATAAAAATAATCTAATTCATAATGATCTAATATGAATTTAATCAATTATGAATATGATATGAAGGAATAATTTGAAATAAAAAAAATTTGCATAATAAAGAACATGACTACTTACCTTCATAATGAAATGATAAAAAACTATGAAACTTTAATATTATATATACTTAAAGATATAAAAATAATTGAATTAAGAAGAATCATATGGGAAAAAATATTTAATAACGAACCAGAAGATATATTGGACCAACAATGGTATGAAATAGACTTACATGATTTAGACTACGAAAGAATAGAATGGTACAATTTATTAGAAATAAATTCAGATTAAAATGAATTACGAATATTTACAATATTGGATATAATCTATGGAAGATATAAAACTATTAGAACAATTAATAGAGGAAAATTTATCTATGTACCAAAGAACCGAAGATATGTTATATCTTGAATATATCATAAATAATATTAAAGAAATATTCAGATTAAAACAACTATCGCTAAAATATTACAATAAATATTATTACATTTTACCATGAATTTCACACTACCAAAAATTAACATTAAAGGAATATCAAGATTAAGACACTTAGCAAAAGAATACTACAATAAAATCTTTAAAATAAAATACTCACTTATCACACTACCACCTACCACACTACCACTTCCATGAATCCCCCAGCTACCAGTTCCGCTACGAAAAATGGTATGATGGATATTTTTAGACAAATAGATAAATGGAGGGTATATTTAAACTTTTTAAAATTATTTTCCTTTATTCCAGTGCCGAATTTGAATAGTGAAGTTACGGTACATGACACTCTCCCCCACCTGTTGATGAGACGACCACGTCGCATTACTGTTGCATGGTCAACCGAGTGTTGTCTCCTCGCATGCGCGACCGATAGTCCATTGACTCGATCAATGCCCTTGTTAAACTCCTTCATCTGCTTTCCTATCACTTCTAGGTCGGTTTTATGATCTACCTCCTTCCTAGGAGGCAAGCGTCTTGCCGGCTTCTTTGGCATCACGATATTGTTTTTTTCTGAAACCTTATCTATGCACGGTGGCGAGGACTCTTTAGCACCATTGTATTCTTTCGAACTTGCAATGGTGGCTACGAATGTCGACTCTTTCTTCATAAGGCCTCTCACGAGATGCATGGCTGTTAGTCGGACATGTCCTTCCGTCTTTGGTACCTTACCCAGAGGCACCATACATCATCCTTCTTGCTCCATGGCCAAAAGTCGTTGGAGGTAAGGATTGATCACCGCCTGACACTGCTGGAAGAACTCTTGCCCAAGAATTATGTCAAAGAGATCTAAAGGAGCGACATTGAAGTTGGTCTTACCTTGCCACTCACTTAGCATGATGCTTACACCATGCGCGACTACATACACGGGAGTCGGTGGTGCATTGACCGTCCTGAGTTGGGCATTACTTGGACTATAACTCAGCCTGCCCTAACCTTGTTGCTACCGTGTTAGTCATAATATTGGTCTCTGCACCCGTGTCGACCATAGCACGAGCGGGTCTTCCATTAATCGTGATGTCGACATACTACACGCCGTATTCTCTCAACTTCCCTGGCTACTTCGTGATAGCTCCGCATAGTCCTATCAAGCCCAACTGTGTCGTCTTTGCGCCTTGTCCTTGCTCCTACACATCCTTCTCCTTCCGCTCTCGCAGGATAGCACCAAGGCTCTTCAGTTCAGGGCACATTGCATAGCCATGCGGCCCACCGCATATGTAGCAACTATTTCTTTTGGCAGTTTCTGCCTTTCTTCCGTGTCGCCATGACGTCCAAACTTCTTGTCATCAAACCTATAGGTATCATGATTTTTGGGATGTGGCCGCTGCTCTTCGAATTTGCCACGATCTCCCCCACCTTGGTCATGACTACCACTACCTCCTCTCCTCTAGCTCTATCGGGTTTTTCGTGCCTAAAGTTTGTCAAAGCTTCGACCTACGTGATGTCTTCATTGATAGTCCTGACCAGTCGGCGTTTCAACTCCGTCCTGACCCAATTTTAAATCTCATCTATGAAGTTGAACAACATATCTTCATCCGTGAGGTTCAGAATTTGAAGCGTGAGGGTAGTTAACTACTTCACATATGCGCGTATGCTGCCCGTCTGCTTTACCTCCCTAAACTTGCGCTTCGCCTCATAGATGACGTTGTTAGGGAAGAAAGCCTTCTTGAACTCCACTCGAAATCGCTCCCAAGTATTGATGGTGCAAAGTCCCTTCCCAATTTCCGACTCTTTACGCCTCCCACCACAACATGGCCATCTCTGAAATATACAACACTGCAGTGTTGATCTTACTCTCATCACTCTTCACCCTGTTGCACTTGAAGTAATTCTCCAAATGCCATAAGAAATTTTCCACCTCTTGCGCGTCACGAACGCCTTTGAACATAGGTGGCTTGAGAGCCTCGACCTTGGCCTCCTTGTCTCAGTCGGACGATGACGATCCTCCAACTTCCACGCCCTCCTTGAGTGCTTTCATCTCGACCTTCATGGTTTCAATCGTGCTCAACGCCTCCATGAGCCGACACTCCAAGGAAGTGCTAGCCTCCTTTATCTCAAACTCGGCACGCTGGCGTCCTTCAAACTCCTTGCGGATGTTGTCGGTCTCTTCAAGGGTGAAGTCCTCGAGAGTTTTGAACTTTCCATCTGCAACGTTCAAATGCCACCCTAATACCTCCACGGCCTGCCTCGCCATTTCAATCCTTGCGCCATTTCTCTCCTACGGTGAAGTTAATGGCCTCCTCGCCAAGTTCATCATCACTTGCTTCGGTGGTCGAAGGTGGACGAGATGTTAGCGCCTCACTTGGTGTGGGGTCGAGCAACATTTCCTCATTACTCTTTTGGTGCTTCTTTCCCTTGCGGTTCTTCTTTCCACCATCCAGCCTAGCGTTGGTGGTGCTAGCGGCGTTCGTCTCCTTCGTTAGTCATTCCCTTTGTAGCAAACCTTTGCTCTGATACCACGTTGTCACAGACTTAGAGTCTCGCTAAAGCTCTGTGCGGCACTTGACAACTTACTCACTAATCTTTCAAGATCTTGTAAGCTCAAGTAAGTCCTTTGAACTAAGAACGCTAAGAGAATGCAAGAAAGACTTAGAGAATTTTGGGAAGAAGGCTTGTATTGCTTTGTGGAAGATTGCTTACAACTTGCTTGATTGCTTGCTTCAAGCTTAGATGCTTTACAAATGAATTCCCCATCTATTTATACTACAACCTAGGGGCTAAAGTGAAAATAATATTTACTTTATAAGTCCCTCTAATAATTACACTTTGGTCCCATTCTAGAATTCTCTATATATTCTAGGGAATTCTAAAGTCTTCTTGGAAATTTTCTAGGGAGTTCTAGAGTGTTGTACTAACCTCCCCACAACTCTAGATTTTTCTCCCTTATTTCGGTGCCGAATTTGAATAGTGAAGTTGCGGGACATGACACATGGCCCTAAAAATCTTTATCACTTGTGCGCAATCCTAAGAAAAATAAAATGGAAAGATATATGAGTACCTAGGATATCAAAATTGTATCAAATGTCTTGCAATGTTCAATGTAGGAAAATAATACGGGGAAACATTTTATTTTTGATAAATATTCATCCAAGATGTAGAAGAGTTACGAAACCAATAAGCCCACTACATCACTTAAATGGACGAAAGCGTGCAACTAATTTGCATAAAAATATGAATTTAAGTAAAGTTTATTAAAAACCCCGTGACACTATTTTTCTTGTTCGCTTGAGTTTCTTCTTTAGGAGAATATTCTCTCCTGATTATTTATTTTAGAAAAATAGATTGGACAACTTGATTTACGAACATTGGGCTTACTCTGAATAACCATCCTAAAAGACCCCTCTTTTACCCCAAAATAGCATTCTTTAAAATCAAAGCGAGAAACAAAAAATATGGACCTAACTACTAAAGGTAGAATTTTTTCATTAATTTCATTTCTTACCTCTCATTATGAGGTGCCCATGAATTAGTATAATTGTATCAAGTAACCTCTATGTAGTTCTTTTCGTGTATACCTTGCATTTGAATTTTTTTAATTTTTTGGTGTATCCCTGAAATTAAAGTTCAATTGTTATCTTAAAACTTTATTTTAAACCATATAATCGTAGAGTAGAATCGTATTAAGAATTTGTATACATGTATTAGAACTACTAGGAAATTCTTAGAATTATGTGGGAGGAACGTAGCTTGGTGAGGAGAGGAGGAGAATCGTCCCAAGGGCTCAAGTGAAAAGTTTTTTTTTTTGTTGAAAAAATGCCTCTTTCATAATATATATATATCCAAATAATAAATAAGAGCATATCTAAATCTATAAACATAATAGTTAGCATAATATAAAGCATTTCCCTATAGTAGTTATTAATACGATCGAGAGAAACTTTGTTATAATCAATCTTGTACATTTACTATGAATACATCGAGTTAAAAATAGTAAAATAAAAAAATTGAAAATTTTCATTGAAATTGTTCATGTGAATTTTTTTTTACTCACTCTATATATTAATTAATCTAATCCCAAATCAAGTTTTTATTAATCTTTATCCATGTTATTTAATTTGGATATAGGCATTGCATCACCTATCCATACTTACTTTCTCGACTAATCTCGTTCCATAAATGGGGTAATTAATCATAACAGATTTTCCATTTTCAAGAGCCAAGACCTCTTGTCAAAGGTGGAAGAGTGTTACTTACGGTAAACGCAATTACAGGGTGAATATGGATTTAAAAAAACTGTCCATATTTGATGTTTACATCAATTCATAGTTCATACCACGCTATCAAGATTTAAGCAATAAATTAAAGTGAAAAGTATGTATTAATTAACTACAATTTGATGATAACCATACATATGAAGACACATGTCATGTATTTCTAGCGAACAGAACAAAAAATACTTAATAATTTAGAAAAGGAAAAAAAAAGGTCAGTTTTGAAAATTATTTTCCAGGTCCTTGTAGTTTCATAAACTACATTTGAGTGCAATATACTTTGCCTTCATATTTCAGGTTTCCTAAGTTGTCACCCATTTGCAGACACCCCCGCATGTATTTGCGTATCATTTTCATTTCTCCGTTCACAATTTAGTTGGCCAGAAATTCAAAATCCTTCAAATTCAATCTCAGGTTTTGCCTTGTTGTAAATACAACTGTTAATTTGTTTTATACTCTGTTACTGTATCATCTTTTGTTAAAGATTACATTTTTTATCATCTAGATGTGATTAAATTAGCTATATTTGAGACTGATTTTATCTAAAATATTGATGGGTTAAAGTTAATTATCTGTTGATTTATTTATAGCTATATTCGTGTATACCTTGCATTTGAATATTTTGTAGGCAAACAAAGGAAGTAGAGAATGAAGGACACACCTTTTCCTTCTTGTCTTGTAAGAACCAAACCTTTGTAGGGGAGAACCTTTGGCCTTCCATATATGACCACCAAATCAAATGAAGCAGCGGATTTTGGTGAAGCGGTAAAGTAAAATATTTGCAAGCTGGTGGTAAGCTCATAGATCCATTATGTGGATCATTTTTTGTCCGCATTGGAGTACGTCGAAACTAGAAAAAACTCACTGCTCAAAAACAAATAAATGGAAAATTACAATGTGTGCCCTTTGTAGGCCGAAAAAACTCACATAGAATTGATTTAATAAAACATATTGGGAGATTTAATAAAACATATTGGGAGTTTAAAGTCAGCCCTCTTGTCATGACCCAAAAATGGACGTGATGACACTTGTCTAATTTCACCAAAACAAGTCGGCCTAAAACCCAATTAATACGGTGAATGCGGAAGTAAAACGAGAATAAAAGTCTAATACTATAAAATAATGCGAAAATTTATAAACAACTTAAATATACACCAAAACCTGACTGTCACGTGTACAAACCTCTAAAGTGTTGCAATTGATTCAAAAGAAAAAAAATACAAATCTCAAATGACATTGTTTCTAGAATATAACAAGATCATAATTAAGGAGAAAGAAGGTCTGCTAAGATGACACTTGATGGACTGCATTCTGACAAAATCCATCACGAACTCTTATTACCATCATGCTCAGTTAGCTCTTGTCATCACCACGAAGTCAACATTTTCATCAATAACACCTTAAACCCAGTTATACCAATCAAATCCAAAGGACTAACCCACTTTTATATGCACTTTTTACTAAAATTTTCAATTACCTTCACACAAGTATACTCTTTGAGACTTCCTTTACCCATAAGTTTGTCATCCTAATATCGATCCACTTCCCCGGAGATTACGATGAAATACCACTCATTTAAAATCATCAAGATACACTTCACAACCTAAACACATCAATACCGTACCACAGATCCACCACTAAAAGCTTTCTTATAAATAATGCTTAACCCATTCGTCTGTAGTAACAAGCTGGTTGTCCGTAGTAACAAGCTGGTTGGTTTCTCAAATATGAATGCAACATCAAATCTTATTATATGAGCATGTGATACAATTGATAACTCATTAAGTAGTTAGTATTCACGCTTACAATCGACGTCTCCATTTTCATATAACACTAGTACCACCTCGTGAAAGTTCGTTAGATCCACCACTAGAATACATCATACCCCTCGACAAGATTGTACTCAAATAACCTACATATTTCTGCCCATTAAGTAACTACAATACACTACCAAATTTGTTTGGCCTCTCATCCAAAACTATATGAATTTCTTTGTAAATCAAGTCGATAGCACGAGTAACACACTCCATAACTCTAACCAAGTATGAGCTCAACTGGTGTAACATCATTCTCATCATTCTCTAAGCAACCCATTCATGTTATGATAACTTTAATAATTATAGTTTCCAAAGATACATGTCTATTACCTAGCCATCCCTTTAATTATTAAACTTTCAATTATCGAACCACTCTAGATATTGCCCATACCACACAAGTACTATTCTCGATGTTACGGTAACTAACCTGAAAAAATCTATATATATAATAGGAGAGGTGATAGTGCCTACTGTCAGCACCACAAAAAAACAGGTTTTTAAAATAATTACAAATTATTATTAATTACTTAATAATAAATTATTGTTTTATTTTTAAATGATTTTTAAATTAATTTTTAATTTCAAACGTTTATGATTCCTTTTTTTTGTGGAAAAATACTTTTAAATATCTTTCCACAACCTCCTTATTTATAGCAAAACAAATGCATATAATAATAATAATCTCTCTCTCTCTCTTTCTATATATATATATATATATGGAGAGGTGATAATAATAATAATATTAATAATAATAATTTATTATTAAATTATTTAAAATCCAAAAATAAAAATAAAAATTACAAACATAAAAGGAAAAAAAACCTGAAAAAAGGGTTTTGAGTTCAATTTTAAAATTTTTTTTGTATAACTTCCCACGTTTATCTAAAATTAACAAATCCAAAAATAAAAATTACAAACATAAAACCAAAAACAAAAATTGTAAAGACGGTTTTTTTTTTTTTTAAATGTATAACTTCCCAAGTTTTTCTAAAAATAACAGTTTTATCTCTTAAGTATAAGTAATAGCCTTATGTACTCCTTTTGTTTCTTGAAATCAAAATTAGTTGCTATGACAAAAAAATTGGAAATTGTGAGTTCTTCTATAATCATTATGCCGCTACAATAGGCTATTATTAGGGATACTAGCCATGTAAGTTTAATTGATAAATTGTTTATTTGTTTATTTATTTATTTTGATTTTAGTGATAAATTGTCTCATAAATTTTAGTGATAGATTCATATTTTTCTTATTTAAGATTTCTCATTCTACTAACTTTAATTGTGAATAAAATTGCATAACACTTTTAGTTTTATTTAGACTCTTTAGATGACACCGTTTTGGATTCTAAATTGAAACAATACTCACATTGTAAGTAGTATAACATATAGACGAGCGAGGATGTTGGTTGCGAGAAGAACACAAGGTTATATGCAAATATTGAAAGTGATGTATTTATTTTTTTAGTTTAGCTTTTTCTTATCAATGGCAGTAATGAATTCCTAAAAGGGCAATGCTAAATGGCCAAAAAAATTGGTCAGTATTTGGCTAGAAATTTAAAAAGTCTATAATATCCTTTTTATTTTAAAATAAACTGATTTTTTTTTTCATTTTTATTAAAAAGCATTAAAGTTAAAAGGAAAAAAATATTCAAAAAGGTACTATGTTATTTTACCATTCTGACTAAATTAATGTGAGACCCCGTGGTTCTTTCACATAATATGTGCATCATTGAATGAGTGTATGAGGTTTATATTACTTGGTGTATCATTTCATGAGAATAAGGTTGTGAAGGGGAGGTAAAAATAAAATAAAATTAGACTAACGTTATGGGTGAAGGATGCCCTTAAACAAGTTCGAGTTAAAGAATGTCTATTCTAACACCCCGCCCGTTCGGAACGCCTAAGTTAACGGGTACCTATGGCGATAAGACAAAGAGTGTCTTATATGCTAATAAGGGTGTTTTATAAGGTGATATAGTCGCCCAATGATCGTAAGTTAAGTTTTGAAGTCAAGCAAGTTGAGAAATAAAAAGTTGGCAAAAGTTAGAGTAAGTTTCTTTGATACATTTTTTGCAAAATTGGGTTAAATGTCTCAGAGCTTTTCTCCCAATCTATAAAGCTTTAGAAGAACCGCAATATATGAAATCGAAGGTCTACGAGTCTACTTTCCAACTCACTAAATTATTTGTCCATACGCCTTCAGAATTGAGATATATTAAGATTTTAGTGACACTACACAAGCAAGCACGTGAAGGTGGGCCCCTAGCCCATATGTCGGTTTAGTTTTATAAGATCAGATTTCCCTTCGCTTTATCTCATTATTTTCAACCACAATAAGAATAAAACAGTCTTAAATCCTCTCTAAAGGTTCACCTATCATCCAAGCAAAGATTTACAAGATTTCAACGTGGTTTCACCCTCGAAACGTTCATAGAGATTGTGTTATTTCTTTCCTCCTCGTTGGTTGTGATTTGAAGGATTCTTCATGGTGAAGGAGTCTCGTTTTTTATGTGGTGTTGCTGTTGTTTAGAGGTAATAATTCTCACCCTTCATTTTATTGAGTGAGTCAAAGTTATAGCTATGCTATATAAGCAAGAACACGAATAGACGACTGAAAAAATCGTATTTGTGTAGTTACGTGATGTTGGGCTGTTTTGAAGTATTTTCTGATATTGTTGTTGCTGGAATATTTTTGGAAATGCTTTGTATGTGTGTGGTTCTTGTTGACATGAGTCTGGAAGAGAAGAAGAAGTATAGATGGATATTTAATTGTAACATAAATTAGTGTAACGTTGGTTCTATTATTGCATTGCAATTTTCAAATTGTTTCTTCTTGGTTCAACGTCTTGCGTTTAAGGAGACTGTTTGTTATTAACAAGACATGTTAATGTACTGCAAGCTCGATCAAGTTTAGGTTTAGGTTTTGTCCTTTTAAGCTCTTATTGCATATGAAGAGAAAGACATGACTCCAAATGTAATTATTGGACGAACGTATAAGATGATGATTGGAAGCGGCGAGTTCAAGTTATTATGGTTATATTGAACAATTATAGGGCTGTATTATACATATTTTTTGTATGGCTTTAATTGTTTGAAGACTCGTGGTTAGGATTTGGTTATGGTTATTTTGGGTTGGAAAAGAGGGGTGTGGCGATACGCCGAGTTTTTATTATTGTGCAGGCATACTCTATTTGGTTATAGTAGCCTATTGTGTAGGCCACCACTTGTTAATAGATGCTGCAAAAATGTATGTTACGTCATTGATTTGGGGTTGTAATTTGGAGAACAAAAGGTAATGAAGCCTACATTTAAAAAGGGTCTGGCGAGCTAATTACTCTGCTAGTAATATCTAAATTGCTACTTTGACCCTGTCATGTTAATATTCTGCCTGTAAAGTTGTGTGACATGATTTTCTGTAGATTACATACTGTAAGGAAGGGGTACAATCCATATTGATATAACAAGACCCAAAATCAAGGTATGTTAAGGCTAAGCACTGTACTTTCTTTGAGCACGAATTTGGAATCCTAAGTTGTCAAATATTGTTTTACTACTCTATTACTAGAAAGACCTTTGGTGAAAGGCACTGATATTTCAGCTGGTGTATTTTTGTGACTCCATTATGCTGCTATTCCACTCGTTCGGTTAGATAGGGTATTTGGCGTCTTTATGTCATTTTGTTGATTCTCTTGACTATAGGTTCATGTGTACATATTCTTATTCTTCTTTAGATGTAGTAACTTAAAAAGATTAGAGATGAACAATATGAATTTGAAATCAAACCTTCTTCCTCGCTAATTTATATTTTTGAAAACTTTAAAATAAAACTCGATCTCCAAAACTCTTAAATATAAATCGTAGGCTTAAACTACTAAAGTATGGGTTTTTCTGAAATACTTTCTTTTACATACCACAAAGGAAACATATATAGATACTAAGCGAAGAACTTTAAGCTCTTTATGAACATCCTTAAGTTTAAGTTGCCTTTCTAAATCCATGTTAAGTTTTCCAGTTTAATCTACAAGTATATAAGTTTCACGAGATATTTATATGTTATACGAAAGTGATTACAAGATTACGAGGACAAGAGCACCAATGAGCCAAGATTGACAACATGATTCAGGTAACAAATGCATTACGGATCCATGACATTACATGCTATTCATTCTACTTCCGAGCTATAATCGAAAGGTATAGGGCCTATTGCCTATATTTATAGGTATGAGACATAGATGGCCACAAGTTGGCGCATATGATCCCGGTTTGCTACCGGATGGCACCACCACTGCTAGCACTTGGTTGAGTATGATATGCATTTGCATATATATATATATATATATATATATATATTCAAGATATACGATTATGCAATCGTACCATGCATATTTAATTTATATAAGGTTTGATGTCTGCCATGGCGGCTACCAGAGTTTCTGTTTCAGGTGGTATCTTTATTCCCCTTTTTACAATAACTATTTATTATTCTATTTTCTACCTTACATACCAGTACATTTTTATTCGTACTGACGTCCCGTTGCCTGGGGATGCATTTTTGTTTCGTGCGTGCAGGTCCAGGTAGGGATTCTGATTGACCCCTCTGCTAGGATTCGAGGTTTAGCTGTGAGTTGGTAAGCTCCACTTCTTCCTAGAGCTTTCATAGAATGTTACTTTTATTGTACAGTTTGGGTATAATCGGGGCCTTGTCCCAACCAGTGCTTATGTCACTTATAGAGGCTATTGTGGATACAGTACTCTAGGTTTCTTTCTGCAACTTCCAATTTCCAGCCACATAGGCTTGGCATGTATATATATGTATGTATGTGTGTATATCTTCATTGTAGCCTTTTCGGCTAGCTAGTACCTTATTATCTTTGGCTTGTCTACCTTTGTCTATATGACTTACCGATATTCAAGTTATGACCTTAAGGGTCCAGTCATAGTATTCTAGATGTTATGTGCCCGACCTTCTAAGTCCTTAGTGTAGTCAGTTTGCAACTTTATGTTGCTAACTCGATTGCTTAAGATGTCAAGTGCCAGTCACGCCTTCTCTAGTTTGGGGCGTGACAAACTTGGTATCAGAGCAGGTCGTGTCCCAGGGAGTCCACCAGTCGTGTGTTGTAGATTCTTTTTTATGGGTGTGTTGTGCAGCACACTTATAATCAAGAGGCTATAGGGCATTTAGGACTGGTTACATTTCTTTTAATTTATAGATGTTGCTATAGAGCTGAGTTATAAGTACGTATGAAATCTGAATCGTGCTTTGTGTTTCACATATGCTCAAGAGGATTTATCGAGGTTTTGCGGTAAATATTGTTTGTCATCAAATTTTTTTAGACGTGATAGGGCTAGAGATGCTCGACTTTGTTATTGATATAGGCATGGATTTGTGGAAACCTTATTATGTCGATGTCGACCATCAAGAGAAGACAGTTAGATCCCGTGGTTCTTTCGCATAATATGTGTATAATTGAATGAGTGTATGAGGTTTACATGACTTGGTGTATCAGTTCAGGAGAATAAGGTTGCAAAGGAGAGGTAAAAAAAATCAAACAATTAGACTAACGTTATGGGTCAAGGATGCCCTTAAACAAGTTCGAGTTAAAAAATGTCTATTCTAACACCCCGCCAGTTCAGAATGCTTAAGTTAACCAGTACCTTTGGGGATAAGACAAGGAGTGTATTATATGCTAATAAGAATGTTTTATAAGGTGATATAGTCACCCAATGATCGTAAGTTAAGTTTTGAAGTCAAGCAAGTTGAGAAATAAAAAGTTGGCAAAAGTTAGAGTAAGTTTCTTTGATACATTTTCTGAAAAATTAGGTTAAATGTCTCGAAGCTTTTCTCCCAATCTATAAAACTTTAGAAGAACCCCAATATATGAAATCGAAGGTCTACGAGTCTACTTTCCAACTCACTAAATCATTTGTCCATATGACTTCAGAATTGAGAGATATTCAGATTTTAGTGAGACTGCACAAGTAGGCATGTGAAGGTTGGCCCTTAGCCCATATGTCGGTTTAGCTTTATAAGATCAGATTTCCCTTCGTTTTATCTCATTATTTTTTACCAAAATAAGAATAAAACAGTCTTAAATCCTCTCTAAAGGTTCACCTTTCATCCAAGCAAAGATTTACAAGATTTCCACGTGGTTTCACCCTCGGAACGTTCGTAGAGATTGTGTTATTTTTTTCTTCCTCGTTGGTTGTGATTTGAAGGATTCTTCATGGTGAAGGAGTCTCGTTTTTTAGGTTGCGTTGCTGCTGTTTGGTGGTAATAATTCTCACCCTTCATTTTATTGAGTAAGTCCAAGTTATAGCTATGCTATATAAGCAAGAACACAAATAAACGGTTGGTAAAATCGTATTTGAATAGTTACGTGATGTTGGGCTATTTTGAAGTATTTTCTGATATTGTTGTTGCTGGAATATTTTTGGAAATGCTTTATATGTGTGTGGTTCTTGTTGATATGAGTATGGAAGAGAAGAAGAAGTATGGATGGATATTTAATTGTAACATAAATTAGTGTAACGTTGGTTCTATTATTGCATTGCAATGTTCAAATTGTTTCTTCTTGGTTCAACGTCTTGCGTTTAAGGAGACTGTTTGTTATTGACAAAACATGTTAATGTACTGCAAGCTCGATCAAGTTTAAGTTTAGGTTTTGTCCTTTTAAGCTCTTATTGCATATGAAGAGAAAGACATGACTCCAAATGTAATTATGAGACGAACGTATAGGATGATGATTGGAAGCGGCGAGTTCAAGTTATTCTGGTTATATGGAAAAATTATAGGACTGTATTATACATATTTTTTTTATGGCTTTTATGGTTTGAAGACTCGTGGTTAGGATTTGGTTATGGTTATTTTGGGTTGGAAAAGAGGGGTGTGGCGATAAGCCAAGTTTTTATTATTGTGCAGGCATACTCTATTTGGTTGTTGTTGCCTATTGTGTAGGCCTCCACTTGTTAATAGATGCTGCAAAAATGTATGTTACGTCATTAATTTGGGGTTGTAATTTGGAGAAGAAAAGGTAATGAAACATACATTTAAAAAGGGTCTGGCGAGCTAATTACTCTGCTAGTAAGATCTAAATTGCTACTTTGACCCTGCCATGTTAATATTCTGCCTGTAATGGTTCTGTGACATGATTTTCTGTAGATTACATACTGTAAGGAAGGGGTACAATCCATATTGATATAACAAGACCCAAAATCGAGGTATGTTAAGGCTAAGCACTGTACTATCTTTGAGCACGAATTTTGGAATCCTAAATCGTCAAATATTGTTTTACTACTCTATTACTAGAAAGACCTTTGGTGAAAGGCACTGATATTTCAGCTGGTGTATTTTTGTGACTCCATTATGTTGCTATTCCACTCGTTCGGTTAGGTAGGGTATTTGGCGTCTTTATGTCATTTTGTTGATTCTCTTGACTATAGGTTCATGTGTACATATTCTTATTCTTCTTTAGATGTAGTATCTTAAAAATATTAGAGATGAACAATATGAATTTGAAATCAGTCCTTCTTCCTCGCTAATTTATATGTTTGAAAACTTTAAAATAAAACTCGATCTCTAAAACTCTTAAATATAAATCGTAGGCTTAAACTACTAAAGTATGGATTTTTTCTGAAATACTTTCTTTCACAAACCACTAAGCAAAGATATATAGATTCTAAATGAAGAACTTTAAGCTTTTTACAAACATCCTCAATGTAACACCCCATATTCAAAATAGACAAAAATGCAGATTTTGAGAAGTTGCAGGTGCAACTTACGGTCACCATCCACGGACCGTAGGTCAGACCACGGCCCGTGCTGGTGGTCCGTGGTTCACCACTGCAACCCCTCCCCAGCCAGCTCAGAAAATTGGCTAAGTCCCGACTCACGGACAGACCCACGGTCCGTAGATCAGACCACGGTCCGTGGTCTGTGTCAGTGGATCGAGACTTCCCTTACCCAACCTCTGACACAAACTACGGTCGACCAGCAAGGACCGTCATTCGAACCACGGTCCGTAGGTCTGACCATAGATGAGGGTCAGCAGCCAGTTAGCTGAAAATTCTGATGGGTCAACTTCAGATGGTCATAACTCTTAGCAAAAAATGAATTATGAGTCCCATGACCTATGGTTAGATAAATAATTGAATTATCCTTCCAATGCCACCGAGTTTGATAAATTCCGACCTCCGATTAAAAAGTTATGCTCATTTTAGTGAAGCCCTAGCGGGCAGACTCGACCTACGGACCCAATCGACGGACCGTCGATTGATTGACGGTCCATCAGTCACTCCGACAGCAGCTAATTCAAGGGTCTTTTGGTCTTTTCCTATTTCGTTTAACCTCTAAGATACGTCGTTTAAACCGTAAATCATGAGATTTTTATCAGTTTAAGCCTAGAAACATAACTAGAACTTACCTAAGTCAAATCATTAATCAAACTTAGAAGAATTAGAATCAAGAAGGAGAAAAAGGTCAAGAACCCTAGTTCAAGAACGTAGCAAGGTTCCTTCAGTTCCAGCCCCGAAATCGAAAGATTTCTTTGTGGAATTTGTCACCAAGTATGTGGGATTTCACTGGTGGGTTCCTTTCGCCCATTAGGTCCCTAGAATTCAGTCAGATTCTTGATTCCATGATGATGATTTGACCTAGGGTTTCTAGAATTACAGCAGATCATCATGAATTAGTTATTTAAATATTCCAAATCAGATTATCATGTTATTTCTCAGTTTATCGCATGAATTTCAGAACCCTAGCTATGTATTTCTTTAGTTCTTGAATTACACATGCTAGGTCAGATATTTTAGTATTCAGTTTTACATGCCTTAGTTTATGAATGCATCATTATCAGATTAATTGTTGCATTCTCAGTTTGTATGTTCAGTTTCGAGCTATCCAGTATTTACAGAAACTCAGTCATAATGTGTTAACCACTTAATCTATTGGGAGTAAAATAATACCGAGTTGGACTAGGGTTTCAGCGTACCCGTATAGTCCCAGAACTACGAGCCACGTAGGTGTAAGTCCCCTCTGTGGGCAACATCAGTTTAGTGATCAGCCAGCATGCCTTTATACCTCTGGCAGGGTATATTGGGTCCTCTCGATGGGGCGGATACATCGGACTCCACATTTAGCTCATGTGGTTTTATTTCGGTTATTAGTAGCTCCCACAGTTTAGTTAGACTCTTTTGCATTGACCATATTTCAGTACAGTCAGTATTCAGTCTTAGCATGTTATAAATTTGGTCATTGCATCAGTTAGCTCAGTATTCAGTATTTTTAGTATCTATATCATGTTCAGATTATTTCATTGCTTTATTGTTTTGTTCAGTTATATGTTATTTCAACTTTACTCTATCCTGCATGCTCAGTACCTTTCAAATACTGACGCATACGTGCACTACATCTTCTCGTGATGTAGGTTCAGGTTCTCAGTATCCAGATCACGCTTAGATCAGTTCCCGGTCTTCAGTTCAGCAGAATCAGTTGGTGAGTCCTCATTCTTCGGGGACAATAGTCATGAGTTTCTTTTCAGTATTTTAGTCCTGTAGTTTCAGTTTTGCTAGACTTAGCTGGGGCCTGTCCCAACATTTCTAGTCAGTTTAGAGGCTTATTTCAGACATAGTTAGATTCAGCTTAGTATTTTGAGTTTGATATTTCTTTTGTATTAAACTCTCAGATTTAATATATTCAGCTATAGTATATGGGTATTCCCCATCTTGTCAGATTTATTTATGATTTAGCTTCCGCATCAGTTTATTTTCTTTAGTATGCTCATGATCATGCCAGCAGGGTTAGCTTGGGATCACTTGTGGTTCTAGGTCCCGTGTCCGCGTCTCGGGAGTAGCTCGGGGCGTGACAAACTTGGTATCAGAGCATTAGGTTTAAGTGTCCTAGGATGTCTGAAAATCCGCACTAGGTAGAGTCCTTTTTATGGGTTTGTAGTGCGCACCACATCTAATGAGAGGGAGGCTACAAAGTGTCTTTAGGAAAAATCTGCATTTTCTTGTTACTCTTATCGTGCGTAAGGTATGATCTAATTCCATTCTAACTCGACGTTCTACGTTTCAGTGATCATGCCTCCTCGTAGAGCTTATGTCAGGAATGTGAATGCTAGGAACGCAAACGTAGCTCCTCCAGTTCCAGATCAAGAAGTGTCAAATGCTGAATTCAGGAATGTCATTCAGATGTTTGCTCAGAGTGTCGCTAACCAGAACAATCAGCGGGTTCAGGCTCCTGTGAATGCAAATGGTGGATCAGCAGCATCAAGGGTCTGTAACTTTGTTAGGATGAATCCGCCTGAGTTCTTAGGATCGCAGACTGGTGAAGATCCCCAGAATTTCTTGGATGAGATCAAGAAGATCTTTGAGGTGATGCAGGTCACTGGGAATGATCGGGTTGAGTTAGCATCTTACCAACTTAAGGATGTAGCTCATATCTGGTATACTCAGTGGAAGGAGAACAGGGGTACAGATGCTTCTCCTATTACTTGGGAGTGTTTTAGTGAAACCTTTCTAGACAGGTTTTTCCCCATAGAGTTGAGAGCCCAGGAATTTATGAACTTAAGGCAGGGTAACGTGATTGTCCAAGAGTATGGGCTCAAGTTTAACCAACTCTCCAAGTATGCTCCTCACATGGTTGCTGATTCTAGGGCACAGATGAATAAGTTTCTTTATGGAGTATCACACTTAGTAAAAACAGAGTGTAGGAATGCTATGTTGTTGGGAGACATGAACATCTCTAGGCTCATGACTCATGCTCAGCAGGTTGAGGGTGATAAGCTTAGGGAACAGGCTAAGGAGACTAAGAAAGCAAGAACAGGTAACTACGAGTATTCCCAACAGAAATCGGGTGGTGGAAATCGCTCGCATTTTCAGCAGAAGTCTTCGACTCCAGCCCCTTCATCAGCTAGTGTTCCATCCCCCAGGTTCCGTAATGATCAGAAAGGTAGGGCGTCAGGTTCTAAGTCTCAAGGTAGTGTTTCAGGCACCAAAACCTACCCAACTTGCCCGAAGTGTAGTAAGAACCATCCGGGTGAGTGCCTTGCAGGTAAGGAAGGATGTTTTGGGTGTGGTCAGTCTGGTCATAGATTGAAGGATTGTCCTTCTAGACAGGGTCAAAGTGGAAATAATGGTAGAGCTCAGTCTACAACTTCAACAGCACCAGTAGGTCGCCCGACTCAGCAGGGTAACTCTTCTGGTACTGGTGGCGGACAGCGCCAAAACAAGCTTTATGCTCTTCAGGCTCGTCAAGATCAAGAAGATTCTCCTGATGTAGTCACTGGTACGTTACGAGTCTTTGATCTTGATGTTTATGCATTGTTAGATCCAGGGGCTACCTTGTCTTTTGTAACTCCTTACATAGCAGTCCAATTCAGTGTTAGTCCAGAAACTCTTTCAGAACCCTTCTCAGTCTCTACTCCAGTCGGTGACCCAGTTATAGCTAGACGAGTATACAAAAATTGCCCTGTCACAGTCTCTCAGAAAGTCACCTCAGCAGATCTTGTAGAGTTAGAAATGGTAGACTTCGATGTCATTCTCGGCATGGATTGGTTACATTCATGTTATGCCTTAGTTGATTGTAGAACTAGGATTGTTCGTTTTCAGTTTCCAAACGAACCAATTCTAGAATGGAAGGGTAGTAGCTTAGCGCCTATGGGTCGATTCATTTCTTACCTTAAGGCCAGAAAGATGATATCTAAGGGTTATCTCTATCATCTAGTTCGGGTTAAGGATTCTAGTTCCGAAACCCCAACTCTTGAGTCAGTTCCAGTGGCTAATGAGTTTCCAGAAGTGTTCCTAGAAGATCTTCCTGGAGTTCCTCCCAAAAGGGAAATAGATTTTGGAATTGATCTCCTTCCAGATACTCAGCCTATCTCTATCCCTCCTTACAGAATGGCTCCAGCTGAGCTTAAGGAATTGAAAGAGCAGTTGAAAGACCTTTTAGATAAGGGCTTCATCAGACCCAGTATTTCGCCATGGGGTGCAACAGTGTTGTTCGTGAAGAAGAAAGATGGTTCTCTTAGAATGTGTATTGACTATAGACAGTTGAACAAAGTCACAATCAAGAATAAGTATCCTATCCCTAGGATTGATGACTTGTTCGACCAACTTCAGGGTGCTAGTCATTTCTCAAAGATAGACCTCAGATCAGGTTATCATCAGCTTAGAGTCAGAGATAGTGACATTCCGAAAATAGCCTTCAGAACTCGGTATGGTCATTACGAATTTGTAGTTATGTCATTTGGACTAACCAATGCTCCTGCAGCTTTCATGGATTTGATGAACAGAGTGTTCAAGCAGTACTTGGACTTGTTTGATATCGTCTTTATTGATGATATCCTCATTTACTCTAGGAATGAGGAAGAACATGCAAGTCATTTGAGAGTTGTTCTGCAAACTCTCAAAGATCACCAGTTATTTGCAAAATTTAACAAGTGTGAGTTTTGGTTACAATCAGTTGCCTTCCTTGGGCATATTGTGTCTAGTGAAGGAATTCGAGTAGATTCCCAGAAGATAGAAGCAGTGAAACAATGGCCCAGACCTACCTCTGTTACAGATATCAGAAGTTTCTTGGGTCTAGCAGGCTATTACAGACGATTTGTGGAAGGATTTTCATCCATAGCCTCTCCATTGACCAAGTTAACTCAGAGAAAGGTTAAGTTCCAATGGTCAGATGATTGTGAGAAAAGCTTTGCAGAACTGAAAACTAGGTTGACTACAACTCTTGTCTTGACTCTACCAGAGGGTTCGGATGGTTATGTGATCTATTGTGATGCATCCAGAGTCGGCCTAGGTTGTGTGTTGATGCAGTGAGGTAAGGTTATAGCTTATGCTTCCAGACAGATTAAGGTACATGAGAAAAATTATCCAACTCATGACCTCTAGCTAGCAGCAGTGGTGTTTGCACTTAAGATTTGGAGACACTACTTGTATGGTGTTCATGTAGATGTGTTCACAGACCATAAGAGCCTTCAGTATGTGTTCACCCAGAAAGAGTTGAATCTTCGTCAGAGAAGATGGCTTGAGTTTCTCAAAGATTATGATATGAGCGTGCATTACCATCCTGGTAAGGCCAATGTAGTAGCAGATGCCCTTAGCAGACTATCCATGGGTAGTGTATCACATGTTAAGGAAGAAAGGAGAGAGCTAGCAAAGGATGTTCACAGACTTGCTCGCCTAGGAGTTCGTCTTATGGGCATATCAGATAGTGGTGTAACGGTTCAGAATGGGGCAGAATCTTCTTTGGTAGTAGAGGTTAAGGAAATGCAAGATAGTGATCCAATCTTGCTTGAACTTAAGGGTGCAGTCCACAATCAAAGAGTGGAGGTTTTCTCCCAAGGGGGAGATGGTGTATTTCGCTATCAAGGTAGATTGTGTGTTCCTGATGTGGGTGAATTGAGACAGCATATTCTCGCAGAAGCCCACAATTCCAGATATTCTATTCATCCAGGCGCCACTATGATGTACCGTGATCTGTAGGAAGTCTATTGGTGGAATGGTATGAAAAGATATATAGCAGATTTTGTGGCTAAGTGCCCCAATTGCTAGCAAGTAAAGGTAGAACATCAGAAACCAGGAGGTATGACTCAAGATATTGACATTCCTACTTGGAAGTGGGAAGTGATCAACATGGACTGCATCACAGGTTTACCTCGTACTCGCAGACAACATGACTCCATTTGGGTGATTGTTGATAGGGTTACTAAGTCTTCTCGCTTTTTGGCGGTCAAGACTACAGATTCGGCGAAGGATTACGCCAAGCTTTACATTAATAAGATTGTGAGGTTGCATGGAGTTCCTTTGTCTATCATCTCAAATAGAGGTCCTCAGTTTACATCTCATTTCAGGAAGTCATTTCAGAAAGGTCTTGGTACTCAGGTTAATCTTAGCACAACATTTCATCCACAGACGGATGGTCAGGCAGAGCATACCATTCAGACCTTAGAGGACATGTTGAGAGCTTGCGTGATCGACTTCAAGGGTAGTTGGGATGATCACCTTCCTCTAATAGAATTCGCCTACAACAATAGTTACCATTCCAGCATTCAGATGGCCCCTTATGAGGCATTATATGGGCGTAGATGTAGATCTCCAGTTGGTTGGTTTGAAGTAGGTGAAGCAGCCTTGATAGGACCAGATTCGGTCCTTGATGCTATGGAGAAAGTGCAACTCATTAGAGATAGACTTAAGACTGCTCAGAGTCGCCAGAAGTCTTATGCAGATGTGAGAAGAAGGGAACTAGAGTTCCAAGTTGATGATTGGGTTTTCCTAAAAGTGTCACCTATGAAAGGGGTGATGAGATTTGGCAAGAAAGGGAAGCTCAGTCCCAGATATGTAGGCCCTTACCGAATCTTGAAAAGGATTGGTAAAGTGGCTTATGAGTTAGAGTTGCCAGCGGACTTAGCAGCAGTGCATCCAGTCTTTCACATTTCTCTTCTGAAGAAGTGTGTGGGTGATCCAACATCCATAGTGCCATTAGAGAGTGTGGCCGTGAAAGATAGCCTTTCTTATGAGGATGTACCAGTTGAGATTCTCGATCGTCAGGTTAAAAGGTTGAGAAATAAAGAAGTCGCTTCAGTCAAGGTTTTGTGGAGGAGTCAGTCAGTAGAGGGAGCTACTTGGGAAGCAGAAGCAACCATGAAGTCCAAGTATCCTCACCTCTTTCCTTTCGATTCCATTCCAGCTTGAGGTAATAGTTCCTCTTCAGTTTTTCAGTCATTCATGCGAAAATTCAGTCTTAGAATCATGTTCCTTCAGTTGGTACTTGCATTTTCAGCGTATTTGCATGTCCTTGGAACTCAATTCAGTCAGAAATTCAGTTCTCAGTGTTCAGTGGTAGGGATTGCAGCCCTCTCCCTCCATTTCAGCTAGTTTAGTCTTCATTCGAGGACGAATGGTCCAAAGGGGGAGATAATGTAACACCCCGTATTCAAAATAGACAAAAATGCAGATTTTGAGAAGTTGCAGGTGCAACTTACGGTCAACATCCACGGACCGTAGGTCAGACCACGGTCCGTGCTGGTGTTCCGTGGTTCACCACTGCAACCCCTCCCCAGCCAGCTCAGAAAATTGGTTAAGTCCCGACTCACGGACAGACCCACGGTCCGTAGATCAGACCACGGTCCGTGGTCTGTGTCCGTGGATCGAGACTTCCCTTACCCAACTTCTGACACAAACTACAGTCGACCAGCACGGACCGTCATTCGATCCACGGTCCGTAAGTCTGACCGTAGATGAGGGTCAGCAGCCAGTTAGCTGAAAATTCTGATGGGTCAACTTCAGATGGTCATAACTCTTAGTACAAAATGAATTATGTGTCTCCTGACCTATGGTTAGATACATAATTGAATTATCTTTCCAACTCCACTGATTTTGCTAAATTCCGACCTCCGAGTAAAAAGTTATGCTCGTTTTAGTGAAGCCCTATCGGGCAGACTCGACCTACGGACCCAATCGACGGACCGTCAGTCACTCCGACAGCAGCTAATTCAAGGGTCTTTTGGTCTTTTCCTATTTCGTTTAACCCCTAAGATACATCATTTAAACCCTAAATCATGAGATTTTAATCAGTTTAAGCCTAGAAACATAACTAGAACTTACCTAAGTTAAATCATTAATCAAACTTAGAAGAATTAGAATCAAGAAGGAGAAAAAGGTCAAGAACCCTAGTTCAAGAACGTAGCAAGGTTCCTTCAGTTCCAGCCCCGAAATCGAAAGATTTCTCTGTGGAATTCGTCACCAGGTATGTGGGATTTCACTGGTGGGTTCCTTTCGCCCATTAGGTCTCTAGAATTCAGTCAGATTCTTGATTCCATGATTATGAACAAACCTAGGGTTTCTAGAATTACAGCAGATCATCATGAATTAGTTATTTAAATGTTCCAAATCAGATTATCATGTTATTGCTCAGTTTATCGCATGAATTTCAGAACCCTAGCTATGTATTTCTTTAGTTCTTGAATTACACATGCTAGGTCAAATATTTCAGTATTCAGTTTTACATGCCTCAGTTTATGAATGCATCATTATCATATTAATTGTTGCATTCTCAGTTTGCATGTTCAGTTTCGAGCTATCCAGTATTTACAGAAACTCAGTCATAATGTGTTAACCACTTAATCTATTGGGAGTAGAATAATACCGAGTTGGACTAGGGTTTCAGCGTACCCGTATAGTCCCAGAACTACGAGCCACGTAGGTGTAAGTCCCCTCTGTGGGCAACATCAGTTTAGTGATCACGCCAGCATGCCTTTATACCTCTGGCAGGGTATATTGGGTCCTCTCGATGGGGCGTATACATCGGACTCCACATTTAGCTCATGTGATTTTATGTCGGTTATTAGTAGCTCCCACAGTTTAGTTAGACTATTTTGCATTGACCATATTTCAGTACAGTCAGTATTCAGTCTCAGCATGTTATAAATTTGGTCATTGCATCAGTTAGCTCAGTATTCAGTATTTTCAGTATTTATATCATGTTCAGATTATTTCATTGCTTTATTGCTTTGTTCAGTTATATATTATTTCAGCTTTACTCTATCCTGCATGCTCAGTACCTTTCAAGTACTGACGCATACGTGCGCTACATCTTCTCGTGATGTAGGTTCAGGTTCTCAGTATCCAGATCACGCTTAGATCGGTTCCCGGTCTTCAGTTCAGCAGAATCAATTGGTGAGTCCTCATTATTCGGGGACAATAGTCATGAGTTTCTTTTCAGTATTTTAGTCCTTTAGTTTCAATTTTGCTAGACTTAGCTGGGGCCTGTCCCAGCATTTCTAGTCAGTTTAGAGGCTTATTTCAGATATAGTTAGATTCAGCTTAGTGTTTTGAGTTTGATATTTCTTTTGTATTAAACTCTCAGATTTGATATATTCAGCTATATTATATGGGTATTCTCCATCTTGTCAGATTTATTTATGATTTAGCTTCCGCATCAGTTTATTTTCTTTAGTATGCTCATGATCATGCCAGCAGGGTTAGCTTGGGATCACTTGTGGTCCTAGGTCCCGTGTCCGCGTCTCGGAGATAGCTCGGGGCGTGACACTCAAGTTTAAGTTGCCTTTCTAAATCCAAGTTAATTGTTCCAGTTTAATCTACAAGTATATAAGTTTCACGAGATAGTTACATGTTATACGAAAGTCATTACGATATTATGAGGACTAGAGTACCAATGAGCCAAGATTGGCAACATGATTCAAGTAACAAATGCATTACGGATCTATGACATTAGATGCTATGCATTCTACTTCCGAGCTATAATCGGAAGGTATAGGGCCTATTGCCTATACTTATACCTATGAGACATAAATGGCCCACAAGTTGGCGCATTTGATCCCGGTTCGCTACCGGATGGCACCACCACTGCTAGCACTTGATTGTATATGACATGCATTTGCATATATATATATATATATATATATATATTCACGACATACGATTATGTAAGCGTACCATGCATATTTAATTTATATGAGGTTTGATGTCAGCCATGGCGGCTACCAGAGTTTATGTATCAGGTGGTATCTTTATTCCCCTTTTTACAGTAACTATTTATTATTCTATTTTCTGCCTTACATACCAGTACATTTTATACGTACTGACGTCCCGTTGCCTGGGGATGCATTTTTGTTTCATGCGTGCAGGTCCAGATAGGCATTCTGATTGATCCCTCTGCTAGGATTCGAGGTTCAGCTGTGAGTTGGTAAGCTCCACTTCTTCTTGGAGCTTTCATAGGATGTTACTTTTATTGTACAGTTTGGGTATAATTGGGGCCTTGTCCCAACCAGTGCTTATGTCACTCATAAAGGCTATTGTGGACACAGTACTCTTGGTTTCTTTCTGTAACTTTCTGTTTCCAGCCACATAGGCTGGACATGTATAGATATGTATATATGTGTATATCTTCATTTTAGCCTTGTCGGCTAGCTAGTACCTTATTATCTTTGGCTTGTCTACCTTTGTCTATATGACTTACTGATATTCGGGTTATGATCTTAAGGGTCCAATCATAGTATTTTAGATGTTATGCTGCCCGACCTTCTAAGTCCTCAGTTTAGTCAGTTGGCATGTTTATGTGGCTACCTCGATTGCTTAAGGTGTCGAGTGCTAGTCACGCCTTCTCTAGTTTGGGGCGTGACAATTATGGCCAAATTTTCTGGCCAAAAGAATTTTCATTCTTTTATATATATATATATATATATAAATAGGAGAGGTCATAACGCCTACGTGTCAGTGCCACGATTAATCTCTGTTTTTTTACTTTTAAAATATCAATTAATTAATTATTAATTGAAAGTTATGATATATATTTAAAAAATTGTTTTTTCTTAAAAGTAACCGAATATAGAGGAAAAAACGTATGTTTAGATGGCAGTTGCTATAAAATTTGAATTTTAAATAATTTAATATATATATGAATTATTAAAATTAATTTAATAGCTGAAATAAAAATGTATATATCAAATGGCAGATCTTACAAAATTTGAATTTTAAATAATTTAAAAAGAAACTATTTATAGTTTTTACAAAATTTGTACTTAAATAATTTAAAATGAAGCTATATATATATATATATATTGAGGATAACTGTTACAGTTTCCAGATTTTTCAAATTTGAATTTGAAATGGCAGTTTTTTTTACATTTAAAAATTAATTCAATCTTATTATTTAAAATTAACATCTAATTCCATATCCTCAATAAATAAACCCACGAATGGAAGCTTCTTTTAAAATTCATCATTTTAAATAATATTTAATATTTTGAAGTTTTACATCAATTTTTATTCTTATTCGGATTTAAAAATAATTATCTTTTTAGAAAATACATCTTATAATCTATATGTTCTATCTTTATTGATTAAAAAAAATCTAACTAATAATAATAATAATATATTAAATTTTAAAAAAGCATCCAACTAAATATGGTGTTTTAATCTTTGTTTAGAAAAAAAAGAAGTAATTCTCCAACTAAATAAGTAGTTTTAAAACTTCTCATTACACTCCTATTTCTAAGCAAATTGAAAAACTTTTAAATTAAAATTATCTATTTAAAAAACCCACGTATGAAAGTTTCTTTTAAAACATATCATTTAAATATTATTTAATATTTTAAGTTTATATCATATTTTTTTTCTTCTTTGAATTTTAAAATAAACATTTAAAAATAAAATTTAACCTATAATCTATAAGTTCAATCTTTACGGATAAAAAAACCGAACTAATAATAATAATAATGATAATGATGATGATGATGATGATGATAATAATGTATTAAATTTTAAGAAACATCCAACTAAATATAGAATTTTAATTTTAATTTTTGGAAACAATATAATTATCCAACTAAATAGGGAGTTTTAAAACTTCCCATTACACTCCTACTTCTAAACAAATTTTAAAAAAATTACTTTAAATTGTAGAAATTATTTAATTAAGAAAATCCATATATGGAAGTTCAAAATATGGTGTTTTAATATTTATGTTGAAAAAGTAATAATTATCCAACTAAATAGTAAATTTTAAAACTTCTCATTACAATCCTACTTCTAAACAAATTGAAACAACTTTTAAATTTAAATTATTTATTTAAAAAAAATATAAAAAATATGGAAGTTTCTTTTAAAATTTATCATTTAAATATTATTTAATAATTTAAGTTTTGTATCCGATTTTTTCTTATTTGCATTTTAAATTAAACATTTTAATAAAATATAACCTATAATCTATATGTTTTATCTTTACTGATAAAAAAATTGAACTAATAATAATAATAATATATAATAATAATAATGTATTAAATTTTTAAAAAAACATCCAACTAAATATGGCATTTTAATCTTTATTTTGGAAAAATAATAATTTATCCAATTAAATTGGGAGTTTCAAAACTTCCCATTACACTCCTACTTCTAAACAAATTCAAATTTTTTAAATTAAAATTAATTATTTAAAAAAAAAAACCCACATATGAAAGTTTCTTTTAAAATTTATCATTTTAATATTATTTATTATTTTAAGTTTTATATCATATTTTTTTTTCTTATTTGCATTTTAAAATAAACATTTTTTAATTTAATATAACCTATAATCTATATTTTCTATCTTTATAGATAAAAAAATCGATTAATAATAATAATAAAATAATAATAAACTACTGTTTAACTTAAACGTATAATAATAATAATAATAATAATAATAATGTATTAAATTTTTTTAAAAAACATCTAACTAAATATGACATTTTAATCTTTATTTTGGAAAAAACAAATAACCATCCAACTAAATAGGGAGTTTTAAAACTTCCTATTACACTCATACTTCTAAGCAAATTGAAAAACTTTTAAATTAAAATTATTTATTTAGGAAAACCCACGTATAGAAGTTCTAAATATGGTGTTTTAATCTTTATTTTGAAACTATAATAATTATCCAACTAAATAAAGAGTTTTAAAACTTCTCATTACACTCCTCCTTCTAAACAAATTGAAAAACTTTTCAATTTAAATTATTTATTTAAAAAAATACCACGTATGAAAGTTTCTTTTTAAATTTATCATTTAAATATTATTTAATATATTAAGTTTCATATCAGATTTTTTTTCTTATTTGCAATTTAAGCACTATATTAATTCATATCTCTTAGTTTTTCTTCTTCAAAGATTCAACCTTAGCACAAGATTAATGATAAATTGTAATAGCAAAAATTATAAAATGATAATATCAGTCACTATCATAAACATAGAAGGAATTAAATTATATTATTATTATAATAAGTTAAATATAATATTAAGTGCATAGTATATTTTATTAATTATTTTTAATTATAAAATTATTACATTTTAAATCATCCGCGCAACGCGCGAGCATGTATACTAGTAACATGTTTATGAAGTCCCTTAAACCATTGTTCAACCTCATCATTCGAATATCCTCAAAAGGCATCATCGAACCATAACCTCACACAATTTCCTTAAATAATTGAACATTCTAAATCTGATCACACATCCTTTCAATAAGTCTATCACTTTTACCTTAGTATCAGGTCTAACCTTCAAGCCATACACAATAAACCAACTTCTAACTTAAGGAACCACGCACGACTCATCACTATAAGTGAGAGAGAATGGAATGAAGCAATAAAAATTAGAACGAACAAAGGATGCACGATAGAGATTCAAGAAGTGAAGATTTTTCTTAAAAGTCACTATAGCCTCTCGAAGATAAATACAGACGTCTTCGTACCGATCCTCGAGACTCTACTTAGACTCGGCTTGTACACACGTGAGACCTATGACCTGGGGCTCTGATACCATTTTGTCACGATCCAAAAATGAACGTGATGATACTTATCTAATCCCACCAAGACAAGTCAGCCTAAAACCCAATTAATACGGTGAATGCGGAAGTAAAACGAGAATAAAAGTCTAATACTATAAAATAATGCAAAAAATTATAAACAACTTAAATATACACCAAAACCTGGTTGTCACGTGTACAAGCCTCTAACGTGTTACAATTGATTCAAAAGAACAAAAAATACAAATCTCAAAAGCCATTGTTTCTAGAATAGAATAAGATCATAATTAAGGAGAAAGAAGGTTTGCTGAGATGACAAGCAACTACCTCACAAACCTCCACAAGAAGCCTCAGACAAGAAGAGAAGAGAAAGTATCACAAAGGTCCGGGCTAGTAACCTACAAAAATATAGAAACAAGGGGTGAGTACCAAACTACACGGTACCCAGCAAGTAAACTTCTAATTAAACACAAGCTAAGGGAATAGAATATGGGTACTCCTTACACCCCAACCAAACCTCCACAACTACAACTTGCATAAAACCAACCCAACCTAACAGTTTACAAATTACATAGCACACAGCTCAACAACAACACTCTAACAATTACATATCCTCAAAAACAAGCTCAATATTCATCAATTATGACCTCCACAGAAAGGCACTCACAAGATCAGGAAAACACAATATCAAGTTCACTAATGATAAAGATGTGCAATGCAAGTATATTGATGCATGTCTGACCTAGTGATACACACCCGCTGTCTCTCAGTTCGGGACCCATTGGGGACATGTCTGTCCATGCATCCGTCGAGGCGTGCGACACGACCCGCGATAATCAAATCCATCGCGGCATGCGATACATCCCTCAATAATAGTATCCATCGCGGCGCGCGACACATCCCTCGAAATGGTACATCCTCTTATCACATAACACTTATCACAACCATGTCTCAGAGCCAATGTAAATGACATGTTCACACATATAATGAGGAGATGACAATTTTCATAGCAATGCACAATTCGCAACAATACAATCGTGATACAACATCCACAATGAATCAATAAGTCTTTCAAACCATTCTCAACACATCACACACCAACAATTAATCACGTTGTCTTTTATTACTCCCTTTTCATCATTATAATTATTAAATATGGACAAGTCAACCCATCACCAAGTCCCATTACTCCCAACACATACCACAAGAAAATACACGATTCTATGCACTTAACAAGGGTTTAGAAATCCACGTACCTCAATCAATCAAGAATTAACTTCAGAACTTGAGTCTTCCCCTTTCGTTGAACTTCCAACTCAAAGCAATCTATTCAAACAAATGACCACAATAAGATTTCAAAACTAATAACACCCATATTACTATGTCTAGTCTAGACTCAAAAACTCACCCAAACCTAGGGTTAAGTCCCAATTTTTTCAATATCATAATTCGAATGGTATTAATATAAAACCAGACATCTAATATTTAATTACACATACCCATATATCAAAACTTGAATCATAATATGATAACCAAAAATATAAATTTTAAACCCGACTGACTTAGGAACAGTAACGTACTGGAAAAATTGGATTTTGTGGACATTCTTTATTCTAACCAATGATTAAAATGGTTAGCCAATAATTGAACTACAAGTTTGTCTCCCAGAACCCACAAAATGTTGAACATGATTATCAATTCCCACCTTTTATTTTTTCCAACCTAATTAACAAAACTATCATACAATTCGTATCACCTTTTATTGGCATCAAAATTACACAATAAATGACACCAAAATTTATCAAATCTAAATCAGTATAACATATACAAAAGTTGGATAATTGAGTTCTCAACTCAATTTCCTTTCCTTTCTCTTCCCCCCACCTAATGTTATAATAAATACGAATAATAAACAATTAAATTGTAACCTCTATGCAGATTCACAATTCATATATTAAGGTATTGTTACTTATTACCTGGACGTGAAGTATTCTCACGCCGCACGCCGGCTGCCGCTTTGCGCAGGTAATTTCTCTTTCCCTTTCTTTTCTTTTCTAAATTAATTATGTATTAAAAGTGACAAATTCTAATAACCTATTTTAATATTATATATATACTAGATTCACAGTCCCAACATTTATATTTTACAATGTTTCCAATAATCACTTTGGCTTTAGTTTTTCTAATTTTTTGTTATTATCTCTATCTCCATTATACAGCTTTCCAAACAACTTATAAGCTTCATTTTATAATAAAACTAAAAAAAATATGTGAAATAGATAAGCTTCTGTTTATCAGAGAATTTATCCTATTGGTATATAGTTTACTACTTACTGAAGCAACAAGAAATATGAAATAAAAACTTACAGTCAGAAGCAAAAAATATCACAAGCTTCTGCTGAAATTTCTTAACATAACATTGTATCATAGTAGTAACTTCATTGGTTCTTCCGATAGTTATTTGTCTTCATATAATACAAGTTGTTCAACTCAAATGATACACAATGAATATTTTCACAAATGAACTTAGGCTTCTTGCATTTTTAAGCTTGCATGATAAATAAATTCATCATAGTTTCGGCTTAAGTACATCAACAACCTCTGTTCATTTTGAAACTGGACCCCGAGGAGAGGATAAAGTAATGAACTCGCAATATGTCTTCACAACGAAGCCTAACATTGAAGTTACCTCTACGATTCATCATCATTGCCAAATGACATTGAATGGGAAATTCTTATTGTGTTACTATTCCATGGAATAAAAGCCACATTTCATTAGCAATATCATTCGAAGAAAGTTTCAAAGCTGCAATAAAAATAAAACAAAAGATAATATAGGATATGTATAAGCTATAGGGAGGGATAAGTGTATCTCACTTCTTTCTGAGATACTGCATTTTCCAAACCTCCCATCATGCACATTTGTACAGTTTGACTCCACTGTATTTTTAACTTAATCTAAACATAACACGTGAACATTTCTGTAAGTGTTCAGCAAGCCCTTGAAATTAAATTACTGAGTTACCAATTTGATGCAAGTATATCATGAAGATAAAGAAACCAATTACAGATGTCTGAGCAAACTAAAGACTAAAATTCAAAAGATTATATGCCTCATCATATTCAATTTCAAATAGTAACATATCAACACTTTCATTTAACAATGGTATGTCATTTACCAAAGTAAATTGTCACAAATTGCAAAAGAAAAAATCATACAGTTGTAACCAGCTTTCAGCTGCCAAAAGAGAGTGATTCTCAATGCTACTCTCAAAATTAGGCTAACCAAAAAATTTAGAAACAATATGTACTTTATCCATATTTTTGTTTGTCCTACCTAAACAACTTTTTTAGTTTCATTTTAATCAACTGAATTTTTTTGGCTTCTAGTCATTTAACGGATTATTAAGATTAATTAATAATCCAAACATCACAGGGAACAACTACTTTGATATTGTAGTTCAAAGAAGAGAACATAGTACACATGAAGAACGAATACAGTGATTTTCAGCATAGCCTTTTTACTCTTGTATTTATTAAACCTGTTCTTAAAAATGCTTTTCTTGAGCCGAGGGTCTACCGGAAACAACATCTCTACCATGCAAAGATAGAGGTAAGATCTGCATACGCCCCACCCTCCACATTCCCAACTTGTGGGATCAGACTGAGTATATTAGAACCAACATCAATTTTTTCCAAATGATAACTTCGAGCAAATGCTCCCTATATTTCTCATTAGAATAGAGGTTGATAGCGCATCAAATATGACAAAATTCATTTTCTAAAATCCATTAATGCCTCGAATCATTACCAATAAATTTGAGCAGATGCTCTCTGTATTTTCCAAAAGAATAGAACTTGATATCCTTAAGTGGCTGCAATTGTCTTGATAAGCTGAAAAATTCCTTTCATTCAACGCGAACTACTTACTCCAGCTTTAATATTTCATGGAAAGGAATAAAAACTTGGAAATAAAATCAGTTCATAAAAATACACTCCAAGAGAAACAAGAAAC
Organism: Solanum verrucosum; assembly: GCF_900185275.1. Taxonomy (NCBI): domain Eukaryota; kingdom Viridiplantae; phylum Streptophyta; class Magnoliopsida; order Solanales; family Solanaceae; genus Solanum; species Solanum verrucosum. The sequence continues at coordinate 145,912 of NW_026020059.1, forward strand.
AGTGAAGACACTAACATAAAACAAGATTCAAATATTAGAAACATAATAAGACATGGACAGAAAAGATTTATTTACTAAAGCTACAGTTCTTACCTGCCAACAATATTCTAGATTATCCATTAAAAATCAAGAGTTGATGAAAGTCCTTTTGTTCCTATAAAATGCCGAACAAACGCATCATACTCCAAAAGATCTTATATCCACATTCTTACTTTGCGCATCTGAAAAGACACGTAGTATAAGTCTAAAATGCCCTCTTTATGAATTTATTAACTTTTAACAAACATGTCAAACATGTAACTAATCTCATCGTTCTATATAGTACAAATATAACTCGCATATCTAGATCCAGCGAAAAGATTCACTCACATCACTTTCAACTTATCAAATAAAAAGAATATGGCTACATAAGATTATAGTTGTCACGACCCGGGAGCACCCCCAAGTCGTAACAAGGCGTACTCGACCCCGAAGGGGTCTTATACAAGCCACATAGTCATTCATTGCATTCAATAATGAAAATAGTGCGGAATAATAAAAAAAAACTTATTTACATCCACACATTTAAACTTCTTAAAACAACTTTAAAAACACACAGCGGAAGTCTAAGTCTCACATGGCCATCTTAGACACAGTCGCAAAACATAAGTAGGGACACGGCCCTTTACAATCAAAAGAAGTCTATTACATGAACAAAAGAACTTAAAAGTCTTGTCCTCGAATCCATGAGGACATACCAAGTCTTGGAGGAAAGCAATCCAACACTTCAAACTAGCTAGGAGGGATCACTTGTCGGAACCTACACTTATAGTAAAAATATGAAGAATATGGGTTAGTACACAAAATGTACTAAGTATGATGACCATGCAAAACATGCTTAAAAAGGGACATTTTAGTTAGAAACCATGCATTATGCCACCTTTTTGAAATATCATGAACAATAGCATAAAAGACATACAAGACAAGCATAACATCAAGTAAGTCATAATATCACCTTTAAACAATATCAACATGAAAACCTTTACCTTGGACCTTCACCTCAAGAAACCCTTATGCTATACCTCGTGCAATGTATGGATGACGTCCCATACCACCATCCATACTAAGGCACCACATTTAGGTCACTTAAAGTAACTTATCATTCCTTTCTTTCACCTTTGCACAATATTCATACATAAGAGGTATATCATTAATTAAGACATGACAAGGGAAAATAACTCGTAATATAACCCAAGTATAACATGCATAACGTATTAAGCATTTAAGATCCAACATTCTTTAATAACCTCATTTAGGGTACATTCATGTCACAGTCATTAGGATTTAGAGAAACTCACTATGACCCTCTCCAAGCCTACTCGTGCAATGTATAAGTAGCATCCCATACTACTACCTACACTTTGTAGAACCTGTCAAGAAACCATAATGAAATCTCACATGATGGGAAGTAAGCGTTTAACCGACATAGACCATGAGAGCTTGTCATGGAATCCGGTGTCATGAGTCCCCACACCGAAAAGAGGTGGTCTACTTGCCTAAGGAAGACCGGTATATATAGCTTAATGGATCCACTAGCTTCCTATGCGGGCACATAGTTTATGGGATAAGGTAGACGATCATTGAAACTCATGCCTAACTGTCGGGGGAGTTTCCATCTAACCAAATCCGCTCGGTGCTTAGCCTACATTCCCATAGAATAGTTCATTACTTTGACATCATCACACATGAAAGGGTGCCATAAGCCTACCGATTCAAGGTACATTATTTAACACATGAAAGGGTGCCATAAGCCTACCGATTCAAGGTACATTTAGGAAAGCTCATTAACTCCTCTTGAAAGGGTGCCATGGGCCTACCGATTCAAGTCTCATCATTAACCTTTATGGAAAGGTGCCATAGGCCTACTGAATCCAAGGTTCATTACTTATCATTAATGTAAGGGTGCCATTAGCCTACCGATCCAAGGTTCATTATAAGCATGTGTGGAAGGGTGCCATAAGCCTACCGATCCAAGGATTCAACAATCAACAATATAATCATTTATACAAGAAAATGATGCATAAGCCTACCAATTCAAGGTATACTTTATATTGAAGAATCCTTCATATTATATCATCAACATTCATGAGTGTCATCAACACATCTCTGGATTTCCATACATCTCATAACTCAAACTTTAAAGCATCGATTCATCAATTCTCCATAGTTGGACATTTTGTCAAACACCTTGAAGGCATGTAATGGAGTCAAAGAGCATGGAAAATAGGGTAGTAATTATGCAACCAAACCAGTGAACAACCTACAACAACACCTTTACATTCATAACATGATCACATTATCTTCATTGAATTCTCATTCGTATAATGTCATGATAACACTCCAATTTCTCATATTATGCCTTTAAGGCCATAAGCCTCACATACCAATACACCAACAATACACCATAAAATAAGCATGGGTAATGACATACTTCAACAATCTAAAGACCTTTAAACAAGTTTGATTCATATACATTCATTATCTAGCAACCCACTTCATAAAGGCATAAACTAGGAATAAAGAGAAATCATGGGTTCATGGAGTATTTTCATCTTAAATCGTCAATACAACAACAATATAACCATAAAGTGCCATTAGAAACCTTTTAAAACCATTTGGTGGAAGAACCCATGAGATTGAGTGAAAACCTAGATTTTTCATACTTTGAAATAACTTTGGATTTGGCTCCTTGAATGGAAAATTAGACAAGGATCAAGACCACCATACCTTTGCTATGATCTCTCACGAAATTTGATGAAGAAAGCCTTGAATCCAAAGCCCTAGCTCCCACTTCTTCTTCTTCTTAAATGGAGGATTGTAGAGAGGGAAATGTTTTTAGGGATGGGAATGAACTAATGGTATATAGGAAATAATATAAGTCCTTTGAAAAAAATGGTCCAACACTTGGAAAAAATTTCAGGCGGGTGAACAGTAATGAACAGTAAAATTAGCTACTGGAATTTGCATTTTCTGCCGGACAGACTTTACGAAAATGGGCATAACTTCTTCGTCCGAACTCCGAATGAGGTGAAACGAAGTGAGTTAGGTAGCTAACTCAAAGGGCTTTCCATGGATATATTATTGGCCACCCAAATAATTTGTGTGCTAGGAGATATGACCCTCCAAAGTAGACCCTCGAAAAAGGCTTCACTTGGAAATTTCGGATTTTGATACGGTTGCTCTAAAATTTGGGTTAGACCCATTTCCCACTCAATTTGACCCCCTAAACAAGAATATGAAGTCGGATTTTCGAAAAACGAAACGGATCTTTTAATATACAGCTAAACAAGTTTCCGGTAACTTCCGAAGCACATTTTTAAGAACTTTTGGGTCAAATTCAAATATAATCATTTCATTAAGTTCTCGACTCCAAACTCACATGTGAGGCTCTAGTTTCACTCTATCATTTTCCGAGTCGTTACAATAGTATCTTTGTCGAAGTGTAACTTACATGATATATCTAACTCAACAATAAAATGAAACTCTCTAATGATCCTTGTGACTAAGGTATCATGTCAGGTTACTATTTTTCAAAAATATGGATATAAACTATTTCAGAAATTTAGTTTATATGTAAAAGCATTAGAGTATAGAATTTGCACAGGCTAGTAAAGTTTAACATAGGACTTTTCTACTATATAGAAACATGAAGAGTGGAATGACCAAGGGTAAAGTTGTGCTTTATGGTTTTTTTTATAAATATAACTACAAACTACTATTATTATCAACAAACACTTAGCTAAATCAAATAGGCTCTTAATCTCATCACTTTCTTGTTAAATAAGGTCATCAAATTTGCGTTCAAAGACAAACTCATTGATGTAGTTGTATAGTAGAGTAACCAAACATTCTATCCCAAGACAATGTTCAATACTTGTAACTTATTATTGCCTACATTTTCTTATGGAAAGCATGACGTCAAATCAATTTTTGATATCCAAAATTTTCTTTTATTATGTGAAAACAAACTAAAATGTTAAATCAATAGTCATTTAAAAAGATTAGAACTATTACTATAGAATTGAAAGATGTGTTACTTTTTTGTGTAAAGACACTAAATCAAGCTTTATCTTTATTCTTCTCTTTTATCACTGCATGCCCAAAAAACACTTCTATCAAATAATTTTGAAGTCATGGCCAAGAAAGGTGGGAAGTTTAGAGATATAATCAAGTCTCTCATTCATAAGTCTTCTATGATTATAAGTATATAGCATCAACATCAAAATAAAAAGGTTTGATCTCAAAATGCTAACCATGCCTACATTTTACATTAAAGACAAGTACAATGATTGACTGTGGAAAAAATTATTTTAAAAGCATTATAAATTCAAGCAAGACGTCAGAAACATATTTTACCTCAGAGTAACCATTAAATTGAAGCATTTCACTTGTGTGGGTGAAATTCACAATGATAATGGACAAAAAGTTGAGAGCAATAAGTGATTGATAGCCTTTTGTATAGACATACACCGAATAGTTTGAAGCATATTTTGTTACATTACAAGTATCGCATAGTTACTAATTTCATGTGCTAAAGATTCAAAGTTTTCTTCTAAATGAAACAGAAAAATTGTGAAATAGATGTTTACAACTCTTCTAGTCCCATAGAAGGAATTGCCTTTAGATTTGGAAAAACAAAAATAATATAGTGTTTGTTAGATTATAATCAGATTTAAGCTTCAGTTTCATTCTCGTGTATCAAAAAGAAAATGTACTCAAACATTAAGCAAGGAAAACTCCCATATCCTTTGTGCACATGTATTATGCATTGTGATATATCGTGAGTTTCCGGTATTTCTAATACATTTCACATACAAGTTGTGTGTGTCTAGGGCCTTTTTGTTTTGGTTTTTACGTGTTTTTATTGTATTTTGCAGGAAAGATGTTCAGGCACAGAAGTATAGAGACATCTGAGAAAAATGCAGAAAAAGGGCATTCACGGAAGTGATCTACGGATCGTAGGTCCATTGACGGTCCGTAGGTGATGATCGTAGATCAGCAGGCAAGGTATGGATGACAAATCAGGGAAATCTGACTAAGCGTGGAACCACGGTGGCCATTGACGGTCTGTAGATCGATCTACGGACCGTACTGATCGATCCGTAGAATGAGAATGCGAGGGTTCCAGTACCTGATTTTTGAAGAATCTAAGTGTGGAGCTACAGAGGGGATTGACGGACCGTAGATAGATCTACGGTCCGTCCTGCAAGTCCGTCGTTTGCTTCAGAGAAACTGATTTTTGGGAGCTGAAATATTTTCTAAGTCCTGGCTGACGGAAGTGACTTACGGACCGTAGATCCATCGACGATCCGTAAGTCAGTCTCGTGGAATGAAGACGCGTGCCTGAACAAACTTTCCTTAATTTGTTTCTCTTTTAATTTAGGATTTGTTTTTTATAAATAGGACATTTAAACCTCGTTTTTGGGGGTTAGACATTATTATTCTAGTTTTACTTTGTGCTTTTAGAGATTAATTTGCAACTCTAGCAATTATTGATTTCCTAAGTTCGTTTTGAAGATTTTGGCTTTGCAATTCAAGTTAAATTTTTGGGTTTATTATTCTCTTTACGTAAGTTCATGATTCCTTCATCTAAAACTATGAATTGTGTTCTTGCTAATATGGGTAACTAAATCCACAACTAGGGTTGTGGGAACCATGAGCAATTAACAAAGTATGAATAGTAAATAAGCAATTCTGGAATAGTGTTTTGCATGCATTGATAATTCTTTCGTTTAGAAGTCTTTTTAATGAGTGCACGCGTTAGAACTCGCCTTATTGCTACCTGCCGAACCAAGGAGGTAATCAACAAGAAAAGAATTATCAGCATAGATTTAGTGTGATACTGTTTAATAGGCTAGTGTCGATTGGTGCGAAGTAATATCTAAACCAAACATCGATTATGATGTCTAATATGAGGTAAAGGTAAGGGTTAGTAAATTATACAAACGTAGCCGGACCAAGGTGCGGGTAAAATTCTCTAGATGCCGGACCAAGAATTTAGAGATACCTAACTTATCACTTTGCATGTAATACACTAGGAAAGGCTTGCTGTTACTAGGATTACTGCGTTATGAGCTTGTGGGGAAAACGTTTACCCTAGTTATTTCTCTTATCTTGATAACAACCAAAGTTGAGTTTTGATTACTGATTACTTATTAAATTCTTACTATTTGTTTCACACAAACAAAACCCCCTTTTTTTATTACCTTTTTCTGGAAGTAATTTGACTAATTGAATATAATTGTTGGTTAAAGTAATGTCTAAACCATTTTCCTCGTGGGATCGACCCCAACCTACAAGTTGGGTTCTTTACTTGATATCAATCGCTTATACTTCTGTAGAGAGATGTAATTTGAGCGTATCAAATTTTGGCGTCGCTGCCGGGGTATTTGGCTTTTAGATTTATTTTAACTACATTATTGAACGTTAGTCAAATATTTCCTAATTTTACTTTTTTCTTTGTTTTTGTCCCTCTCAGGTTCTGACTCTAGTGTATGCCAAGTACACGAAGCCAGGGTGAAGCACTTACTCCTTACGATCCAGAGCTGAATCGCACCTTGCGAAGAATGAACAATCAAAGAGATCCAATTGATCCTATCGGAGGGAATCTAGATGATGCAGTTGAGTTACAACAGTAGAGGGTAGTTGGTGGGGACAACCAGGTTACAGTTAAAAATCGATTGGGAGATGTGCTGAGGGCGCAAGATCCACTAGGCCCACGGCAACATGACAACTATCGGGGAAACATGAATATATAAAACTCTGATGGACCTATTGTCTTACCCCCTTTACCTCCAGGGCACACATTTGTGGTGACTAGTAGTTTGATGCAGATGCTTATAGCAAGAGGCTTATTCTCAGGATCGCCATCGGAGGATCCACATGCTCACTTAGCCAAGCTAAGGGTGGTTTGCAAAAGTTGTGTTACACTAGACCTGGATTTGGATGTCATTGGATTACGAGTGTTTCCTCTGTCAGTGACAGGCGATGCTGCAGTATGGTTCACTGTGCTTCCTTATAACTCAATATTTACTTGGGACCAACTGGCAGACGTATTCCGAGTGAAGTACTATCCAGTGTCCAAGAAACTAAATCACAAAGATAGGGTCAACAATTTTGTAGCATTACCTGGAGAGTCTGTGAGCAGCTCTTGGGAGAGATTCACTGCATTCGTAAGAGGTGTTCCAAATCACCGCATTGATGATGAGTCGCTAAAGGAATATTTCTATCGAGGACAGGATGATAACA
>NW_026020059.1:153298-323298 GCF_900185275.1 Solanum verrucosum
TCCCATAATCTACTATGTTGGCCCTGGTCTCTCCTTGGACATGTGCACTTCGACTTAGGCCAAAAGCCTAAGTTGATGGTGGCTAATGTAAAAAGTAACTTCAATCTTGGCCCTGACCCAACATCGGGTATTGTGCACCTCAACTAACAGAAAATCCATAAGTTGAGGGTGGCTATGAAAGAGGAAGCTAGAAGAAAAATGGGTATAAAAAAGAGTGATGTGAAAAAAAAAGAAAAAAAAAAGAGAAAACGGGAGGAAAGGTTGTGACTTGTTGAAAGCCAAAAGAAAAATTAAATAAAAGTAAAAAGAGTTACAAAGTCTAAAGTCACTTCCGTGGTTGAAGAAAATGAAGGGAAAGAAGGTAAGGCAATAGTAATGACAGAAATAGGGCAAAAAGAAGTTAAAAGCCTAGTGTAATGTCAAGGAGGGCAGAAAGTCACTAAGCAGTACCCAAATGTACAACACCTGACCCTGAGCCTACGTTACAAGCCAATAAAGTCCTATAGTGATCCTAGAGTCTAGTTTGGAGAATCTAAGCAGTGGAAATAAGGGCAAACTTATGGCATTAAGAACTAATTGTACTTGAAAGTACTTCTGAGTGTGAGTGTTGAATAAATCCTTATACCATGAATGTCATGCATTTTTTTTGAAAAAGGGATTTCGTTTGAAGTAAGGGCACTAGTTACATTGTCGGAAAGTTGGTGTCTTGGTGACAGTGGGAAGGTGTATGTTGTGTGTCAGTTGGTCGATCTATGTCATGGTTTGATCCTCATAGATTAGCTTGTCGAGTCCAAGAGAACGAAGTTGCATCTGAAAGTGAGGGGGGTAGCGAGCTATGTGATTGCTTGGGCCTGAAATGCTTGCTTCTATACAAGTGTCGTTTAGAGTCGTAGTGCGTCGCTTGAGACAAACAACGAATTTAAGTTGAGGGTGTTGATATACCGTGAGTTTACGGTATTTCTAATACATTTCACTTACAAGTTGTGTGTGTGTAGGGCCTTTTTGTATTGGTTTTTACGTGTTTTTATTGTATTTTGCAGGAAAGATGTTCAGGCACAGAAGTATAGAGACAACTGAGAAAAATGCAGAAAAAGGACATTCACGGAGGTGATCTACGGACCGTAGGTCCATTGACGGTCGGTAGGTGATGATCGTAGATCAGCAGGCAAGGTATGGATGACAAATCAGGGAAATCTGACTAAGTGTGGAACCACAGTGGTCATTGACGGTCCGTAGATTGATCTACGGACCATATTGATCGATCCGTAGAATGAGACTGCGAGGGTTCCAGTACCTGATTTTTGAAGAATCTAAGTGTGGAGCTACGGAGGGGATTGACGGACCGTAGATAGATCTACGGTCCGTACTGCAAGTCCGTCGTTTACTTCAGAGAAGCTGATTTTTGGGAGCTGAAATATTTTCTAAGTCCTGGCTGACGGAAGGGACTTACAGACCGTAGATCCATCGACGGTCCGTAAGTCAGTCTCGTGGAATGAAGACGCGTGCCTGACCAAACTTTCCTTAATTTGTTTCTCTTTTAATTTAGGATTTGTTTTCTATAAATAGGGCATGTAAACCTCATTTTTGAGGGTTAGACATTATTATTCTAGTTTTACTTTGTGCTTTTGGAGATTAATTTGCAACTCTAGCAATTATTGATTTCCTAAGTTCATTTTGAAGATTTTGGCTTTGCAATTCAAGTTAAATTTCTGGGTTTATTATTCTCTTTACGTAAGTTCATGATTCCTTCATCTAAAACTATGAATTGTGTTCTTGCTAATATGGGTAACTAAATCCACAACTAGGGTTGTGGGAACCATGAGCGATTAACAAAGTATGAATAGTAAATAAGCAATTCTGGAAAAGTGTTCTGCATGCATTGATAATTTTTTCGTTTAGAAGTCTTTTTAACGAGTGCACGCGTTAGAACTCGCCTTGTTGCTACTTGCCGGACCAAGGAGGTAATCAACAAGAAAAGAATTATCAACATAGATTTAGTGTGATACTATCTAATAGGCTAGTGTCGATTGGTGTGAAGTAAAAACTAAGCTAAACATCGATTATGATGTCTAATATGAGGTAAAGGTAAGGGTTAGTAAATTATACACACGTAGCCGGACCAAGGTGTGGGGTGAAATTCTCTTGATGCCGGACCAAGGATTTAGAGATACCTAACTTATCACTTTGCATGTAATACACTAGGAAAGGCTTGTTGTTACTAGGATTACTGCGTTATGATCTTGTGGGGAACACGTATACCCTAGTATTTCTCTTATCTTGATAACAACCAAAGTTGAGTTTTGATTACTGATTACTTATTAAATTCTTACTATTTGTTTCACACAAACAAAACCCCTCTTTTTTATTACCTGTTTCTAGAAGTAATTTGACTAATTGAATATAATTGTTGGTTAAAGTAAAGTCTAAACCATTTTCCTCGTGGGATCGACCCCAACCTACAAGTTGGGTTCTTTACTTGATAACGATCGCTTATACTTCTGTAGAGAGTTGTAATTTGAGCGTATCACATTGTTAACTCAAAGTTGTCGAACAACACTTGTAATAACTGAGTGTTCTTATACTTGAAGGAACTTCCTGAAATATTCTTTTTAGTTATACAACAGAAATTGGATAAAATTAAAGTTTCGGGCAATAGATTTGAAGGGAGGAGAAACAATATCTCTAATAGGTAACTTATAGTTTTGCATGTTGTCTATCAGTGTACTAAAGTTGTTTTTATCGGTCACATTGTTATAAACATATCAGTTTTCTACAAGGAGAACCCCACCCGATAAAGTGCAAAGGAAAACTATTCATATGAGATCAAAGAAAAGATTATGAGATAAAATTTATAACAAGTTTGATTACCACTCTCAATATCTTCAATTATAAAAGAGAGGAACAACATAATTCACAAAGACAATATTAACAACGAGAGCCATAAAAATCAAATAACTAGCAAATAGTTAATATATAAGAGATTTATTTCAACAGCCAGTTGCAAAAATGAAGAACCCTATCAAAATATTAAGAAAGCTACTGCTATTTAGGATTTAAAAAATATCAAAAAGAGTTCAAGAGCTTACAGTTTTTAAAAATGTCGTAGAGTCAATTCTTGCGCCTTATCATTCTTTGACTTCCCTTTCCAACTTTGCCAGCTTATTTACAAGCTCTTCCCCTTCGTAAAGCAATAGTTTCTAGTTTCTCCACAATGAATAATGAAACATAACTCCATTTCGGAAATTCAAAATCCAAAGCCTTTCTTGATCTATCATTTTAAATGTGTTGGAGATATAATACCTAACTTAATAGTCAACCTTTTGTTATCTCAGAAACCACAAAGCAGGAAGGCGTTTAGATATACCTTCAAAAACCAAGTAAACAACAATTGTCAACTAAAAAAGTCTAAAACTGAGGAGTGCAAAAATAAAAATTAGAGAGCTATACATTTAAAGATACATATGTTTCATCCAGGAGAAGTTTGCATTAATTAACAATTTGCAAAAGAGAAGTTCAAGGCCTCTAGTACAACATATCAATGTTTATGAAATAAACTCATATTTTATAGTTGGATGACTCGACTTTTGAGACATGTTAATCATTTCCAATTTGAAAGGTTTCAACAAAATTAACTTTCAAATATAATCAAAATATTCCACTAAACAAAGCAATTATTTTATTCCTAATCGTATTATGCTTTCAAGCTAATGTAGACGCAAAATTCTTTAGCTTACAAGATTCAAAGTTTCTGTAGTAACGTTTCGACTTTGTAGTAGCTTAGAATGCAGAATTCCTCTTGACCTAAAAGCGCATACACTAACATTAAGAAGTACTATAAAAGTTTCAAGTGAAAAAAGAACATGAAGAAGAAGAATCCCTGTTCAAGTTGTTGGTTCAGCCTGTCTACAAATTGCTTCTTGTTTAATTCAATTTTCTGACAGCTAAATGAAAATTTGAATAAATAAGTATCTACTGTCTTTATGAAAGGACAAACATTTTCATCAAAGAAGCAACCGTGTTACACTTCAAAAAGATCTAAAACAAAGCATCAAAATTGAAGAAACACTAATACTTAATCAGTTCCAATTCCTTCGATGTAATTTCCAGTCAATTTACACACTCTTCCACCTTGATCAAACTAACTCTTTAATGTAGTTTCAATCCCCTTAATAAAGACCAAGATAAACATTAATAGAGATAGAATTGAAAGAAATACAAGATAAAATCATAATATCCAACTAAGAAAGTGAAAAGAATTTTGCTCCATAGAACCCCAAAAAGGAAGCATCAATTCAAACCTTGGTTAAAAAAATCAGAGAATTTTCATAAAGATGGGTGATTCGAGATTCGTTTGAAGGGTTTGATTTAGTCGGAGTCAAAATTAATTGGGGTTGGGTGTTTGATTTTGAGTAGTAGTGATTTGTATTTGAATTCGATTGGTTTCGATGGTAACAATGGAGGGTAGCCCCTTGAGGATTTGGCCATGGAGGAGTAAGGAGATCGGTGATACTCACATTGTAATGAGATTTTATGGCGGAAAGTGAGAGACCAGAGAGATGAAGATACTTCTGGAGTGAAGTAAAGCTTCTAGAATGAACATAAAAAATCTTTATGATGGCAAACAAATCATAATTACAATTTTGCCCTTGTATGATTGGTATAATATTTGTTTTGCCAGTGGTCGTCCTCTCCATCACAATTCTATATAATAGAATATAATAGAAAAAAAAAAAAAAATATATATATATATATATGGGTCACACGGTATAGGATTTTACATAAGTTTTAGACTTGACCCATAAACTATCAATTAAATTAATTATTTAAAAATTTCCCATCAATTTAATAACCTCAGTTATTGAATGGTTCAAAATTTTCAAACCAGCTTCACCAACTAATTAAAAATGACTTAGCCAACTATCGGGAGGAATAAAATAGTAACTTTATAAAAAATTACAAAAAAGACCTTCAAGTTTCGGGTCATTACACCTCTTTTTTGATTTATTATGTTACTACCCTTCGTCGTCCAACCCGTGTGGAGGTTGTTAATTGGTTTGGTAGTAATGAGGGCACTCCCACTTATTTTGAATGAATATATATATATATACTAGACACAAGTACCCGTGCTAGCACGAGCCCAATATATGTTATTTTATTGTCTCACTTTATGTGACATAAATAAACTTTAGAGAGTCAATTAAATTTTAATATGATTTTTAAATATTTTAAGTTGTTGATTATTGTAATTTATAGTACTTTTGACGTAATTTTTAAATAATATATGGTACTTTCCTTATCCCAATAAATATATGTAGTACAGATAAAATTTCAAGTGTCAATCAAATATTGTTAATTATTGAGATATGCAATACTTTTTACGTAGTTTTCAAATTAAATAATACATGTTACTTATTTTGTCCCTTTTTATGTGTGTGGGGGGAGGGGACCACACAGATGATGTTGCATCATCGGCTGCAAGAGTGTGCATCAGTCAGTTCGGTTTAGTTTTATGTATTATCGATTCGTTTTATTGGTTTTTGATTTTTAAATAAGCTTAACCAATAACAAACCAACAAGATATTCTTTATCGATTTTGTTCATTAATGGTTCAATTTTCAGTTTACCCAATAAGAAAATGCTCATAAAATAAATATATGATTTTTCATTTCCCTACTAATTTGATACGATACAGTGAGACAAGCAAATCCATTGTAAATGCTTTGATATAGTGAAACAAGAAATATAATGAGAAACTGCATCTATAAGAATAGATGAAGTATGAAGGCTACGATAACATGTTACAACCAAAACATAATATGAAATTTCTGACGTGAAGTAGAAGTATTGTGACGTGTGAAGTGTGTAGACCGTAGTGTTGAGTACTGATATAGTGTTTTGTTATATTAAATTATTAATATTTAATATTTATGAAGGGTATAGTAGTAACTTACTACCGTCTTAATGTGTTAACGGTTTACCCAATAATCCAATACTAAAAATCGATAATCCGATAATTTGTTTTATAATACCATTAAAAACCCGTTAACCCAATAATCCAATAACAATGAGCCAATAACATTTTTTTCGATTCGGTTTATTGGACGGTTCTATTTTTGCACACCCCTAATTAGCTATGTGGTTATCCACACTTTTATAAGAAATAATGATAATGATAAATTTAGTAGTGAACGACGCCGACCCAACTCCACCGCCTTTGATCAAATACATCCCCGCAAGTTTTATTTCCACCACTTAATCGTAGTCGTCTGTCATATTCCTCAAACCTATAAATACAAGGCAATTATTCCATCCCGGTTTGCTTTGGTTCAAGTGTTAGATGGATAATTAGGTGGGGAGTAGGATTCAAATTTAAATGTTATAAGCGTAGGAATAATAACGGAAACTCACTTAACGACTGAGATTAGTCTTAGTTAAATGAATAGCAAGAGTTGTGATGTTGCCACGTCGACTGAAGATTTTTGCTGCAAATTCTGTTATAACTGAAGCTGACAGGAGAGACAAGGCACGAATTGAATTGGTATTTTCTCTCCTCCCTTCTTTCTGCTTTTCTCTTCTTCTTCTTCTTCTTCTTCTTGTTCTTCTTCTTCTCCTTCTTCTTCTCTTCAACCTATCCTGAATCTATCTTCTTTTTCTACTACAGGTCTCAGTCAACAATGGAGGCTCAGTAGTTCAACCAGTTATTTTTCGATTAATTTCATTGTACTGCTAGTTTACTGTTGCTTATTATCTTGAGAAAATGTCCCAAAAACCCTGTGTTGTTCAATTTCTATTTAGTTTTCAGTTTATATTCCTTATTAGTTAGTCAGGTCTTGACATTTGGTATCAGAGCTTTGATTCGTGCGACTTGTGGGTTGAAACTACAATGGTGGATGGCACTAGATCTAAGGTGGTGGAAGGTAGGCTTGCCAGGCATGAAGAAGTTTTGGATGAACTATTGGCAAATCAACAATCATTTCGTAATACCCAGACAGGGATACAAGGGACTTTAGAACTAATCCTTGATCGACTAACTGCTCTGGAAAGGGTTCCTAACAGGGCTCCAGGTGACCAACAACAAGGTGATGGACTACTCCCATTCCCAGCTCAGGAGAATAGACAAAATAGACTGCAAATGGTCCCTATTCCTCCTCCTAAATGGGAATTGCCATGTTTTGACGGCCATGAATCTAAGGTATGGATCCGCAAGTGTGAAAGGTACTTCAATCTATATAGAACTATAGAAAACCAAAAAGGTAGAAGGAGCCGCTCTTTACTTGAATGGATTAGCCGAAACATGGTTCCACTCCCTAGAACTGAGTAGGGGAATGGTAACTTGGTTGGAATACATGGAGGAACTCTATAGTAGGTTTAGTGTAGAATTGTTGGATGATATAGTGGAGGATTTCAACAGGTTGAGCCAATCTGGCACTGTAGATGAATTTCTAGCAACTTGTAAGGATATGAAAACTCAGATGCTAGTTCGGAATCCTGCTCTTAATGAGCCACGTTTTGTGTCTAGCTTCATAGGAGGCTTGAAGGAATATATTTGATTTGCTGTGAAGATGTTTAAGCCTTCTACACTTAAGTTTGATATAGAGCAACCTAGGATGCATGAGAAGACAATTGAAGCTGCTCTTAAGAAAAGCATATCCTCTTTCAAATCAACTTCTGTATATGGTAACTCATTTGCTGCCAAGCCCTCTGGGTTGTCTGATGCCAAACCAAATACTTTCAGGCTGAGTCCGGGAGTTTATTAATATAGAAAGAGCAATCACTTGTGTTATAGGTGTGGGGAAAAGTATGGCCTTGGCCATCAATGTAAGAGGAGACAACTCAATTATTTACAAGGGCAAGTTGAGTCTAGCCAGGTAATCGAAGGTTCTAGTACAAAAATTGAGGAGTTGTCACCTGAGATGATCATGGAAATGCCCCATTAAATGATTATTGAAGGGAAGGTGGAGCAAGAAATTCAGGAGGATGTGTGCTTAAGTTCTCTATCAGGTAACAATAGAGGGGTGAACACTATTTTGGTTAAAGGGACAATGAAGAATAGGACTCTAGCTCTACTAGTAGATTCCGGGAGCACTCATAGTTTCATAGATGAGAAAACTGTCAAGGAAGCTGGACACAAGGTGAGCTACTGCCCTCCTGTAAGAGTCACAGTGGCAGATGATAATTATGTTATGTGCACATCACATTGTCAAGGGTTTTCATGGAAAATGCAAGGCATGATATTCCAAGAAGACCTACTGATAATTCCACTAGGGAGATGCGATATAGTTCTTGGAAATGACTGGATGAAGAAACACAATCCTACAAATTTTGATCATGAGAAAAATTGTGTCACCATTAGGAGAAAAGGTAATAAGTTGGTCCTTCATGGCATCACTGAAGAAGGAAAACTGAATATGATATCTAGTGGCACTATGGGAAAGATACTGAAGAAAGGCCAAGCTATTATTACTCACTTGTTCATGATGAATACAGTGGTAAATGAACAACCGGTCGAAGAGGAACCAACTATACTTGAGATACTAGACAATTTTGTTGATGTTTTTGGAAAACCAAAGTCCCTTCCTCCGTTCAGAGCTTTAGATCACACCATACCTCTCAAACCAGGATTCATGCCTGTCAGTTTAAGGCCTTATAGATATAACTAATATCAGAAAGATGAATTGGAAAAGCAAGTCTCCGAAATGATGCATAATGGGACCATTCAGGCTGGTCAATCACCCTTTTCATCACCAGCCTTGCTTGTCAAAAAGAAGGATGGATCATGGAGGTTCTGTGTTGATTACCAAGGCTTGAATGACATTACAATCAAAGATAAATATCCCATTCCCATTGTAGATGATCTATTGGATGAGTTATACAGTTCTGTGATTTTCTGAAAAATAGATTAGCGAGCCGATTATCATCAGATTCAAATGAAGGCAGAAGATGTGTACAAAACAACTTTTAGGACTCATTTGGGCCATTATGAGATCAAGGTGATGCCATTTGGCTTAACCAATGCAACAACAACCTTACAAGCTCTAATGAATTAGATTTTTCTACCTTACTTTGAAAGTTTGTTTTAGTTTTTTTTTATGACATACTAATTTACAGTCAGTCCTTAGAAGATCATGTCTCAAATTTGTTGCTTATGTTTAGTACCCTACGAGAACACTCCTTGTATGCAAAGAAGTCTAAGTGTTCTTTTGGTTAACCTATGGTTGAATATCTTGTCCATGTTATCAATAAGGATGGGGTTTCTACTGATCCTTCTAAAATCCAAGCTATGATAGAATGGCCTAGACCTGGTTCAGTGAAGGGCCTCAGAGGATTTTTGGGATTGACAGGGTATTAGAGGAAATATATTGCTAGTTATGGGACTATTTGCAGGCCCCTAATTGACCTACTCAAGAAAGATGCTTTCAAGTGGAATGAGAAGGCAAAGTTGGCATTCGTGGCCCTAAAAAAGGCCATGACATCCACACCAGTTTTGGCTTTACCCGATTACTCCAAGGAGTTTGTTGTAGAAACTGATGCCAGCCATAGTGGTATTGGTGTTGTATTGATGCAAGAGGGTAGGCCAATTGCTTATTTCAGCAAGGTGTTGGCAAACAAATACAGGGGTAAATCTATCTATGAGATAAAGTATATGGCATTGTTGAACGTTGTGGACAAGTGGCGGCATTATCTCCAGTTCGAGCACTTTGTGATTAAGACTGACCATCACAACTTGAAGTATGTCACTAATAAGGTAGGAAGAATAACTTGAATAACTTGTCTTATTACTCAACGAATACAATGGTATAAATACACAAGGAGACTAAGTTAACCATGGTAACTAGATAGCCAAATCCCTATAAATCAGCTATGCTAATATATACACAATCATATACAAATTTGTAGTGATTCTGTAACACTCCCCCTCAAGATGGAGAATAGATATTGATCATGCCCAGCTTGTTAAAAAGATAATCAACTCGAGTTCCAGTCAACGCTTTTGTGAACAAATCAGCTAGTTGCTCTCCTGTCTTCACGTAGCCAGTGGAAATCAGATTTTCCTGAATATTCTCACGAATAAAATAACAATCAACCTCAATATGTTTAGTTCTTTCATGATACACTGGATTTGAGGCAATATGAAGAGTAGCTTGATTATCACACCAGAGTTTTACTGGTGTATGATGCTTTAGACAAAGTTCCGTTAAAAGATGATGTATCCACATAATCTCAACGTAGACTGTGACATAGCTCTGTACTCAGATTCGTCACTAGATTGAGATACAACACTTTGCTTCTTACTCCTCCATGAAACTAGGTTCCCCCAACAAAGACATAATAACCTATTGTCGATCTTCTATCAATCTTGGATCCGGCATAATCAGCATCTGCAAAGCACTCAATACGAGTATGACTGTGATTGTTGTACAATATACCAAGTCCAGGAGCTTCTTTAAGTAACATAGAATTTGTTCCAAAGCTTCCCAATGTTTGATTGTAGGCACATACATGAACTGGCTAACAACACTTACCGCAAAAGCAATATCTGGATGAGTCACAATAAGATAGTTTAACTTCCCTACTAACCTTCTGTATTTTTCTGGATCATCAAAAAGATCACCATCATCTTTCAAAAGATTCATGTTGGGAACCATTGGAGTACTACAAGGTTTGGCTACCAATTTTCCTGTGTCTCTAAGTAGGTCAAGAGTATACTTTCTCTGCGACAAAAAAATTCCCCTCTTGCTTCTATTTACTTCTACTCCCAAAAAGTACTTCAACTGGCCTAAATCCTTTGTATGAAACCTAGTATGTAGGAAAGACTTGAGGGAAGAGATGCCCACATAATCACTTCCTGTAATGACAATGTCATCAACATATACAACAAGGAGAATAATGCCAGTTGTTGATTGTCGGTAGAAGACGGAGTGATCACATTTGCTCATTTTTAACCCAAAATCCTGAACTACATTACTGAACTTACCAAACCATGCCCGAGGACTTTGCTTCAAGCCATACAGAGACTTCTTCAAATGACATACTTTCTCATACTCCCCCTGAGCAAGAAAACCTGGTGGTTGCTCCATATACACTTCCTCTTGAAGATCACCATGTAGAAACTCATTCTTGATATCCAACTGATGCAAAGGCCAATTCTCAGAAGCAGCTAGAGAAATGAACAAGCGAACAGAAGTGAGTTTGGCAACCGGAGAGAATGTGTCAGAATAATCTACTCCATATGTCTGAGCATACCCTTTAGACACAAGTCTAGCCTTAAGTCTTGCTATGGAACCATCTAGATTAACTTTAACTGTGAAGACCCACTTACATCCCACTGGTTTCTTTCCCTTAGGTAAATCCACTAAATCCCATGTGCGGTTCTCCTCTAAGGCATGTATTTCATCAAGCATTGCATTAGACCATCCGGGATGATTCAAAGCCTCCTTCACTGTTTTAGGTTTAGAGACGGAGTCTATAGAAATAATCAAAGATCTAGAAGTAGAGGATAAGCGATCATAAGAAAAAAAATTAGCAATGGAATAGGTAGATTTGCAGGCACGTGTACCTTTGCGAAGGGCAATAGGGAGATCAAGGTTTTCTGGAGGAGCAGACAGAGGAGGGTCAAATAATGAAAAAATAGGTTCATGACAAGAATCATTGGTCTCTTGCCTCCTAGAGTAAACTTGAACAATTGGTGGTCTTGCTAGTGCAGATGGGGCAGGCACGGAAGGTACAACGGATGAGTGATGAACCACAGAAGAATTGGGAGTTGGAGAAACAAAATCTGATTGTTTTGTCGAAACACTGGTGACTTGATACACTAACCACTCAACTTCCTTCTCTTGGCTTGTAGAACTGGGAGGTGCATAAAAGAACGGTGTAGTCTCTGAAAATACCACATCACTCGACACAAAATATTTCCCAAGTTGAGTAGAATAACATCGATACCCTTTCTGAAGGCGAGAATAGCCTAGAAAAACAAACTTCAATGCCTTGGGATCTAACTTGGTAACAAATGGTCGAACATCTCGAACATAGCATGTGTTTCCAAATATCTTGGGTTCACAGGAAATAGTGACTTGTTTGGAAAAAGAACAGTGTAAGGCCTGTTACCAACAAGCATAGTAGATGGCATGTGATTAATCAAAAAACAAGTCGTGGAGATCGCATCTGCCCAAAACTGTTTAGGAACATTCATTTGGAACAAAAGTGCCCGAGCTATCTCAAGTAGATGCCTATTCTTCCTCTCAGCAACTCCGTTTTGAGGGGGTGTATCAACACATGAAGACTGGTGGAGAATACCACGTTGTCTCATGTATGTTTGAAACAGTTCTGACATATATTCTTTGGCATTGTCGCTTCTTAAAATACGTACCGAAGCATTGAACTGAGTCTTAACTTCAGCGTAGAAGGCACAAAAGTGAGTAAACACTTCAGAACGACTCTTCATAAAATAAATCCAAGTCATTCGTGAGAAATCATCCGCAAAAGTGACAAAATACTTATGCCCAGTTTTGGAGACGACAAGACACGATCCCCAAACATCAGAATGAACTAACTCAAAAGTCGACTCAGCCCGCTTGTTAACCCTTGGACTTAATGAGCTGCAGTGATGTTTTGCAAATCGACAGGATTCACATTACAATAAAGGAGTATTATGGAACTGAGGACATAGCTTCTTTAACAGAGGTAGAGAAAGATGTCCCAATCAACAATGTGCTTCAAATGGAGACACGACACTAGAGCATGCAACAAACCGAGGCTCCCATTCATCAAGGCAGTAAAGATCATCAACTACATGTCATTTACCAATAACCTGATTTGTCTTAAGATCACGAAACAAACAATGATCGGGAAAGAACGAAATATAACAATTAAGATCTCTAGTAACTTTGCTTGCAGAAATCAAATTAAAAGCCAACTTTGGTAGACTAAGTACAGATGACAGGGTAATAGAGGAGGTTGGCTTAATAGTCCCATATCCAACACTATTACAAGTTCATCCATCGGCTACAATAACTGGAGATGGTGCTTTGTGTGATTGAAAGCTAGAAGAATTATTAAGATTACCTGTCATGTGATTTGTGGCACCTGAATCAATGACCCATTTATTTGAAGAGGTCATAAGACATGTTTTAGTTGACTCAGTAAAAACATTAATTGAAGTGGATTCCTTCAATGATTTTTGATATTGAGAGAATTCAGAAAATTCTTCAGCGGAAACCAAAATCATTTTATCAGATATTGAACTAGAAGCAGTCATTTCCCCAACTCACAATATCAAAATAAATTGATAGAAAATTGTCCAAAGCTGGAATTATCCAAACCAAGTCTCTCTTGGACAGAAATAAAACTCCAATCCAGTGAATCACTCGAACAAATCAAAAAATCAAGCAAATTTGAATCCAGTCAAACAAATTCAGAGAACTAACAAAAACCCAACAAGTCTCAAATTGTAACGAAGGAAGAAGACCCAAATAAGTCACAATTTGATCTGAACAGGGAGTCCACCAAAGATAGGTTCTAACACAGGCAGCCTCGTAAATATTACTTCAGAAACATAGAAACATAACAACATATAAGAAACTCAAACCTGACCAACAAAGAAACAATAGAATCTGGTCTGAAGATTTGTTTATTTTTTTTCAAAATAATTTTTCCCTTCATCAAACGTGGCTATATGATCTGAAACCACCACAAAGCAACCAAAAAATATCAAGGCGACCACCTCCAACAGTTAGGCAACTACCGAAAAAGTTGTCAATTTCCCGATGGAGTTTCTGACCCAATACGAGCGAATCAGAAGGTTGGCTCTGATACCATGTCACTAATAAGGTAGGAAGAATAACTTGAATAACTTGTCTTATTACTCAACGAATACAATGGTATAAATACACAATGAGACTAAGTTAACTATGGTAACTAGATAGCCAAATCCCTATAAATCAGCTATGCTAATATATACACAATCATATACAAATCCGTAGTGATTCTGTAAAAAAGTACTTGATGGAGCAAAGAGTGACTTTAGTTATACAACAGAAAGGACTCACTAAATTGCTTGGGTTAGACTATGAGGTCCAATTCAATAAAGGGTCTAAAAACAAGGTGGCAGATGCACTCTCTAGGAAACAAGAGAGACTAACCCACTTTGATGATCACATCACTAGTCAGTTGTGGGCAATTAGTGTTTCGATTCCTATGTGGATGCAAGAAGTAGCTTCAAGTTATGAAAATGATTCTCAAGTCCTGACAATCATAGATCAACTTGTTGTTGACTTACAAGGCTTTAGTATTTGGCATTTCACTTCTGGAGTCCTGAGACGAAAAGGGAAGATCTACATTGGGACTATTGGTTCTCTCAGACAACAACTACTAGACGCATTTCATAGTTCTTCCTTGGGGGGTCACTCAGGTCTGTTGGGCACCTTGAAAAGGCTGTCACAATATTTTATTGGCTTAATATGAAGCTGAAGCTGATGGTGATACAATTTGTGGCTAGTTGTGATGTTTGCCAGAGGAATAAGGGTGAGAATGCGGCCTATCCTGGTCTTTTTCAACCCTTACCTATTCCAAATCAAGCATGCCACATCAGTATGGACTTCATCGAAGGGTTACCGAAGTCCCAACATAAAGATGTCATTCTAGTGGTGGTGGATAGACTAACTAAGTATGCTCATTTCATAGCTCTCTCCCATCCCTTTACAACTCCTACAGTGGCTGAAGTATTCTGGAATAAGATTCATCGTCTACATGGGCTTCCATAATCTATTGTGATTGATAGATACAAGATCTTCCTAAGCAATTTTTGGCAGTTCTTATTCAGATTATTGGGAGTTCAATTACGCTACAACACTGCTTATCACCTTCAGAGTGATGGACAAACTGAGAGGGTGAATAGGTGCCTTGAGAACTATTTGAGGTGTATGAATTCTAGTAGACCTACATAGTGGAAGTACTGGTTATCTGCAGTTGAATGGTAGTATAACATAAACTTCCACACTAGTTTGAAATGCACACCATTTGAAACCCTATATGGTTACACTCTTACTCACATATCCTTAGGTCCATTCCTTGAGACCATGGTTCCAGCTGTTGAGGATGCTGTGATGAAAAGACAATAACTGCTCCAACTTCTGAAGGACAATTTGAGTCAGGCTCAAGAGAGAATGAAATTTATGTTGATAAAAAGAAGACTGATAGGGAGTTTGTAGTTGGGGACATGGTATATCTAAAACTACAGCCCTACAGACAAACATCTATTGCTTTAAGAAGAAATCTTAAGTTGTGTTCTAAGTTCTATGGACCTTATAAGGTACTGGCCAGGATTGGCAATGTGGCTTACAAATTAGAATTGCCTGCTACTTCTACAATACATCCTGTGTTTCATGTGTCACTACTTAAGAAGAAGGTTGCCACAAAGGTGGTGGTGCAGTCTAAGCTACCTAACACGGGTGAGGATGGCCAATTTGATGTTCAACAAGTAGCTATTTGCAAAGACAAATGATTAAGAGGAATAACACGGTGGCTATGAATGTACTGATTCAGTGGTCAAATCTTCCCCCTGAGGATGCTACCTGGGAAGATTATTACTTCATAAAGGCCAAGTTTCCAGGTTTTGACTCCAATCCTTAAGGTCAAGGATTTTTTCTAAGGGTCGGGGAGTGTCATACCTTAAAATAAGATGGATAATTAGGTGAGGAGTAGGATTCAAATTTGAATGTTATAAGCATAGGAATAATAAAGGAATCTCACTTAACGACTGAGATTAGTCTTAGTTAAATGAATAGCAAGGGTTGTGATGCTTCCATGTCGACTGAAGATTGTTGCTGCAAATTCTGTTACAACCGAAGCTGATAGGAGAGACAAGGCACGAATTGAATCGGTATTTTATCTCTTCCCTTTTTTCTGCTTCTCTTTTCTTCTTCTTCTCCTTCTTCTTCTCTTCAACCTATCCTAAATCTATCTTCTTATTCTACTATAGGTATCAGTCAATAATGAAGGCTTAGTAGTTCAACCAGTTATTTTTTGATTAATTTCATTGTACTGCTAGTTTACTGTTGCTTATTATATTGAGAAAATGTTCCAAAAAAACCCTGTGTTGTTCAATTTTTGTTTAGTTTTCAATTTATATTCCTTATTAGTTAGTTAGGTCCTGACATTCAAGTTGTACTTTTTTCTGTGATTTGGTGTTCTTTCGATGATATCTTGAGATATAAGTTGTGTTTGATCAAGATACCGGGTAATTTATTGTATGATTAACATTTGGGTTTATTGTATGATTTTGATATGTGGGTAATTATTGGTATGATGAACATGATGATGTATAATTATTGTGGATCATGATAATGGATGATTATTATTGTTTGATCAAAGATATGGGTGATTATTCCATTCCTGTTTGTTTTGGCTTTAGTTCTCTGTACTCAGTGTTTGATTGTCTATATGGGTAGTTGTTGTTGATCAAGACACTGGTATGTATAGTGCATTACAATCCTTTTGATTCTCGTTTCTTGTGTATTATATAGTGCATTGCAATTCTTTTGATTGATTCGGAATACGAGTAGACAACATATTTGTGAGCAAGAGTTTATTTCATAGTTACAACCATTTTTTGTGGGGTACTTCCATATGTGTCTATTCTTCCTTTCTCTACTATAAAGGTTTTAACTTGTCCCTTAATATTGAAGATAATAAAGGTTTTACATTGTCCCTTAATATTGAAGATAATAATTACATGATCAAGGGTTGTACCTCTCGCATAAAGTATTTAGCTGTTATCGTCAACCTTTGTGGATTTTTTCTTAGAACTTGGAAATTTAGCTCCCCAGGCCTATTTAGATATAATATTGTATACTTATGTGTCATGACCATACATGAAAGCTATCAATTTGGATTTGATATCTTGAGTTCCATCTTGAATGCTAATTTTTTATGCTAATCATGTGTCTCTACGCATCAACTTCTTTAACATTCTTAGTTGGTTTGGTCTTTAATGAATACATGGATGGGGCATCTAGGTGCAAGTGGTTCTACATGAGTAAGTATCTTGCTTCGCTGATTGGTCGGGGAAGATGCAGTAGTTCCTAGGCCTTTGACTATGAGTCTTGGATTTTTCAGTCTCTCAAAGCTTTGGAAGTTCTCAACTATGATATTTCTTTTCAGTAGTGTGTATTGTGTGTTCTGCTGCTAGTTTTAGTTCTTTGGAGTAAGTGTCTTGCTTCGCTGATCGGTCGGGAAAGATGCAGTAGTTTCCAGGCCTTTTGACTATTTGTCTTGGATTTTTCAGTCTCTCAAAGCTTTATCAAAACTAGTATGATATGGAGGTTCTCAATTATGATATTTCTTTACACAAGTGTGTATTTTGTGTTCTGCTGCCAGTTTTAGTTCTTAGTTGTGTTCTTTGATGATCCTTCTGTCTTTTAAGGTGTTACGGGTACCAGAAAATGTTAGAAGTCAAATGTACTTCTCTATTTTTTCTATCCTAACTACTTATCTTGTCTACCATTTTTCCTTTGTTATTACACCAGTTTGATTTTGTATTGTTGAATAAATGTGTAGACCACCACATGGTGATAGTAATAGAGGATTAGTTTTGTATTGGAAATCCTTTTGATTGATTTCCAATGTTATTGGAAATTGGAAGCTGGTTCCATTATAGATGCAATTTTATTTTTGCTTCCAGGTTTTGGGGAAGTATGAGATTTTTGTTGTGAGGATTCATGTGTTGGTGTACATTTTTCTATCTAACTATTTATCTACTATAAAACCTAGCAATTTCCTTTTTGTTGAATCAGAATACTGGAATTTGGCTCCAGGGACTACTTGGATCTGCTATTCTAGACTTATATGTCACAACCATACAATGGATCTATCAGTTTGGATTTGATATCTTGGCTTCCATTTTTAATGCTAATGTTAATGCTAATCATGTGTCTCCTCGTATCAACTTCTTTTACCTTCTTATTTGGTTTGGTCATCAATGGATTTCATTCTTAGCTATCAAGAATACATTTGGATTTTATATCTTGACTTCCATTTATAATGCTAATGCTAATGCTAATGCTAATCACGTGTCTCCTCGCATCAACTTCTTTTAGCTTCTTATATGGTTTGGTCATCAGTGGATGTCATTCTTAGCTGTTAAGAATACATGGATGGGCATCTAGGTGCAAGTGGTTCTACAAGAAAAAAGTGTCTTGCCCCGGTGTTTGTGGTTGGGAAAGATGCATCAATTCCCAGGTCTGTGACTATATAGGTAGTGGTTTTCAGTTTCTCAAAGCTTTGTCAAAACAAGTGTGTTATAAAAGTGCGTTATAGAAGTTATCAACTATGATAATTCTTTCACCACTGTGTTCTGGTGCCAGTAAGATGCTCGTGTTCTTTGATGATGCTCGTATTCTTTGATGATCCTGATTTCTTTTATGGTGTTATGGGCATGCATTTTCATGTTTGCTTCCAGGTTCTGGGAAGTATGAGGTTTTTTTTGTGAGGATTCATGCGTTGGTATACATTGTTCTGTTTAACTATTTCTTACTATAAAACCTAGAAATTTCCTTTTGTTGAATTAGAATACTGGAATTTGGCTCTAGGGCCTACTTGGACCTGCTATTCTAGACCTATCTGTCACAACCATACAATGGATCTATCAGTTTGGATTTGATATCTTGACTTTCATTTTTAATGCTAATGTTAATCATGTGTCTCCTCGCATCAACTTCTTTTACCTTCTTATTTGGTTAGGTCATCAGTGGATGTCATTCTTAGTTATCAAGAATACGATTGGATTTTATATCTTGACTTCCATTTTTAATGCTATTTCTAATGCTAATCATGTGTCTCCTCGCATCAACTTCTTTTAGCTTCTTATTTGGTTTGGTCATCAGTGGATGTCATTCTTAGCTGACAACAATACATGGATGGGCCTCTAGGTGCAAGTGGTTCTACATGAAGAAGTGTCTTGCCCTGGTGTTTGTGGTTGGGGAAGATACATCAGTTCCCAGGTCTTTTGACTATATAGGTAGTGGATTTTAAGTTTCTCAAAGCTTTGTCAAAACAGGTGTGTAATACAAGTGCGTTATAGAAGTTCTCAACTATGATAATTCTTTCACAAGTGTGTTCTTCTGCCAGTCAGATAGTCGTGTTCTTTGATGATCCTAATGTCTTTTATGGTGTTATGGGCATCATATAAAGTCAAAAGTCAATTCTGGATCTAGCTACTTGATCTTCTCTGCTATTTTCCCATGGTTATCATGACAACTTTGTTTTGTTTAGTGGTGAATAAATGTGTGGACCACACGGTGATAGTAATAGAGGATTAGTTTTGGGAACTTCAAAGGCTTGTATCCGGTATTCATTCTTGTGAACCTTGTTTCTTGGTCCTTTTGGTGCTTGCAACTCCAAGAT
This sequence comes from Solanum verrucosum, assembly GCF_900185275.1. NCBI lineage: Eukaryota > Viridiplantae > Streptophyta > Magnoliopsida > Solanales > Solanaceae > Solanum > Solanum verrucosum. The sequence continues at coordinate 172,697 of NW_026020059.1, forward strand.
GGTTATTGTTAGGATTCGACCAAAATTGGGGTTTTCAATCTTGTCTCTTGCATATCTAGTGATTTATTAGGTGATATGGATTTTGTCAGCTTTGTACTTAAGTGGTCCCTTCTTCTTGTTCTTGTAGTTGGGTCTTACAAAGCAATGAATTATTCTATTTATCGAGGGGCATTGTTTGGCCACTATGTTGAGGTTTCTTTTGTTCAAGTTTTTACAAGTACTGAGATTCTCATTTCTATTTTCTTCACCAATCAAACTACTTCCTCTCTTTATAAAAAAAAATACTATTGGATGGAAGTTCCCAACTAAAATAAGTTTTCTTGCATTCTTTGGTGTTGCTTTCTGCAGCCCTTTTTAGTTTTTGTCCAGATGCTTATGTTCTTAGATGATCCAATTGATGAGATTCCTGGTGCTTGATGTGTAATTGTGTATATGGTCTTATTGAGACTTGGTAACTAGTCAAAACTCCTGGATCTCTTGACAGCCCCGTTAAGTGGGTTGCCTCTTACTCCCTCACTTTTGGTATTCTCTCCACTTCCTGTTTCTTGTTGTATCATCACCCCAACTTGTGTTTGTTGGATCGATGACAGTTGAGAGGATTAAATTTGAAATTGTTTGAAGATTGATGATGTGATCAGGCTTTGACATTTGGTATTTGTTCCTGTGCATCCTCTTACTTTGCAATTTTTGTGCTTGCACTGCAATTTGAATATTTTCATGCTTCGATAGAGGGGTTCTTTGAGAAGACGAGTGTTGCAATCTGTCTGTGACATTTTGTTGCAGGTTTCGTCAGGTTTGCACACAACTCTCTCCTAAATTCCTTTGTTTTCAGCTATTTGGTCTTACAAATCAAAGAATTCTTCTTTTCATGGAGTGACCATATTTGTCCATATGTGATGAGGTTTCGTTAGTTCAGTCATTTATGAGTAGAGATGATTTTCAATTCAGTTTTTCTTCCCTAATGACTCTTTTGTCTTTGTCAAAACTATTGTTGTACTCAAATTTGGATCTTTTGAATGCTCAAGAATGGTCCTCTCATTTGGTGTTCTCGGTGCTCATCTTCTCTGCTTTTTTCTCCTTGTATTCTAATAGCTTGATTTTGTTTGTTGGATGGATGTATGGTGACAGTTGAGAGGTATAAGACTTAAAAGATTGGTGTCCAGTGTGCATTCCTGTGCACCTTGTTTCTTGTGGCCATGTTGGTGCTTGCACTACTATCTGGAGATTATCAGGCTTTGAAAGAAGGTAATTTTTACTCTTGTATGGGGTGGTATGGGCGTCACCAGCTTTGCGCTTAGACTGCTCCATTGTTTTTGTGTTTGCAGCCGCTGAGTCTTACAGACCCATAGATTCTTATATACATGGAGTGGCCTGGTTTGTCAATTTCTATTTGAGGTTTTTTGGTTGATGCTTCTAATGATTATTGAGATCTTCAATTCAGTTTTCTTGCCTAATCAGAATAGTTCCCTTCTCTATTTTCAAACTGCTTAACTGGTGTTTATTTTGTTGCCATATTTGTTTTTAACAATCCAAATGCTTATGTTCTTTGGTGATTCAACTGATACTGATGATATCTCCATGGCTATCGACAATTCATGATAAGTGTATTCAAACTCAATAATGGATATTTTGATGGCCTGGTAACACTTATTGTGTTCTCTCTACTCACTTCCTCTAATTTCATTTATCCTACCAGTTGATTTAGTTTGGCTAGATGAATGTTCGTAGGTCACATGGTGGTAGTAAGAGGATAATATTTGGAAATTTTGTAGTTTAGTTTCGATGTGCATTCTTGAGGACCATATTTGTGGCCATTTTGGTGCTTACACTGCAATTTGGATATTACATATCATCAGGCATCAAGAAAAGGGCCCTTTGCAATCTTACTATATTTGGCATCTCGAGTGATCTGTGTGGTATGGGTTCCCATCACCTGTTATGTTCTTTCTTTGCATGTAACTATTCGGGTCTTCCAAAACATGAACTTCAATGCAGTTCCTCCTAATCAACGGGTCCCTTATCTCTTTCAAAACTAATGGAAGTGTTCAACATGGATATTTTTTTAGCATATGTTGTACTCTGAAGCCATAAAGTTTTTAGTCTAGATGATTACTTCTTGGATGATCCATATGACATGATCGTTGATTGTTGTGGACATTGGACATTGTTGTGGACACCTGAGAAGTATCCAAACTCAATTTTAGATTTCTTATGGACCTAAGATCTCCTCCACTGTGGTGTTCTTGCTAACTAGCATCTCTGCTTCTGTTTTCTTATGTTTATCATGCCACTTGATTTTGTTTGTTTGGATACATGTTTGTAGACCAGTTGGTGACCCGTGAAGGGGTCAGATTTGGTAATTTTGAAGTTTGGTTTCAGTGTGTCCTTTCCTTGTGCACCCTGTTTCTTTGCCATATTGGTGCTTGCATTGCAATGTAGATATCCGCAGGCACTGGCAAGGGAATTTTGCAGTTTTATCTGGCATCTCTAATGATCTCACCTATGTGGAATGGGTTTCACAGCTCACACTTTAACTGTTCCCTTCTTTTGGTGCCCCAGCTGTTGTTGGGTCTTCCAATATCCATGAAGTCTTCCTTTCATGGAGCAGCCTTGTTTGTCTTTGCGTAGAAGTTTCCATAGTTTAGGCTTTGTATTAATATCTAGCTCTTCAATTCAATTTTCTTCCCTGGTCATAGAGATTCCCTTATCTCATTGTCAGAAGTGTTGTTAAGAATATCTAGCTCTTCGATTCAGTTTTCTTCCCTGGTCATAGAGATTCCCTTATCTCATTGTCAGAAGTGTTATTAAGCATGTTTTCAACTATAATATCTTTCCACAAGTGCATTTTCAGCTTTTAGTCCATATGCTTTTGTTTTGTCAGATCCAGGTCCCTTATGGGTGCGGACATCTTGTATGTACTCAATTCTGGATCATTTCATAGCCTCGTGAAGTGCTCATCTACATTTGTGTTCTTTCTGCGTATTTTCTCTACTTCCATTTTCTTTTTGCTCATCACCAGTTTGAGTTTTGTCTGTTGGAAGGAAGGTGGTGTATATACCACATAAACAGTAATAGAGGATTCGACTTGGAAATTTAAAAGGTCAGTGTTCAATAAGATGGTAATTTAGGTTCTTGCACTAACATATGCATATCGTTAGGGATTTCGAGAAAAAAAGGGTTTGTAAATATTGTCGATGTCATTTCTAGTGATTCCCAAGTTGTTTGGGTTTTGCCAGCTTTGCACTTAAACTTTTCCTTGTTTTTGTGCTTACAGTTGTGGTCTCTCTAAGTTTCTTCTTTTCGTGGAGGAGCCTTTGTTTGTTAATTTTTGTTGAGGTTTCTTTTGGTTCAACCTCCCGTGTGTGTCCAATTTTCTGATTTTCAGTTTGGTTATCTCGACTAATCAGTATGATCTTTTCTCACCACTCTCTCCTTGAAGTGGTGCTCTTCTAGTTGTTAGCTTAACTTAAAATTGTAAATCTCAGTGGTGGTTATAGTACATGGTCATGACTCATGACCCGTACTACTGATGCATATCTACACTAACGAAAAAAAAGTAAAAAGGATTAGGACACTGGATAATTGAACTTTTCATGCACGATTATATATACAACAAATGTTTTAAGAAGTCAACAGATGAATTAGAGGATAGAGTAGCATCACAACGGCCTGCATGTTTATTAGATGAAAAGGAATATCATAAATTATTGATCATGTTAAATGAAAAAGATTAATTAAGCCCTGGTTGAGAAATGGAAGATGTAATTAATAATTAGTACCCGATAAGAGCAGGATGGAGATGAGTAAGGAAAGCCCAGAATTTGCTCATTATTACTTAAATAATTATGGTCATAGATCTAGCCAATTGAAATTAGAGAACAAAAAAAATTGATTTTGGATTTCAATAATGACTTGATGGTGACAACATATTTATAGTTGCAAAAATGGTAAAAGTTGGCATCTGATTCTTCCCTTTGATGTGGTGTTCTAGTTTTTTTCCATCGACCAACTGTAGCTTTACATACAGACACCATCTAACGACTCTCTCTCTCTTTTAATTTGTGGTTCATTTATTGGGTGAACTTATCTGCAGCCATAATCACTACGATTTTCAGAGTGTAATTGAATCGAAGATCCTATCTTATTCCAGTAGGTGAACAATGAATAAATACAATACATAAGGTGCAAACTAAGGAAAGAAATCAAGAGTGATTCCTATAGATCTGCAGTGATCCCTATAAATATGTTGGTTATATATTGCTATGTATATTACTAAGATTAAGTCTATATAAATTCTATAACACTCCCCATCAAGCTGGAGCATATATGTTGATCATGCCCAGCTTGTTACAAAGATAATCAACTCGAGTTCCATTCAATGCCTTTGTGAGAAAATCAGCTACTTGCTCTCCTGTCTTCACGTAGCTTGTGGAAATCAAGTTTTCATGAATTTTCTCACGAATAAAATGACAGTCAACCTCAATGTGTATAGTTCTTTCATGATACACTGGATTTGAGGCAATATACAGGGCAGTTTGATTATCACACCAAAGTTTTGATGGTGTATGATGTTCCAATCCAATTTCAGTTAGAAGATGATGTATCCACATAATCACACATGTAGACTGTGACATAGCTCTGTACTCAGATTTTGCACTAGATCGAGATACAACACTTTGCTTCTTACTCCTCCATGAAACTAGGTTCCCTCCAACAAAGACACAATAGCCTGTAGTCGATCTCCTATCAATTTTGGAACTCGCATAGTCAACATCTGCAAAACACTCAACACGAGTATGACCGTGATTGCTATATAATATCCCAAGTCCAAGGGATCCTTTCAAGTAACATAAAATATGTTCCAAAGCTACCCAGTGTTTGATTGTAGGCGAGGACATAAATTGGCTAACAACACTTACAGCAAAAGCAATTTCTGGATGAGTCACAACAAGGTAGTTTAACTTCCCAACTAACCTTTTGTATCTCTCAGGATCATCAAAGGGGTCACCGTCATCTTTCATAAGCTACACATTGGGAGCCATTGGAGTACTGCAAAGTTTAGCTGCTAACTTTCCAGTGTCTGCAAGAAGATCAAGAATATACTTTCTCTGAGACAAAAGAATTCCCTTCTTGTTTCTATTCACCTCTATACCCAAAAAGTATTTCAACTGACCCAAGTCTTTCGTATGACACCTAGTATGTAAGAAGGATTTGAGGTAAGAGATCCCTGCATAATCACTTCCTGTGCTGACAATGTCATCAACATAATCAACCAGCAGGATAGTGCCAACTGTTGATTGTCGATAGAAGACTGAGTGATCACATTTGCTCATTTTCATCCCAAACTCCAGGACTACCTCACTGAACTTCCCAAATCAAGCTCGGGGACTCTGTTTCAAGCCATACAAAGACTTCTTCAAATAACAGACTCTCCCATACTCCCCCTGAGGAACAAAACTAGGTGGTTGCTCCATATATACTTCCTCTTGAAGATAACCATGAAGGAATGCATTTTTGATATCCAACTGATGTAAAGGCCAATTCTCAGAAGCAGCTAAAGAAATGAACAAGCGGACGGAAGTAAGTTTGGCAACTGGAGAGAAAGTATCTGAATAATCCACTCTATAAGTTTGAGCATACCCTTTAGCCACAAGCCTGGCCTTAAGTCTTGCCACAGAACCATCTGGATTAACTTTAATTGTGATCACCCACTTACATCCCAATGGTTTCTTCGTGCTAGGTAAATCCACCAAATACCACGTGTGATTGTCCTCTAAGGCATGTATTTCCTCAAGCATCGCATCATACCATCCAGGATGGTTCAAAGCTTCCTTCACTGTTTTGGGTATAGAGATGAAGTCTACAGAAGCAACCAAGGACCTCGACATATAGGATAAGCGGTCATAGGAAACAAAAATAACAATGGGATATGTGGATTGACAAGTCCTTTTACCTTTGCGAAGAGCAATAGGGAGATCCAAATTCTTTGAAGGATCGGGTGAATAAAGATTTGATAACAGAGGAACCGGTGCAGAACTTGTATCATTGATCTCTCGTATCCTCGAATAAACTTGAACAATTGGCGGTCTTGCTGGAGTAGAACTTGTAGGCCCAATAGTCAATTGGTGTTCAACAGGGGAACTAGGAGATTGAAGAACATGATTTGATTGTTCTATCACAACCCGAGTAACCTGAATAACTAACCACTCATCTTCCTCCTCTTGAGTTGTAGAAATGGGAGGTGCAAAGAAGAATAGTGTAGTCTCTGAAAATACCACATCATTTGACATCAAGTATTTACCAAGCTCAGTAGAATAACATCGATACCCATTCTGAAGGCGTGAATAACCCAAGAAAACACACTTTAATGCCTTAGGATCCAACTTGGTAATAGATGGCCGAACATCTCGAACATAACACGTGCTTCCAAATTCCTTAGGCTCCACAAGAAATAGTGACTTGTTTGGAAAAAGAACATTGTAAGGCTTATTACCAACAAGAACAGTTGATGGCATGCGGTTAATCAAAAAGAAAGTTGTAGAGACTGCATCAGCCCAAAATTGTTTAGGAACCTTCATTTGGAACAAAAGTGCTCGAGTTGTCTCAAGTAGATGCCTATTCTTTCTCTCAACAACTCCATTTTGAGAGGGTGTATCAACACATGAAATTTGATGGAGAATACTATGTTGTCTCATGTAGGACTAAAATGATTCTGACATATATTTTTTAGCATTATCACTCCTTAGAATACGCACTGAAGTATTGAACTGAGTTTTGACTTCAGCACAAAAAGCACAAAAGTGAGTAAGCACTTCAGAACGACTCTTCATAAAGTAAATACAAGTCATTCGAGAGAAATCATCCACAAATGTGACAAAATACTTTTGTCCAGATTTGGAAACAATAGGACATGGTCCCCAAATATCATAATGAACTAACTCAAAAATTGACTCCACCCGCTTATTAACCCTTGGATTTCTTTAGCTACGATGGTGTTTGGAAAATTGACATGACTCACAATCTAGTGAAGGAATATTCTGAAACTGAGGACAGAGCTTCTTCAACATAGGCAAAGAAGGATGTCCTAATCGACAATGTGCCTCAAATGGAGACACGACACAAGAGTAGGCAGCAAATCAAGGCTCCCAATATTCATCAAAAATGTAGAGACTATCATATACATGTCCTTTACCAATAACTTTATTTGTCTTCAGATCACGAAACAAACAATGATCGGGAATGAATGACATATAATAGCTTAGGTCTTTGGTAAGCTTACTAACAGACATCAAATTAAAGGCTAACTTTGGTAGACCTAATACAGATGACAAGGTAATGGAAGAAGTTGGTTTTATAGTCCCAGATCCTATAATATTACAGATTGACAATCAGGAACCGTCACAAGAGAGAGTGCTCCATGTGATCGAAAGCTAGAATATATGTGAGAATTACCTGTCATGTGATCAGTGGCACCTGAATAGATCACCCATCTATTCGAAGAGGATATAAGACATGTTTTTCCTAACTCAACTAAGGTAGTAACTGAAATAGATTCTTTTTGTAATATTTGATATTGTGAGAATTTGCAAACTCTTCCGTCAAAACCAAAATTCTTTTATCCTAAGACATAGGAGCCACAATTTCAGTCATTCTCTCTAAATATTTTAGCAGCACAAGAACTCATCAACAAAAAATATAACCAGAAGCATGTACGTGACCCCACAAACACAGATGAACAAAGTCTAAAAGTGATTTTATCAACTAAGAAACCAATTGTCCACCCAAAATAAAGGAACTGAGTACTTTACCAGTAGACAGGAGCACGTAGTGAACAATTAAATACCCAAGCAAGTAGTTCAGAGAAAGAAATCCTGAACCGCAACTTATGATCAAACAACGCCAATTATCTGTACTGAAGTAGAAGCTAGCAGCCACATAACCACAAATCAAACCAGATTCAGTGTCGCAATAGAAACGAACCAGGAAGTGACAAACAAACTTTCCAGATTGTATTTTAACACCAGAACAAACCTGAGAAGTGACGAACAGACTTTCTAGATCATATTTTAACACCAGAACAGACCTGACATTCGCCAGAAATACGTTTCTAGATTGTATTTTAACACCAGAACAGACTTGAGAATCGCTAGAAATACGCACCGATGTCGGAAATTTAAAACCCAATCAATTCAGCTAGACAAACACCTTCACGTGCCGGTGCGTGATGAACAAAAACACTGTATGAGCGATGTGTGACAACCACTCGCTTCACAACTAGATGCCGGTGAAGATTGGTTTGGCCAGAATATATACTCCGCCTCCTTCTGTGGTGGTGATAACAGACTGACCACTTTAAATCAGTGGAATAGAAATCCAAACTTCTTCTGTAATACAACCAAAACAAAACGAGCCTATAAGCTCCGATACCATGTAATTGAATGGAAGATCATGTCTTATTCCAGTAGGTGAACAATGAATAAATACAATTCATAAGGTGCTAACTAAGGAAAGAAATAAAGAGTGATTCATATAGATCTGCTGTGATCCCTATAAATTTGTTGCTTATTAGGTAAATGAAATCTCTCTTTCTTTTTGGAGATCTATCCCGTACCTTTCTTTTTGGAGATCTATCCCGTACCTTTATTTTTGGAAACATGTGTACATTATGTTCAGACATCCAATCATTTGAGGAGTTGCTTCAGACAGTTAGCTATTATGTAAAACTTAAATATAAAGAGAGAGCTCTTGCACTCTCTTTTTATCCATAAAACATTGCCATTTTGAACAGTCTTTGCACCAATGAATTCACTCAATTTGGAACATATCAAGTATAAAACTTGGCTCATATTTTGTGTAACAGGTCATGTACACTCTTTATGCTAATACGCAATGGTACCTATTTTTTTGTGTGTAAAATATCTTCTCATGAGATACCCTTCTAAATTCATTACATATTAGATAAATATGCAAGTTGGGGAAGTTTTTCGATGAATCTTGTTCTTGTAAATATTCTTTTGAGTTAAGCTTTGTACTAATTTTCATAATATGGTTGAAGTTGCTCTTTTGATCATCATGCAAGTTTGGAAGTTTTCCATGAATCTTGTTCTTCTAATAGTGTTAAGCTTTGTACTGATTTCTTAACACAGTTGAAACTGCCATTGATTATAGGCAAGTTTTGTTCTGTCATTCTCTGTTTTCTTGCTATATCGTTGATATATATTTAGTCAATGTCACTTAACACACGGTATACTTCATAAAATGTCGCTAAACAGATAATTTGTTCAGGCAATTGTCACTTCACAGATCCTTCACTGGTGGTTTCGTTACTTTGTTCTTGTCATGTTCTACTACCAGCTATAATCTTAGAAAATGATATTTTGTTAAGAGGCATCTGATCATGACTTCAGGTGTTCAAGTTCTTAGGAGTTCTCTTGGAATTCTCCGTGTAATCTGGTTTCGGTTAGACCTATTTACTTTCTCCCCCTCCCCCTAGTAGAGGTAGAGCTGTCGATTTTTGATGACATGATATTACATGTTTTCACAAAGCTGCAACTGTCTTTGGTGGTTTGGAGTTGATATCTCTACTTAGTCTTGTAGTCAACTGTTCCATCTTGCTGCCCTCTATAAGCATCTCTGCTTGGTTGTAATAGGAGGGCTGGTAACTCTAGTTCTTTTCTCCTGCCATTTGTCTTATCTGCTCTTTGGTTTTTTTTTTTTAGGTTTCTTCCATAGTGCAACTAGTCTTGTGTGTTCATTGTCCTGATGACCAGAGACGTTGATGATTTTCGGGTATTTACAAAATTTGATATGTTTGGATTTGTTGGTACAATTGCATCCATAAGCTTTCTAAATTTTCTATGTAAGTATAGAATGAGGGAGATCTGTAAATTGCAGAAAAAAAGTCTGAAAAAATGCTTGGCCTCATGTGCTGGAAGTGAGATCCGAAGGGTGAGCTTATGGCGCAGGGAATCTCTTTCTAGGTTTGTAGATATATTTTGAAGTTTGACATTACTGTAAATTCTCACTTTTGTTGGTTTCTTAAGGAATCCAAGGACTTCCTGTTTAGGCTATGCCAATTTCTTTCGCATAATCTCACATGTAGACTGTGACATAACTCTATACTTGGATTCTGCACTGGATCGAGATACAACACCTTGCTTCTTACTCCTCCATGATACTAGGTTGCCTCCAACAAAAACACAATAGCCTGTAGTAGATCTTCTATTAATCTTGGATCCAGCCCAGTCAGCCTCTACAAAATACTCAATATGAGTATGACCGTGATTACTATACAATATGCCAAGTCCAGGAGCTCCTTTCAATTAACATTGGATTTGTTCCAAAGCTTCCCAATGTTTGACCGTAGGTGCACTCATGAACTGGCTAACAACACTTATCGCAAAAGCAATAGCCGGACGAGTCACAATAAGGTAGTTTAACTTCCCAACCAACCTTCTAAATTTCTCTAGATCATCAAAATGATCACCATCATCTTTCAGAAGGTGCACATTGGGAACCATTGAAGTACTACACGATTTGGCTGCTAACTTTTCGGTATCTGCAAGCAGGTCAAGAATATACTTTCTCTCAGACAGAAAAAATCCCTTGTTGCTTCTATTTACTTCTACTCCCAAAAAGTATTTCAACAGACCCAAGTACCTTGTATGAAACCTAGTATGCAAGAAAGTTTTGAGGGAAGAGATTCCCATATAATCACTTTCTGTGATGACAATGTCATCAACATATACAACAAGGAAGTTAGTTCCAGATGTTGATTGCCGGTAAAAGACTGAGTGATCACATTTTCTCATTTTCATCACAAAATTTTGAACTATCTCACTGACCTTGCCAAACCTAGCTCGGGGACTCTATTTCAATTCATACAAGGACTTCTTCAAATAACAAACTTTTACATACTCCCTCTGAGCAATAAAACCAGGTGGTTGCTCCATATACACTTCTTCTTGAAAATCACCATGAAGGAATGCATTCTTGATATCTAACTGATGTAAAGGCCAATTCTTGGAAGCAGCTAAAGAAATGAACAAATGGACAGATGTGAGTTTGGCAACCGGGGAAAATGTGTCTGAATAATCTACCCCATATGTTTGAGCATACCCTTTAGCTACAAGTCTGGCTTTAAGTCTCGCTATATATCCATCTGGATTAACTTTAACTGTGAAGACCCATTTACATCCCACCGATTTCTTTCCCTTGGGTTAATCCACTAAATACCACGTGTGGTTTTCCTCTAAGGCATGTATTTTATCAAGCATTGCATCAGACCACCCAGGATGATTCAAGGCCTCTTTCACTATTTTGGGTACAGAAACAGAGTCTAGAGAAGTAATCAAAGGTCTAGACGTAGAGGATAAGTGGCCACATGAAAAAAAAATTACTAATGGAATATAAGGATTTGCAACTACGTGTACCTTTGCGAAGAGCAATTGGGAGGTCAAGATCTTGAGGAGGATCAGAAGAATGAGGATCTAATTACAAAGGAACTGGTGCAGGACTTGTATCATTAGCCTCTCGCCTCCTCGAGTAAACTTAAACAATTGGCGGTCTTGCCACATTAGATGGAGAAAGAGCTTCTGATACAATAGTCGATTAGTCCTCAATAGAAGAACTGAGATGGAGGGAAAACATCTGATTCTTTTGTCAAAACACGGGTGACCTGATAGACTAGCCACTCATCTTCTTCTCTCTGACTTGTAGAAATCAGAGGTGCATAGAAGAATGGTGTAGTCTCTGAAAATAACACATATGTTGACACCAAATCAAATTTGACAGAATAACACTGATACCCCTTTTGGAGGCGAGAATAGCCCAAAATTACACACTTCAATGCCTTGGGATCCAACTTGGTAACAGATGGTCGAACATCTCGAACATAGCATGTGCTTCCAAATATCTTAAGTTCCACCGGAAATAGAGACTTGTTTGAAAACATAACATTGTAGGGCACATTACCAACAATCACAATAGATGGCATGCGATTAATCAGAAAACAAGTTGTAGAGACCGTATCTGCCCAAAATTGTTTAGGAACCTTCATTTGGAACAAAAGTGCTCGAGCTGTCTCAAGTAAGTGTCTATTCTTCCTCTCAGCAACTCCATTTTGAGAAGTTGTATCGATGCAAGAAGACTGATGGAGCATACCATGTTGTCTCATATACGACTGAAATAATTCTGACATATATTCTTTAGCATTGTCACTCCTCAGAATACGTACTAAAGCATTGAATTGTGTCTTGACTTCATCACAGAAGGCACAAAAGTAAGTAAATACTTCTGAACAAATCTTCATAAAATAAATCCAAGTCATCCGAGAAAAATCATCCACAAAAGTAACAAAGTACTTATGCCCAGTTTTTGAAAAAAGGGGACACGATCCCAAACATCAGAATGAACTAACTCAAAAGGTGATTCAGCTCGCTTATTAACCCTTGGACTTAATGAGCTAGAATGATGTTTTGCAAATCGACATGACTCAAATTCTAATGAAGAAATAATCTGGAATTCAGGACACAACTTCTTTAATAGAGGTAGAGAAGGATGTCCCAATCGACAATGTGCTTCAAATGGAGACACAACACCAGAGCAGACAACAAATCGAGGCTCCCATTCATCAAGGATGTAAAGATTGTTAGATACATGTCCTTTACCAATAACCTGATTCGTCTTAAGATCACGAAATAAACAATGATCGGGAAAGAACGAAATATAACAATTAAGATCTATGGTAACTTTGCTAACAGAAATCAAATTAAAGGCCAACTTTGGTAGACTTAATATAGATGGCAGAGTAATAGAAGAGGTTGGTTTAACCGTCCTATATCCAACACTGTTACAAGTTGATCCATCAGCTACAGTAACCGGAGAGAGTTCTTTATGTGCTTGAAACCAAGAAAAAATATGAGGATTACCTGTCATGTGATTTGTGGCACCTGAATCAATCACCCATTTATTTGAAGAGGTGATAAGACATGTTTTATTTGATTCAACAAAGGAATTAACTGAAGTGGATTCCTTCAAGATTTTCTGGTATTGAGAGAATTTAGCAAACTCCTCCGCTAAAATTAGGACCATTTTGTCAGATAATGGACTACAAGCACCAACAACTTTAGACCTTTGAATTCTCTGAGGTCATTTTTCCAACAAGTCCAACCAGATTATATCCTAAAATCAGACAATACCCAAGATAAACAATAACCTATTTTGGAACAATAAACAAAGTAATTGTTCTTCCCCACCCCAATTCCACTCAAGGCTAGCTATCCAACTAATTAGAGACCCAAAAATAACTCCTGATAAATCAAAAAATCATCAAATAAAGATCCAAGTAAAAGTGTTGATTGAAGAGCAAAACCCGATGATGCTATAGCAAAATCCCAATGCTAAAAATTGTAAGACAAGAGTGAAATCGTAACGTCAAATATTAGCAGAAATCACTAGAAAAAGGATGTCAACATACTACCAGATGTTTCTCGACACAGAGAGAGACCACCAGATTATTAGTCAGAAATGAGAAACTCTCTCAAATCTTGGTCTGCTGAACAAACAACCACCAAATCCTTGCTGAAAATGTCACTGTGACATTGGAACAACAAGCAGATTGAATTTCTGATGCAGCACGCATAAATTTCGGATGCAACACCACTACTGCAGTCTCACTGGAAAGGGTTCTGATGGAACATGAGGCTCACACGAGTAACTTCTAGCCTTCGAGATCTAGGGGTTTAAGATCGTGGGAAGTATCTTCTTCCTAAGTGGGTGGTGACAGATATTTTGGAACTGTCAATCACTTCCGATGAAACTATAGTTGCCGGCGAAGTCACAGTGACTTCCGGTGAAGACAAAATACCAACTCAGACATTAGCTCTGATACCATGTAAGTTATAACTTATTGAGAATAACTTGTTTATTACTCAAAGAGAACAATGATATAAATACATGGAGAGAATAAGCTAACTATGGTAACTAAATATTCTGTTAGAATAGGAATAAGTTTATACAATCCTATTAGAATAGGAATAGGTTTATACAATCCTATTAGAATAAGAATAAGTTTATACAATTTTATTAGAATAGGAATACTAATAGAAATAGAAATAGGAATACTAAATAGTATCCTACTTGGTACAGGATTGTATTCTAGGGTCTATAAATCGGGTCTCAATATAATAATGTAAACAACGACAACAATTCAATAATATTATTTTCCTATATTTCTCACATGGTGTCAGAGCCTCTACGATCTTGGTAAACAATCAAAGAGCTTCCGCTGCCAGCGGGCGGCTATTATCCATATATGTAGCCCATCCGGCCAACAATTATTTTAGCAAAAGTTGGGTCACCGTGTATCTTTCCGATGACTATTTTCTCATATCTAATTTGTGTAGCATCGTGCCGTCATTCCGGTGACTACTTACTTATATCTAATTTGTGTAGCACTGTACCATCATTCCGGTGACTACTTTTTCATATTTAATTTGTGTAGCACCGTGCCATAATTCCGGTGACTACTTTTTCATATTTTATTTGTGTAGCACCATGCCATTCTTATGGTGACTACCTCTTTTTTGCAAGTCTTATTTATGTAGCACCGTGCATCTCTCCGGACTACTTTTTATATTTAATTTGTGTAGTACCATGAATTTTTCCAAACTATTTGCTCATATATGAGTTGCATAGCATTATGTGTCTTCTCAGTGAATCCTCAGATTTGATTTGCATAGTTCCATTCGTCTTCCCGGTGACTCCTCAAATCTCATTTGCGTAGGGTTGTGCCATCATTCCAACCCTACCTGTATAATTTTTCTTTTTCAGCAGGGTCGTTCTATCATTCCGACCCTACCCATATTATTTCTCTTTTTGAATGGGGTCGTTCCATCAATTCAATCTATCCTATATAATTTCTATTTTCTAGTTGGGTCGTGACATCATTTCGACCCTACCCATATAATTTTATTTCTTAGATTGTGACCACTTTTAGTCATCAAATCTAATACTTTGGCATATGAGCATGTTCCACCAGTTTTTCGGTGACTTGTTTAATATCGACTCGTTTATTGATTCCATCATGATCCACATAATTTGTACTAGATTTTGAGCACTTCCAGCGACCGCTGCATTGTGAAGAAGTCTATATGGAGCAACCACCTAATTTTGTTGCTCAAAGGGAGTTTTGTAGCCTTGTAAGTTAATTACGTAAGTCACTCTATGGCCTGAAACAGTCTTTCCAAGCTTGGTTTGGGAAGTTCCAACACTGTAATTTTATCACTCTGTGTTTTATCGGCATTATGCATCAAATTTAGTATTTCATAAGAAGACCAAGTACATTGAGATTGATTGTCAATTTTGTGAAGTCGAGTGATCAACTTGCAGATATCTCACCAAGCCCCTCATCGGTCCTCATGTTAATTACATTTGTAACAAGCTAGGTACATGAATTGTATGCACTAGCTTGAGGGGGAGTGTTAGAATAGGAATAGGTTTATACAATCCTATTAGAATAGGAATAGGTTTATATAATCCTATTAGAATAGGAATAGGTTTATACAATGCTATTAGAATAAGAATAGGTTTATACAATTCTATTAGAATAGGAATAGTAATACAAATAGAAATAGGAATACTAAATAGTATCCTACTTGGTACAAGATTGTATTTTAGGGTCTATAAATCGAGTCTCAATGTAATAATGTAAATAACGACAACAATTCAATAATATTCTTTTCTTATATTTCTCACATATTCTAATCCCTAAGAATCAACTCTATTATCTATCTATATTATTATACATATTCTGTAACAGTAATGAAGTAAGCCTCATATGTGATACATGCAACATATTGTCTTTTCTTGCATCTTCTCCTTTGGAACACTATTCAGTAGAAGTTTCTGAGTCTTCCCTTGTAGATGTTGCTCTCTGTATTTCATGTTGTTAGGCGATTAGCACATTCAACATGAAGAGGTCTCCATCCCAAGTAGTCTGGTTTTCTTTTGTCTACCCAGAAGGTCTAAATGGAGTACGTGTGCTAGAGTAGTGGAATTTTTGTGTGTTATCTACCATGAGCAAGTATTAGTTGCATAGTGATAGTGTGTTTTCCACACAATTAGTTAGGTGGGTTCATGCACCAAACATGAAAAGGAACAAGATTAAGGAGTTTCAAGGTAGCGGTCTGTTATAGGCATTTACAGTGGTTTTGGTAATGTCCGGGGTTCATGCACCAAACATGAGAAGGAACAAGATTAAGGAGTTTCTAGGTAGGAGTCTATTATAGTCATTTACAGTGGTTTTGATAATGTTCGACTCCTATTTTAGTGTTTGTTGTATTTGCTGATTTGGATCGCTTACTTGTAAAATTTGGATCACTTACCTGTAGAACAACACTACAGATGTGAGTGTACTGTTTTTGAAGTTGAGGAAGGTATTATCTTGAAGTAGCTAGTATGCTTTGGATTTAATTTGTCGTGGTTTTTCTTTTCTAAATATGGCCACTGAATGATGTATTTGTCTTTTTTTCTCAAGTTCTTGTAGCTACTTTGATATCGCTAGGATTAAAGGACATACTTTTTAGGTTAAAATACACAAATTTAGTTCCCTCCAGAAGAGGTGAGAAGTTGGGAGGATGGTGATCCGTTGTTGTGGAACATGTTAACAGAAAAAGGTCGTGGTATGATGTGGACTTTGAAGCATCTTAATCAGGACAAGGTCCTGGTATGATCACTTGGATTTCTGTTTATACATTGACCTATTTTTTTGGATGTTTTGAAGTATCTGAATATCTATTTTGGATCAACGTTACAAGGGCTTCTGGTTATTTTATGTGAGTGTGTGTTCAATTACACTTGAGTGTTCTGGTCACTCGGTACTAATCTAATGTGCTTTCTCCTATAACGTGTAGTATTTATCAATCTATATGCTCGTTGCAGTTTATGGAGGATGAGTGTTCTAACCAAGCAGCAGTGTCGGTGATCGAGTTTAACTATCGAGTAAGAACTGAATGTTCTCAAAATTATTGTCTCCTATCACCTGTATGGAATGCAGATACTGAATGTAGGTGGTGTATATGTATTTTTCTAATGAGTATATGTGAGAAGCAGCTTATGTTTTGGGTTTCTTATTTCACAAGCTTATTTGTTCTCTTTTGATTTGGGATTGGTATCTGTCGGTTAGTATCTTGGATGTGATAAAGCTATGAGTTCAGGGGAAACAAGTTGATATTTTTTCTCAAAACATGGACTAATGGAAGTTTAACTCTGGAAGAAGCATTTGACGAAACATCTCGGAATTTGGCAGATGCGAGAACATGGAAGGACCAAGATTCCATGTGTAGCATTAGAACTGGTGCAAAAAGTTGATTTAAGGGTACATATTGTTCTCTCTTTGTGAAGATACTTTGTAGTCCCAGAACTGGAGAATCTGCTTTCTAGATATTACATATACATTTTTAGTGGTGCTATGAAATTGTGGAGTTCATAAATGCAACTTCTTCATGGTATGAGATGTATGTTGAGTTGTAAGATAGAATTGATTTTCACGTTCTGGTCCAGCGGTTCTTCCATTGCACAATTACCCCTTGGGCAATCTCATAACAAAACTAGGACCAGTTGGGAGCCATGAAATTTATTTTTCATATGGTATGCATCTATGAAGTAATATCTTGTCATTTGAAGTCATGTTTTGCACTAGCCAGGGCTCAAAAGTTGTCTTGACATTTTTACTTTTTAGTTGTTATGTATCTTCCAAGTAGTATCTTGTCATTTGAAGGTCATGTTTTGCTAGTCAGGGCCCAAAAGTTGTTTATCACGTGACATCAAAACATATATGGGAGAATTTCATTATTTGTTTAGCACAACAGTCTCCAAATTAAGTTGTGAGAATGTTCCAAGTATTCTAACAGAGACTTTTCTTCAATGAGGTTTGCAACAACGTACCAGCACTATGAGTCTGTTCGGTTCTCCAATTTTAAGTTGAGAATTTTGGAAGATAATGGAATACAGTACTTTTCTAGCACACGACTAAGAATTTCGGTTTTGACGTGTAATTTTCTTCTTCACTTATTTCCTTGAAGGGCAGTGCCAAGTCCACCACTTTAACTGCCCAACCCAGTCTACTTGTACAACAACAACAATACGGATATACTCAGTGCAATTCCACAAGTGATCGCATAAGTGGGGTCTGGGAGGGTAGGAAGTAAGTAGACCTTACCTCTTAACTTTGAGGGGCAGAAAGACTTTTCAGATAGACCTTGGAGGTCACTTCACAGTCAGTTCCTCCCGGTTTTTATTTCAAAGTTGTTCCCTGACTCTATTCTTTGTGTTTGATGAAATTTTATTGAAGTTTACTTTGTTAGTTCTATTTGGTCTCGTACTGTTTCGGCACCAATAGTAATTCTCCATGCAGTTTCTTTTGTAGTAGTTCTTAGCTAGCGTTTGACCATAGATTTCCAAATATTTTTGGCAAATATTATTTTGGTGAAAATTTGGGTGAAATTTCACCATGTGTTTGGCAATAGTATTTGGAAAACATATTTCACTTTTGTAGAAAAATATGATTTATACCCATAAATTTTAAAACCTATCAAAACTAACCATAAGTTTGTATTACAAGTCAATTGGATTTTCGTTGCAATAAATAACAAGTAGTGTCCATGACACTGGACCAATGTGGTAGTTTGGAGTGAGTGCAACAAGCATCATTCCATACTGATATCGTGAAATAGACAAAACACATGAATTTATTACCTTGAGCTGATTGTTCATCATTTTCATCAATAACCATATCATCACTTTCATTTTCATTGAATATTTCATCACTACTTCGGCATTCACATAAAAAATTATGTTAATACAATAAAAAACAACTACGATAGAGGGTGTTTTTGTAAAAGATAAAAGTTTGGTGTAAAATTTCAATTTTTAAAAGATCTCAAATAATGAGATTTGGTCCAAATACCAGAAAAAACTAGTCTTTGGGAATTTGGAATAATTGTCAAAAATATTTGCTAAATAATGGTAAATTGTATGGACAAACACTATTTGCCAAATTTTTCTCCAAATATTACTTGGGAAATCTATGGCCAAACGGGTCCTAGAATAGTAATAGGTATATACAATCCTACTTAAAATAGGAATATGAATAGTACTAGTAATATGAATAGTGTCCTACTTAGAGAAGGATTGTATTGTAGTGTTCTAGTTAGAAAAGGTGTCTATTGTAGTGTCTATAAATAGAGTCTCTTTGTATAAATGTAGAAACAACAATTTAATAATATTCTTTTTTGATATTTCTTATATGGTATAAGAGCATCTACAATTTGGTAGAGAATCAAAGAGCTTCCACTTCCGGTGGGTGGCTATTACTCATATATGCCCGTCTTGCTAATGATTATGTTAGCAAAAGTGGGGTCACCATGTATCTTTCATGTGACTATTTTCTCTGATCTAATATGTGTAGCACCATGCCATCATTCCTGTGACTACTTTCTTATATCTAATTTGTGTACCACCGTGCCATTTTTTCGGTGGCTACTTTTTTTCATATTTAATTTGTGTAGCACCGTTTTCATATTTGATTTGTGTAGTACCGTACCATCCTTTCGGTGACTACTTTTATTTTTTCATATCTGATTTGCGTAGCACCATCCATTTTTTGGGCTACTTTTCATATTTAATTTACATAGTACCGTGGATTTTTCCAAACTACTTTCTCATATCTGAGTTGCATAGCACCGTGTGTCTTTTCGGTGACTTCTCAGATTTGATTTGCATTCCATTCATCTTTTCGATGACTCCTCAAATCTGATTTGCGTAGGGTTGGGCCATCATTCCGACCCTACTCCTATTATTTCTCTTTTTCAATAGGATCGTGCAGTCAATCCGATCTTTTCTATATAATTTCTATTTTCTAGTTGGGTCGTGCTATCATTTTGATCATACCCATATAATATTATTGGTTAGATTGTGACCAATACTCTAGCATATCAGCATGTTTTGACCAATATTTGGTGACTTTCTTGTTTAATATTGACTCGTCTATTGATTCTAACATGATCCATATACTCTATAATAGATTTTGAGCACTTCCGACAACCGCTATATTGTGAAGAGCTTTATATGGAGCAACCACCTAATTTTGTTGCTCAGGGGGAGTTTTAGTAGCCTTGTATGTCAATTACATAAGTCACTCTATGGTCTGAAACAGTCTTTGCGAGCTTGGTTTGAGAAGGTCAACACAGTAATTTTATCACTCTGTGTTTTATCAACATTATGCATTAAATTCAGTATTTCATGAGAAGACCAAGAACATTGAGATTGACTGACATTATGTATCAAATTCAGTATTTCATGAGAAAACTAAGCACATTGAGATTGACTTTCAATTTTGTGAAGTCAAGTGATCAACTTGCAGATATCTCACCACGCCCCTCATCGGTCCCTGATTAATTATATTTATAACAAGCTAGGTACATATGATTTGTATGCACTAGCTTAAGGGGGAGTGTTAGAATAGTAATAGGTATATACAATCCTACTTAGAATAGGAATAAGAATAGAAATAATAATATGATATATAGTGTCCTACTTAGAAAAGGACTGTATTGTAGTACTGTTCTAGTTGGAAGAGGTGTTTATTGTAGTGTCTATATATAGGGTCTCTCTGTAATACTGTAGAAACAACAATTCAATAATATTCTTTCACAATATTTCTCATAGTAGTGATGGTTTATTTGTTGCTACATTGTGTGGTTAGGTGACCCTTGTAACTCCACCTGTTAAATCCAGGTCCCAAGACCGGACTAGGAGGAGGGAAGGTGTTTTAGTTTGCAATTAATTGTCTTCTTTTTTTTAATTAGAAGAAATATTTCTGGAGTGCCTATGACCGTTTCTCCTTATCTGTGTCTTGAGCAATCCAAAATGAACAGGTGCTCCTTTAGTCAGTGTAATTCTCTTTCTCTTATGGAATCTCTAATTACAATTATCACTTATCAGTAATGTACATAGCTGTTAGATGAAATGTAAAGATATGCCTTAGGGGCTTCTCAACCTGAGTGGTTAGGTGTTTAGAAAATACACAAAAAAGAATATATATTTTCATAAACAATCAAAGAAAATAATCAAATAAATGAACATACCTTTATTAGAAATCTTCAACTTGTCTCTATTATTTCTTCTAACGAGGAGTCTAGAAGGGGTTGATTATTCCATTTATAATAAGTTGATTAGTGAGAAAAAAATTAAGATAACAAATAAGATTATTCATTATCTAGTTAAATTGGTAACATAAGGCAATCAAAAGCTTTTTAATTTATTATTCTTTCATTGGTAACCAATAATTAAAATAACAGAAGTAACATTCAATGTTGAAATTAAAATGCAACTTAAATTTTACTATATATATATATAGGGTTATTAATTATTAATTATTATTGTAGTATCTCAGTTTATAGGGTTATTTTGGTATATCAACTTTCAACGTTTTTCCCAATTTTAGTAATATATGATATGATGATTGGTAATTAGAAATTGTGGCAACTTAGTTTCTTGCTTCAGTGAGAAGCTGGCAAGTTTCTTGCTTAAGTGAGAAACTAAATGCATTGCAGTCTTGCAGCTGTTGCAATTTACTTATGATCCACCTTAACATTGGAATTATTGTTTCCCTCTTGGTGTCTATAGATGGATTTCAACACGGTATTCAACTAGGGATTCGTGTTATGCTTGACAGCATATGCATGTGCCTATACAGGAATCATGTGTCATGTGTGTGCCATGAAGCATATGTATGTGTCTGTTCAAGAATCGTCACTACGGTTTCCTCTCCTGACTAATCACCCATTGCAAGCTAATATTCTTTTAACTATTTGCTTTTTGTTTGTGAGGTCGTTCATGGATGCTGCAAGTTAGTGTTTACCAAATTAGTCCGTTCATGTAACTTCCTATGTCAAAAAATGTTATAGCTGTGAGATGCAACACTGGATGTAGGAGCTCCCTTATACTATGTGACTTACCGTGGGAATGCAACAAGTAATTTAACAACCTCTAGTTTAAGGTCCTCAGGAAGGTATATAGATGTCGTTCTCAAGTTGTAACATTTTGATGATTCTTTAGCTGAAGTGGTTAGTGAAGTTGTTTCTTTCTTTTCTGTGCTTTCGCCGGGAAGCACATTCATGTTGATATATGTTTCAAACAATAATTAATGGGGATTAAAAAATATTGTGATACCATATGTCAGGCTACTCTAAGCAGTATCCATGTTTTCATGTGAGAGGCATACTCTAAGCAGTGTCTGTATGGTCTTTTATTCCAAAAATTAATAAGTTGCGTTTCATACTAGAGAGGGTAATAGAAGGAGGTTAGATCTCATCATCACATGATACTTAGCATTTTTATTTGAGCAAGTTGCTTATGATGTCCTGTTAGTCTCTTTTTCTGATGCATTACTAGAGTTCTACACAAGTAAGATTTTCAGGTCTAATTCATCAAAATAGCTTATTTTTGGTTGATCCTTATATGAGGAGCATGTCTAATACATCACATGATGTCTTACAAAAGAAGAAAAACATTTGCATCTTTGTGAATATCCATGGAAATCATCATGACTGGCTTTCTCCAAGGGTAGTTCTGTCTTGTCCCTAGGATTGAACTACATGTGGGAGATCGATGTATTAGTGTTGGTGTGGCTTGGTCAACACACTCTACACATTTCTGAATTGAGCTCAACTTCACACCACACATTTTTGAATTGTTCTCGACATATGGAATTTCATAAACTTGATTTGGTAGCTTTACATTTTTATGTTTCAAGGTAATTACTCATCCTTATGTTCTCTTGTATCTTTGCAGTACCAAGGTACTAAGTCCAATAATAATATTAGCTCAAGCTATCAAAGTTACTCATCATCATATGCATTTTCTTGCAATTATAATGATCTTTTTGGAATCAACATGTGGTGGATGTGTAGGAGTACTTCAGTGCAAAATAGTGTACTCACCTTGCTAACTGACCATGGCATGTTGGGGTAATAAACTTGATGAGGTGACTGTGAATTATGAATATTTTCGAGATTCTCCTCCATTGGAAATTTACCTCTTTAGGTTGTTGCAAGGTTGAGTTTTACAAGTGACTGAATTATGAATATTAGCCATTGATTGCTAGATTCTCTTTCAGGTGACCTCATGTTAAATCCCTGTGTTTCTCATGCTTCAGAATAAGTTTTGCGGTCACTTGTATAAAGATTGAGATGGGAAGGAGGCAAAAGATAATCATATCGAAACTACAGCAGCATTAAATACATGAACTACAACTAACCTAAGTTAAAGTTAAACTGTTATCTCCAACATCAGGAGATTTAGTCAGAGTATAATAAAATAGTAATATGAGAAGGAGAGGAGTTAAATATTAATATCATCATGTATTACTAAAGATGGAAGAAATAAAGTTAAAAGTTGAATTATCATTTTTTGGTTGATGCTTCTACTGATTATTGAGATCTTCAATTCAGTTTTCTTGCCTAATCAGAATGGTGTCCTTCTCTGTTGTCAAACAGCTTCACTGGTGTTTATTTTGTTACCAAGTTTGTTTTTTAATAATCCAGATGTTTATGTTCATTGGTGATTCAACTGATACTAATGAGATCTCCATGGCTATCGACAATTCATGATAAGTGTATTCAAACTCAATCGTGGATCTTTTGATGTCCCGGTAACACACTCCTCTACTTTTCGTGTTCTCTGTACTTACCTCCTCTGATTTCGTTTAGCCTACCAGTTGATTAAGTTTGGTTGGATGAATGTTCGTAGGCCACATGGTGGTAGTAAAAGGATAAGATTTGGAAATTTTGTAGTTTGGTTTCGGTGTGCATCCTTGAGGACCATGTTTGTTGCCATTTTGGTGCTTACACTGCAATTTGGATATTGGATATCATCAGGCATCAAGCAAAGGGCGCTTTGCCTTGTTTGGCATCTCTAGTGATCTCTCCTACGTGGTATGGGGTCCCATTAACTGTAACGTTCTTTTTGTACATGTAACTGTTTGGGTCTCCCAGAGCATGAACTTCAATGTAGTTCCTTTCTAATCAGTGGGTCCCTTTTGTCTTTGTCAAACCTAGTGGAAGTGCCCAACATGGATATTTTCCACTAACGTATGTTGTCCTCTGTAGCCATAAAGTTTTTAGTCTAGATGATTATTTTCTTGAATGATCAATATGACGAGATCGGTGATTGTTATAGACACCTGAGAAGTATCCAAACTCAACTTTAGATTTTCTTATGGACCTAAGATCTCGTCCACTGTGGTATTATTGCTACTTATAGTCTCTGTTTCTATTTTCTTATGTGTATCATGCCACTTGATTTTGTTTGTTTGGATGCATGTTTGTAGACCACATGG
Organism: Solanum verrucosum; assembly: GCF_900185275.1. Lineage (NCBI taxonomy): Eukaryota > Viridiplantae > Streptophyta > Magnoliopsida > Solanales > Solanaceae > Solanum > Solanum verrucosum. Next base: position 197,097 of record NW_026020059.1, read on the forward strand.
TGACCCGTGAGGGGATCAGATTTGGTAATTTCGAAGTTCGAATTAGATTTGGTAGTTTCAAAGTTTGGTTTCAGTGTGTCCTCTCCTTTTGCACCCTGTTTCTTTGCCATATTGGTTCTTGCGCTTGCACTACAATGTGGATATCCCCAGGCACTGGCAAGGGATTTATGCAGTCTTGTCTGGAATCTCATCTTGTGATCTCTCCTATATGGCATGGGTTTCGCAGCTTGCACTTTCACTGTTCCCTTCTTTTTGTGTCAGCTATTGTTGGGTCTTAAAATATCCATGAAGTCTTCCTTTCATGAAGCAGCCTTGTTTGTCTTTGTGTTGAGGTTTCCGTAGTTCAGGCTTTGTATTAGTATCTAGCTCTTCGATTTAGTCTTCTTCCTTGGTCATAGAGATTCCTTTGTCTCATTGTCAAAAGTTTTGTCTTTCCACAAGTGCATTTTCAGTTTTGGGTCCAGATGCTTTTATTTTTTCAGATCCAGGTCTCTTATGGGTGCGGGCATCTAGTAAGTACTAACTCATTTCTGGATCTTTTCATAGCCCCGTGAAGTGCTCATCTAGGTTTGTGTTCTTTCTGCTTATTTTCTCTGCTTCCATTTTCTTTTTTGCTCATCACACCAGTTTGAGTTTTTACTGTTGGAAGGAAGGTGGTGTATATACCACATAGTGAATAGTATTGGAATTTAAAAGGTTAGTGTTGTTCAGTAAGCTGGTAGCATAGGTGCTTGCACTGCAATCTGGATATCGTTAGGGCTTTGAGAAAAATGAGGTTTGTAAATATTGTCGATGTCATTTCTAGTGATTTCCCAAGTAGTTTGGTTTTTGCCAGTTTTGCATTAACTTTTCCTTCTTTTTGTGCTTGCAGTTATGGTCTCTTTAAGTAAATTTCTTCTTTTCGTGGAGCAGCCTTTGTTTGTTGATTTTTGTTGAGGTTTCGTTTGGTTCAAGCTCCTGTGTGTGTCCAATTTTCTGATTTTCAGTTTTATTATCTTGACTAATCAGTATGATCTTTTCTTACCACTCTCTCCTTGAAATGGTGCTCTTCTAGTAGTTAGCTTAACTGAAAATTTTACATGTCAGTGGTGGTTACAGTACATGGTCATGACCATACTACTGATCCATATCTACACAATAACCAAAAAAAGAAAAAGATTAAGGATACTGGATAATTAAACTTTTCATACACGATTATGTATAGAACAAATCTTTTAAGAACTCAACAGATGAATTACTTACAGAGGGTAGACATCACCAATGGCCTGCATGTTTTTAGATAAAAGGGAATATCAGAAATTATTGATCATGTTAAACGAAAATGATTAATTAAACCCTGGTTGAGAAATGGAAGAGTCAATTAATAATTTGTACCCGGCAAGAGCAGCATGGAGATGAGTAAGCAAAACCCAGAATTTGCTCATTATTACCTAAATAAATGGTCATAAATCTGGCCAATTGAAATTAGAGAACAAAAAAATTGATTTTGGATTTCAATAATTGACGTAATGGTGACAACATATTTATAGTGGCAAAAATGGTCAAAGTTGGCATCTGATTCTTCCCTTTGATGTGTTGTTCTAATTTTTCCACTGACCATACTGTCACAACCCAACCTACCGGGCAGTGCGGGCACCTACTCTAACTCCTAAGTAGGAGAACCCTCGAATCCCAACAGTTAAAAACATGCAGAATATTAAGAAAACTAAGAATAGAAATAAATTCATGTAGATTTCCATAAAATAAGAGTTTTACACAATTCAAAGTTAAGGCCTGTAAAGTAATTAACACCCCACGGATCTAGTTTAAATAGTTACAAGAGCTACTAAGAGTACAAGGTATATCAAAATTATAAATGACGCAGCTCCCACCACATGGAAGGAAAAATAGAAGCTGTTGGAGATTGCCTTCGTCTTCACCTATGAAACATCACTGACCCTGCAACCAGACTATGCCAAAAAGGCATAGCAAGAGTAATATCAGTACAACCACACGTACTAGTAGGCATCATCGGTCAACCTGATGCCCAACGCATAATATAAGAAATCGACTAGCAAGAAACATGCAATAAGACTGTTCATTCCTCCACCTTTATATTTTCGTGAGACTTAAACATATACTAGTACACTGGACTCTAACCCCTTACTCGATCCATCATTGATCCTAGCTTAACCATTCTATCTCTTATAGGAGTTTCCGGATGTAACCACTACCAACCCGGCCGACCACTCACGACACACCCATACTTCTTCCATGTCACCACTCAACCCTTGACCCCATAGTACGTTCTATCAAGGCTTGTTAACCGTTTCAACCCAACTATTAATATTGACGGCATAGCCCACCCCAATTCTTAATGACAATACACATCACCACCTATCTAAATAACGAATGATAACATCGGGACCCTTGGTCCCCATTTACCATACCACCTCCCGATTTGGGCCTGGCCATTCATTGTTCATTTACATTAGCCAGATATACCCAATTATCATACGACACCAACAGTCCATGTATGTATATATATATATATATATAATGCGCAATCCAATTATTAGTTTGAGAACAACATGCATATCCACATTATCAATAACAAGCATATATAAAGATATCAATCACAAGTGGTCCTCTCACGAAACCCACGTCCAAACTGTTAGTGTGCCGGAACGTGACACCCAATCCAATGCATGTATATGTGTCAGTACGTGATACCCGATATAATGTATGTTAGTGTGCCAGAACGTGACACCTGATCCAATGCATATTAGTGTATCGGTACATGACACCCGATCCAATGCATGTTAGTGTGTCTGTACGTGATACCCAGTCCAATCAGCACAATCACAATCACAATCACATCTATAACACATATACTTATGGCCATACAATCAAGTATTAGGTTCATGGCATGCAATTGTACATATTCAGTCTTTTCATTAGGTACAATCCTTAATATCTCTAATCCCATACACGTATGCATATCACGAAACCATTAACAAGTTTATATCACACAACAGAAAATCAAACCATCACATAACCCTAGTTCATGGGATAGGGCTTCCTCCTATGGTATACGTCTGATGTAACAGCTAGGAAAATACGTATAATCATTTTTTTTCAGTGCACAAAAGCCTACACATGAATTCTACCGTCAATTACCAATATACTACGCAGCGAGTCACGGATTTATAACTACTTAACTAATAAACCTAACCTACCTGGGCGCCAAGCATTCACAGAGGGATTATAGCTCGAAATCTGGTTTCCGGATGACAGGACGGTGAATCTTGACCGGAAGTCCGCAATCTATCAAACTCTTTATGCTAGAAATCTCTTTCTCCTTTCTTCCCAAGCCTAGAGCAGCCTTTTGAGGGTTTCTGGGGTGATCCTCGCCTTTTTTTGGTGTTTTTTGGAAAAAGGAGAAAATCAGACTTCGCTTTATTTACATTCTGTCTTGCCCATCCCGCTCTGGTGGCCACTTATCCCGCTAGAGCGTCGCCGCCCTGGCGGCATTTGGCCCGCTCTGGAGGGCCGAGAGACCCAATTTTTCCCGACATTTTTCCTTCTTAATTAACGATGGTTCGGGTCGTTACACGTACCGACACCATCTAACTTCGACTCTCTCTCATTTAATTTGTGGTTTATTTATTGGGCACACTATTTGCAGCCATAATCACTATCATTTTCATATTAATTGTTGTTAGGTAAATGAAAACTTTTTTTATTTTTGAAGATCTCTCCTGTACCTTTTTTTTGGAAACATGTGTACACTATGTTTAGGTATCCAATCATTTGAGGAGTTGCTTCAGATAGTTAACTATTCTGTAAAACTTTAATATAAAAAGAGAGCTATATCACACTTTTTTTCTCCATAAGGCATTGCCACTTGAACAATCTTTGCACCGAAGAGGGAGGAATTCATTGAATCTGGAATATATCAAGTATAAAACTTGGCTCATCTTTTGTGTAACAGGTCATGTACACTCTTTATGCTATCTATATCAACATAAAGGTACCTATTTTTTTTTGTGTAAAAGATCTTCTCATGAGATATCCTAGTAAATCCATTACATATTAGATCAACGTGCAAGTTGGGAAGTTTTTGAATGATTCTTGTTCTTGTAAATACTCTTTCGAGTTGAGCTTTGTACTAATTTTCTTCATATGGTTGAAGTTGCCATTTTTATCATCGTGCAAGTTTGGAAGATTTTCCATGAATCTAGGAGTTCTCTTGGAATTTTCCGTGTAATCAGGTTTCGGTTAGACCTATCTTCTTTCTCCCCTTCCTCCAAATGGGAGTAGAGCTGTCGATTTTGATGACATGATCTTACATTTTTCACAAAGCTGCAACTGTCTTTGGTGGTTTGGAGTTGATATCTCTACTTAATCTTGTAGTCAATTATTCCATCCCGCTACCCTCTATAAATATCCCTGCTTGGTTACAATGGGAAGGGCTGGCAACTCAAGTTCTTTTCTCCTGCCGATTGTCTTATATGATCTGGTAGGCTTTAATTTTTTCCCTGATGCAGTTTTCTGCTCTTTGGTTATGGCATTTGGAAGTTGGGGTGGCAGGGTCAAGGATTTGTTTTTAGGTTTCTGCCATAATGCAACTAGTCTTGTGTGTTCATTTTCCTGATGACCGGAGACGGTTGATGATTTTTGGGTATTTAAAGAATCGGATTTGTATGGATTTGTTGTTGTTGTTATATCTCTAAGTCCTCTGATTTTGCTATATAGTTATGGAATGAGAAGACCTGTCAATTGCAGAAATGAAGTCTGGCAGAATGCTTGGTCTCCTGTGTCGGAATGCTTGGTCTCCTGTTTTGGAAGTGAGATTCAAATGGTATGGTGAGCTTATGGTGCAGGGAATCTCTTTCTAGGTTTGCAGATATATTTTGAAATTTGACTTTGCTGTAAACTCTCACTTCTGTTGGTTTCTTGAGGCATCCAAGGACTTCATGTTTAGGTTATGCCAATTTCTTTTTTGTTCTACACGAGCTAATGATGATAAGGGTATAGACCATGCAGTTTCTATTGTTGGATGTCAATAATCTTTGTAATGAAGTAAACCTCATCTCTGGTACCTGCAGCAGATCGTCTTTTCTTGCATCTTCTCCTCTGGAAGACTCTTCAGCAGAAGTTTTAGAGTCTTCCCTTGTAGATGTTTCTCTCTGTATCCCATGTTGTTGGGCAATTAGCTCATTCAACACGAAGAGGTTTCCATCCCTAGTTTTCTGGTTTTCTTTATCTACCTAGAATCTTTAAATGGAGTACATGTGCTAGAGTAGTGGAATTTTTGTGTGTTATCTACCATGAGCAAGTATTAGTTGCACAGTGATATTGTGTTATGCACACAATTAGTTAGGTGGGTTCATGCACCAAACACGAGAAGGGACAAGCTTACTGGGTTTCTAAGAAGCAGTCTATTATAGTCATCTACAATGGTTTTGATAATGTCTGACTCCTGGTTTTAAAGTATTTGTTGTATTTTCTAATTTGGATGGCTTACTTATAAAACAACAATATAGATGTGAGTGTACTATTTTTGAAATTGATGGAGGTATTAGCATCTTGATGTAGTTAGGATGCTTTGGATTCAGTTTGTTGTGGTTTTTCTTTTCTAAATATGGCCTCTAAATGGGATGTTTTTATTTTCTCTAAGTTCCAGCTATCCAAATTTGCGAGATAATTTGAGTGGGATATTTTTTTTAAATCTCCAATTGTCCAATTTCACGAGATAATTCTGAATGGGGTACTTCTCATCCTCTAAGCTCCAGTTGTCTAAATTTGCTAGTCATGACTCAAGAGTCATCATTTAAGAGATGTTGCTTTGGAGAAACTTGATGGTCCAACTTTGTTCCTCTTTTCTTTCAAGTTCTTATAACTACTTTCATATTATTAGGTGCAACATATAGATTCGTTTGGGAAATCTAAAAGCTTATGTAAGAGGAAGGATCCTTGGCAATGATTTTTGAGGTTCCTCATCATAGAAATTGAGCCCATTATAATTATCTGACAAAGACAAAGAAGTACAATAAAAGAAAAATTGGATAGTGCTTAAAAAATACACGAAAAGGGATATATATTTTCATAAACATTCAAAGAAAATAACCAAATAAAATGAACATACCTTTATTAGAAATCTTCAACTTGTCTCTATTATTTCTTCTAACGAGGCGTCAAGAAGGGGTTGAATATTCCATTTATAATAAGCTGATTAGTGAGAAAAATTTAAGATAACAAATAAGATTATTCATTATCTAGTTAAATTGGTAACATAAGTAAATCAAAAGCTTTTTAATTTATTATTCTTTCATTGGTAACCAATAATTAAAATAACTGAAGTAACATTCAATGTTGAAATTAAAATGCAACTTAAATTTTACTATATATATATATATATATATATATATTAATTATTATTGTAGTATCTCAGTTTATAGGGTTATTTTGGTATATCAACTTTCAACTTTTTTCCCAATTTTAGTAATATATGATATGATGATTGGTAATTAGAAATTGTGGCAACTTAGTTTCTTGCTTTAGTGAGAAGCTGGCAAGTTTCTTGCTTAAGTGAGAAACTAAATGCATTGCAGTCTCGCAGTTGTTGCAATTTACTTATGATCCACCTTAACATTGAAATTATTGTTTCCCTCTTGGTGTCTATAGATGGTTTTCAACACGGTATTTTACTAGGGATTCGTGTTAAGCTTGATAGCATATGCATGTGCCTATTAAGGAATCATGTGTCATGTGTGTATGCCATGCAACATATGTATGTGTCTGTTCAAGAATCGTCACTAGTACACTTTTCTCTCTTGATTGATCACCCAATGCAAGCTAGCTAATATTCTTTTAACTGTTTGATTTTTGTGTGTGAGGTCGTTCGTGGATGCTGCAAGTTAGTGTTTACCTGATAAATCCGTTCATGATGTGTTGAACAATGTTACAGTTGTGAGATGCAACACTGGATCCCTTAACTATGTGACTTACGTGGGAGTGCAACATGTAATTTAACAACTTCTAGTATAAGGTAAATCTGCTATTGTCTTTTGGTCTTTAAAGGTCAATTGAAAAACATTGGAACTTGTTTTCCCATGAAGGTAATATATATATATATATATATATATATAGATGACGTACGTTCTCAAATTGTAACATTTTGATTATTCTTCAGTTGAAGTGGTTAATGAAGTTGTTTCTTTCTTTTCTATACTTTCACCGGAAAGCGCATTCATGGATTGATAGATGTTTTAAACAATAATTAATGGGGGATTAGAAAATGTTATGATACCATATGTCAGGCTACTCCAAGCAGTATCCATGTTGTCGTGTGAGGTACATATTCTAAGCATCGTCTGTATGGCTGTTTAATATTCTAGAAATTAAAAGGTTGTGTTTCATACTAGAGAGGGGCATAGAAGGAGGTGAGATGTCATCATCACTTGGTACTTAGCATTTTTGTTTGAGCATGTTGCTTATGTTGTCCTTTTAGTCTATTTTTCTGATGCATTATTAGAGTTGTACATAAAATTTAAGATTATCAGGTCTAATTAGCTTATTTTTGGTTGATCCTTATATGAGGAGCATGTCTAATATAATACATGATGCATTACAAAAGAGAAAACACTGCATATCCACGGAAATCACCATGACTGCCTATTTCCAAGGGTAAATCTGTCTTGTCCGCTGGGATCGAACTACATGTGCGAAATCGATGTATCATTGTTGGTGTGGCTTGGTCAAGCATTAAATACATGGACTACAACTAACTTAAGTTAAACAGGAGATTTAGTCAAAGTATAATAAAACAGTAATATGAGAAGAAAAAGAGTTGAATATTAATATCATCACGTATTACTAAAATGGAAGAAATTTCTTGTCACATTTTAAGCTTTATTTATAATTGTTACATTTTATTACTTATGCATGTTGTTATAAAATTTACATAGTTCTAACAAATCTATATAAAAAAAAATTACATGGGACACGTATCCAGAAACTCATGTATATAAAACAAAGTAAGCAATGCAAACAAATTGAAGTTATTTAACTGAAACTGACCAGAGGGAAGGAATTGCTCGGATGGTAAGCACCCCTCACTTCCAACCCGAAGGTTGCGAGTTCGAGCCTCCAAGGGAGCAAAAGGGGTGGGAGCTCCTAGGGATGGTAAAAAATAAAAAAAAAAGACCAGAGAAAAATTGAATACAACAAAATACAGAAACACAATGTCTCAAAATCATATCAAATCAACTGACGAACACCCCTAATCAAAATATCCAGTAAAGGATGGTAATAAAACCTACAAGTGACTTCAAAGTTCTCGACAAAAGCATCATTCCATCTGTGTAAAAAAAGAGAAATAAAAAACCTTTAATTAGGAAAATATCTCTGGCATTTATCATAATTAGAATTCAAAAATAAAGACTTAAACTTATTCATAGCTACTCGAGAAGACATATATTCTTTGAAGTTCTATAATCTGATTGTTTAAATTATTCTTGATATTATATAGTGGCATGAATAACATCTGCATTTGAAAATAATAGCATAAGCACTTGCATATTTACCACTTCATCACTCACATTTTGTCATTTCTTAAAGTGTATATCTATGCTAATTGTTCGATACTACTACTACAAGAAGTACTACTATTATTACGCCTTAGTCTCAGATGATAGTCACATTCTATTTGGAAGTAGTGGAATATCGTCTTCAAAAACCCATCCTCAATCACGTTGGGGCGGAACTAATGGATGAAACTCGTGCATTTTATAGCAGTAGCTTGGTTGTAATGTCCCATTTTTTGTGAATTGTTTTTAATTGTGAAATGGTCATTATTCCCTTCCCTTAGCATTTTCATGCTTAATTTGTGTTTCGGGAATGATTGGTGTTGTCTCTGATGCGATCGGGTGTATTTTTGGTGATTTGACCTCTCTTGAGTTGAGAATTCATGATAGGGTTGACTTTGTTTAATATTTTTAGTTTCGAGTGTCGGATGAGAATTTCGTCAGTTCCATTGCGTCCGGAACATCGAATTAAAGTTAGTGAAGTGGTTGGTAAGGTTTTCGAGGCCTTAGGATGAGTTTTGGGCGTTTGGGTAAGAAGTCAAGTTTTAAACCTTAAGAGTGGTTCGAAAGGGTAATTCCGTTATTTGACATATTTTCATAAATTTGACGATTCCGTTGAGTCCAGAAAGTTGAATTTAGTGGAGTAGCATGTCCAATTTATTTTTATCAGACTCCGAACGATTTTCGAGTGTCCATTATGGGGCATTTTTCCTTGTGTTGAGTTGTTGGCTTTCAATTTCTGGTGCATGTCATTTTGACCTTCGTGATCGCGGCCCTTAGGCTTGCGATGAACCTTTCTCTCCCTTAGCCTTCACGATCGCGATGTAATCTTTCATGCCGTTCGCGATCGCGAGAATTAGTGGCTTGCAATCGCGATGACCAATTTCACCTGGAAAAAAATTAAATTTAGGATTCTTCCCAATTTTCACTCGATTTGAGCTTAGGAGAGACGATTCTTGAAAGTTTTTCTTGGTGATATTCGTGGGGGTAAGTTCCCCTACCAACCCCTTATCATTTTCTTTATTTTTTATCATCCAAAACAACTTTTAATTCTTGATTTCAATGTGGGTTTTGGGGATTTTCCCCCAAAGTTAGAAAATTGTAATTTTCTTAATTTGGAGCTCGTTGCTTGATCGATTTTAATGAAATTTTCAACCATGAATCCCCCTTGACTTGTAGAACTTGATTTTCAACTAAAAATCTGATTTTATCCTTTCAATTTTCGAAGTGATTTTTGGACTAATTTATCCCCATTTCTAATCCAATTAATATGGGTATATTTGGACTCCTTTTGATGAACTCTATCCATTCTTGATTGTTGGAGATTCGTGTGGTTGAGGAAGTGCTTCGATAGAGTTGTTTGAGTGAAGTTTTGACCTTCGAGGTACGTTTGACTATCCCTATTTTAGACTGAGATGAGTAATTAACCTTTCTTAGGAAGTTAACTGTGAAATGAGTAGTAGTATGAGTCTTAGAAGTTGGTAGGTGTTGAACTCCTTATTTATTTCGTATGATACCTATTTGTGATGCTTAGCCTGTATGAGGGCTTGTGTGATACATTTATTTGTTGCTGAAAACTGTGATAGTTGAGTAATTGCCCGAGCGAGGGATTGTGTGGTCTATCTTTTTATATGACATTGAGATGTCCGAGTTAGGAGCTTGAGTTGATTTTTGAAATACTTTAAAATGAAGGAAATGCTTTCTAAGTGGTAAACATGATTTCAAATGGATCCCTCCATTATCCCTATCATTTGAGAACGCGTTTCATGACTTACAAGGTTTGGGAACTTGATACTACTTGAAATCCTTGATGGATCGATTATGCCTTGTGTTGTATGTGTTGTGATGTATTCATCCTCATACATCATATCATTGTTCATGGAAATATGAGAAAGTGGAGGAGTACATTCCTTTTGAGAAAGAAAATGTGAGACCTTACTTAGTTGGAGTATACTTAGCCTATTGAGTGAACATCAAAGCATACTCCTTCACACTCATATTTCCCAGTCGGAGGTTAATGAACTCAAACACTTTTTCTTCTCTCATTTCAAGACAAAAGAAATGATCAATAAAAGCACCCTTAAACTTCTCTCAATCAAGAGGACCCACATAAATCGCCCTCTCACTTTTCCATTGTTCAAACCACACTTGAGCAACACCCTTGAGTTGATAAGCGGCCAACTCCTCCTTCTCAACCGTAGTCAATCACATAATACCTTATCTTGTAAACCTCATCAATGAACTCTTGAGGATCCTCGTCAACCTTAGACCCATGAAATTTCAGAGGATTCATCCTTGTGAAATCCCTTATCTTTGATGTCGTCGTACCCACATTTGGGTTCACGAGAGCATTCAATGCCTTTCTATTAGCTTGAGCCTTCAACGCTTGAGACAACACTTGGAAAGCGACTCGTAATTCAGCATGAGTCACTTGCTCGGCCAAAAGGTTAACCAGAATTGAGGAACCTCCGACTCCACATTCTCATCCGCATTCCTTCTCATATAAGCTCTTTGAGGGGCCATATCCTGAAAAGGATCAAACCCAATTTAGGATTTGGTTCTTTATAGAGATAGACTCTATGACACGACTTTAGAGTAATGAAAGAAGCGGAGTTTTCTAAACACTTTATAGCCTTCTATTTATAAATGTGGTGAGCTTCACATTCATGAAGCAACTTGTCAGACTTCCTATGACCTATTTCTAAACCATTGTGCTCTGAATACCAAGTTTATCATGACCCAAAGTACATCCTAGATGTGACATGACATATAAGACCCCAAAAGGCCCTACACTAGCAACTTGACATACATATACACGACATAATAGAGAAAATAAAGAAATCTCATAAAAATGTAAAGAGTTTGACAAAAAAGCGGAAGTACATCAAAGTCTTGAAAAGCCATCTATTACATCAAAAGAGTGGTCGGAACGTAACGCGTACACCATATACAAAGTCTGGAAACCGAAACATAAGGAAAGCAATAAAAGTATCATGGTCCTCGAAACATGAGGACTCAAAACCAACTCTTGATCGTCAATAAGATCAACTAGCCATGAAAGAAGAGAGATGAATCGTCAAGCCCCATATTAGTGAAATAAAATAGGCACAAGTATGCATTAGTACATGGACTGCTTTAAGTATGAGGGGAATGCAATAAAAACATGTGACATGACCATAAGAGGACATAAACGATAACATGATAGGTATGACCAAGCTAAATAAAGTAAATCTTTAAAGAAGAATCATAATCATGAACATGGTTAATGCATCTAACAATTATGAGGAAAACTTCATAAAACCTTGAAAGTAACTTAGTTCATTTTGTGGGATATTTACTATTCACCAACATAGACCATGTGTGCTACAACATGAAATCCGATGTCTTGCTCCCACACAAAAAAGAGATGGCATTGCTTGCCAAGACAACAACCTGAAACTTATAGCTTAGGCAGATCTACTAGCTATGTCACTTAAGACAACCTTTGGAGGGGAGGGGGGGTAGTTAGGGACAAGAAGATTGATAGTAGAGACCCGACCTCTACTAACGGGTGAGCCTCCATCTCAATATCTTCCTGGTGCTAAGTAAAAATCGCAACAGAACAGTCATAAATATAAGCATATAATCATTCATGGAAAAATACAATTAAGTTACTAATCCAAGCTAATAACATCATAGAGTAGCTCCTTAAACCATGTGTGAGAAAATCTTTCACCATTCATGATTTCTTAAGTATGTGAGAAAATCTTTCACAATTCATGCATATGTGAGAAAACCTTTCACAATTTCATCGATGTTCATCTTAAATCAACCTAGATCATAATTTATTCCTTTTCATAAATCATGCATAAGTTTATGAAAACATCATTCATTGATTCATTGCTTTTCTTCAAATTTATGCAAATTAGGGTTCATAGTCAAAATCATGATCAATGCATGAGTTCATGTGATTTCAATTGGAAAGCATGTAATTGAGTCAAAGCAATCATAATAAGATCAAATTCAATAAATTTAATTAACATAAATAGAACCCATGATAATTCAATGAAAACCTTAATCAATTTGGTTGGCATTGAATTAGAGAATTGAAGAGTCTTTAGGGACTCAATAGGTAAATGGAACCCATTGATGAACTCCCTACATACCTTGACCTTGAATCCCTAGAATCAATGATGAAAAAGAAGACTTGACCTTAAAGAACCCTATTTTCTTCTTCCTTGTCTAGAGAGAAAATTTTGGAGAGAACCTTAGAGAGAATTTTGGAATTTGATTGAATGAAGGAGTTGTAAAATTTCTAAGGGTGAAGGGTAGTTATAGGACTTAGAATTAGGGTCAAAACGGCCTAGTATAAGCATTAAGTGCATAGGAAAAGACCCAAATACACTTTAAAAGTAACTGTCGGACAGACCTACAATTGTGACCTACAGTCCATAGGAATTTCAATCATATTTTGGGCGATCAACCAACCCAACCCCAACATTGACTCGGCTCGAAGCGAGTTTGCATATTAAGTAAATAGAAAGAGAGAAACCTACTTCCGCTCGATTGCTTATGATAGACCAGAGAAAGGCACTAATAGAGTATAGCAAGCTGCTCGTAAGATAGCAATAACTTGATTGCAAGCTTACCAACCAATAGCTACAGTACCATATTCCACCAGTCATATTGATTTGATTAGCTTACAATTCGCGAGAAAATCATTTAGAAAATGTTTATATCAAAACAAAACTCCTAGGATAAAATAAATTAGAGTTTAAAAATGCTTTGAATCTATGTCCTGGTCAACCGTAGAACCAACTTCAGAAACCCAAATATTCAATCATTTCCTACGAGACCATTCTACGGTCTGTCAAAATTCTTACGGTTTGTAGACCCTATCAGTAGAACTCAACTTTCACTCCAAAATTTCACTAGGTCTGGAACCTTTCTACAGAATCTTCTTACGGTTAGTTGAACCAACTACGAATCGTCAAAATTATCCATAGACCTGAGAACCTAAATCAAATTTTGGAATCAATCTTACGAGTCAGTCCTACTACCCGTAAAATTTTCTACGGTTCGTCATGTCAAGTCGTAGGTCCAATCTTCAGAAACTTAATTTTCCAAAACTCAACTCTCGGTCTACGACTTCCTTTCTACGGTCCATAGGCTGGACTTGTAGAAACTCGCTTTAGTCAAATTTCTGCATTTTTCTTTCCTTTTTGACTTTTCAACTTCTGAGGTTTTATAACGAACTTCTACGAAGCCCTCCTATGTCCCATAGAACCATCTACGACCCATCAAACCCTTCTAGTAGACTGAGGTCTTAAACCAATTACTCTTAATCATTCTACAGGTCAGTCCTATGACCTGCCAAACTTTCTATGATTTGTCTTGTTCAATTAGGTCAAACATCAGAAACTTAATTTTTTTTTCCAAAACTCAACTTAAGTTCTATGACTCAACTTCTACGTCCCATAGAACCTCTTATGGTCCGTAGATGAGACTAGTAGGTCACACCATCAGTGCCCAAAACTGAATTTTTTCTTTTTAATCCAACTTTCCAATTTCCAAGGTGTTACAGTCACCCTCATTATGTTCAATTATTTCACTTCGGGTATATTACATACTCGCACATATAATGCACTAATGTCATTCGACCTGCATCTTAAAATTACAGGTACTCAGGATCATCAACAGACACTTCGTCTAGATCACTTTGTATTCCTTGACCGCTTTTGGTGACCCCCACCTGGCATTTTGGGGGACCCCATTTTATTCATCTTTCTGTTTAATTGTTTTGAGGTGTCGTAGATCCTGTCTAGACATCCATGTTGAACTATAGAGGCTTCATAGATAGAGAGTGTTGATGATTCTTTCAATATTTTCTTTAAACTATTATTGCTTTTAAATTATCTGAGTTGATTATTTTTGAGACAATGATTTACTTCTGTTTTTAAAGCTTATATCTGCTTGGGTCAGTCTTCCACTAAGTAGTTAGCCAGACCAAGAGTTCGCTTGGGGACTCTCGAGTGCCGGTCACATCTAGGGTATAGGCTCAGGGTGTGACACTAACTTTTGAACATCAACATTTGCATTTTTCTATGAAGATTGAAAAAAAACCCTTAGAAGGTATTTTATTTTGTGATATAAGAAGTATTTTGTATCGTTTGTGCTTTATTTCTTATGCTGACATCTCTTCACTGAAAAATTCTCCTTGCTTGAAGTGGATATAGAACTAAGAAGTCCTAGGAGCACTTGTGATTTGTATTTATTTTCACATGGTTACTAATAAACATGCTTCTCTTTTCAATTAATAGTGTATGATACTTTCTGAATTGGTGCATCAATGACAATAAAGATAATAATATATTTTCTTATATATATATAAATATCATAAAGAATATTGATATTTATATATTGTGAATATTTTTTACTCACATGAGAGGAAAGATAATTATGTTTGTGCAGGTAGATTTGCAATTCAGGATTCTTGCATCTTTTATTTATTTGAGTTGGCAATTTTTAAGACAATTTTGACAAGTGATCAATGAAGGAAAAGATGTCCACATTGTTGTGATGTAGTATAATATTGGAGCTCTTTTAATCGAGTGTCATTGCTCTATAATATTACAGAATTTTACTTAATAGTATATTTAATTAATTTTTGAGATTTTTCTCATCACTACTCAACTATTTGATTTGTTTAAATTTAAGACAATTAATTCCTTCTTCTAAAATAACTATTTCCTTCCTTTAACAATTTTTTAATTTATACGATAACATCTTTTCCCTATATCAGCAGTGAACTTTTTTAAAAATAATTTCTGAACTTTTCTTTTTTCCATTTCATAATAATAACTCATAAATAAATTGAAAACGATAGGCCGATAGTTATCAATTCAAAAATAATTAAATTCTTGAAGATAGATATTGTGCAGGTGCAAGAAAAAAAGTAGGAAGATATTTTAAAAGAAATATATTTATGGATAAAATAATATATAGCTTTGAACGTGAGAATTTAAAAAATTTAGAAGTACATATATGGAATATTAATAATTAAATTCTTGAAGATAGATATTGTGCAGGTGAAGAAAAAAGTAAGAAGATATTTTTTTCTTCTAAAAGAAATATTTATATGATAAGATAATATATAGCTTTGACCGTGAGAATTCAAAAAAATTTAGAAGTACATATATGGAATATTAATTATATATATCATGAATTAGACTGTGGATATATACAAATTTATGGTAAGTTGGTGTAGCTTCTTACTGTGATGTTGTTTATTTAGGAAAAAAAAAAGAAGGTAAAATAAATAAATAAATAAAAATGTGAAGAAAATAAATAAGCTACTAAAAGGAAGTGGTAAAACTTGGTAAGCAAATCTAATATAGACTTTTGGTGCAACAAGATAGACTCAAATACTTGTATACATAATAATTAGAAAATGTTCTCTTTCATTTTTGTTCTTATCTGTTTAACTTTGTGTTTTCTTTCAACAAAAAAACATCTAAAACAAATCAGTGTTATCAAAAAAAAATTCCAGAAGAAATAATGGAGGAACAAAACAATCAACTCTTTGAAATAATCAGATGTCTGGTGGTAGATGTTGATGTCACTTGTCTTCTCATTACTGCTACTTTTCTCAAGAAATCCAAATTTGAAGGTACTTAACTTTAGTTTTTCATTTTACTAAATTTTATGAGTGTTTAAAATCTAATATTGTGATGACACTTGTATCATCTTAAAATAAAGTATATTTTTTATTCTTTTCATGTTATCATATTTTGATTTGAGATTTATGTCGATCGAGATTTATATAAGTCAAACCTAGTCATCAATTCACCTAATTAGTTTCTTTTAGTTTCTTCTTTTTCTCATCAACTGATTTTGGAAAATTTTCTATATGTATTATCAATAATTTTAGCTTTTTATATGTTTTACAATAATATAATTTCTTGGTTTAATTCAGTTGTGACAGTGAAGAGTGCAAAAGATGCTTTGGGTGTTCTTCGTGGCAGTGGCCTCTCATTTGATCTTGTGGTCACAGAAGTCCACATGCCCGAAATGAATGGCTTTCAACTTCAACAAGAAATAGCCAAAGAATTTATCATTCCTGTTGCTTGTGAGTTTATAATTCTTTATATTCTTCTTAGAATTGAAATTATGTTGTATAATAGATGTCTATAAGAGAAAAAATAGTTTCTTATTGATAACTCTCGATCAATAACATATTTATATATAAAATAACTCACCCTAAGAGCATTGTTGATGATTGATGGAAAGAAATTAAATTAACCCCACCCCAAATATAAAGGCTTGCTTTTGCTATTTTCATATAACCTCGTCCCTTTTATTTAGTTTTTACTATGACTTAAATTTGTATTATTGAATGTGACCAGTTTTGTCAGCTGATGAAAAAGAAAGTACAATTATGAAAGGGCTTGAGAGTACTGGAGTTATTTTGTTTATGGGGAAGCCCATATCACAAAACAATATTAATTATTTGTGGAATTATGCTACCGTGGGAAAGAAGAATCATAAAGGCAAACATGTTATTAATCAACAGAATCAAGACAATACCAATGAAAGAATCCCCCATGAAGTAATTCATATTGAATCTTCATCGTCGAACAGTGAGAGGGACAAGTCCGTGAGAAAATGTGGAGAGACTGAAAGCGAACAGAGTTCATCTCCACCGTCAAAGAAGAGTAGAGTTGTTTGGACAGATCCCCTTCATGACAAATTCGTTGAAGTCGTTTCAAAACTTGGCATGAAGAGTAAGTCTTCTCAAACATTATATATTGAAAAATATGAGATCACATAAAATTAGTTATCTATATGTAAACTACATTAGATTTGGTTGATTTTTTTATTTTTTTTTTCTGCAGAAGCTCATCCAAGGAAAATTCTTGACCTCATGGATACTCCTGAATTGACTAGAATACATGTGGCAAGTCATTTGCAGGTATACTACAGTTAACTCATCAATAAGAAATACTAATTGAGTATAGAGTTAATGATATTCTATAATAACATAAATGAGCATAGCGAGGAATTTTATTTTTTATAATAATCAAAACTCTAATGTTTATTACACAAAAGTAAGAAAATAAAACTAAGTCATAACTTTATAAATATATTTCAGAGTAGGTAACACAAAAACGAATTAATTAAAATAGAGGTATATTTTTATGATAAATTTCTAAAAAATTATCTATTATACAATAATGAATTTGAAATTATAATTTAGAAAAATATTTCATTCCTGCCAATAAATAAAAATTATTTATCTATATAGACAATAGATAATAAGAAAAATGTGAAACATACATATACACACTAGCATGCATGCACATTGGGGTCGTGAGTGTGTCACTCACTAGCCCTCCAATGGAGAAACCCTTAAGACTTAAACTTAGCAAATTAAAATCAATCCATCAAATCAACAATATTATGTCTAACAAAGTTTTATAAATAAATAAACTTCATAAATAAGTTAAAATCTTATTTAACAACCCCCCTAACTAAGTCAATTCCACTAAAATGTCTAACAACTAAAAATTAAGATTGAATGTCCCCGTGTATGAAACATGGACATGAATTGTAAGATGATCCTTGGTAGCCTGAACACCACCCTGTGATAAAAAAAATGCAGTCTACGCTAGAGATGGGGTTTTGGAGGAACCCCATGAATAAGATTTGCACTCAACAAAAGAAGAGTAGATGTTAGTATTACTATGTACTGGTGGGCATCATAGACTGACTCAAATTTTTAAAAAAAAGTAACACATAAACCAAATAACAAGTAGATTAGACTTGAACAAATAAAAAATTCACAATTATTAAATATAATCATCACAAGGTTATCAATAATAAGTCATTCAACAATACCATGCTCAATGAACCATTAACCTACACAAAAATAAACAAAGTATACATAAATGTTAAGGGATTTATTTATGTCAATAGCCATGATTTGCAGGGACCAGCTTCGTTCATATATCAGGGTACCCAACCTTCGATACATACATACATACATATAAATCATCACTAGCAAGCATGTATAAAGACCAATCAATAAGCAATTTGCTCAAAAGTATATACATATATACATAAATCTAAGTATGTTCTAACAAATTAAATGATGTTAGAAGGGTGTAATGAACTTACCTTGATGATAGAAAAAACCCTAGAAGGTTAAAAATTGCATCTCTCAAGCTTAGGAACGAGTCTTTGGGAATTGGAGAGAAAATGACGTCTAAAAGTGTGTTGGATATAAAATCTGTTGAAGTCTTCTACAACAGGCTTTCCTTCTATGTCATGTTCGCTATGGTGGGCCAACTGACCTCTATAGTGGTCCCCTGCAGGGCCTCTATGATATGATAGAACAATTTTCTGTATCGGTTCGTTCTGCTAGAGCGATGGGGTCTCACTATGATGAAGTTTAGTAATGATTTTTCTAAAGTTCTTCCATACACCCCATTTCACAATGCACTAAAGATTTCTTAGATGATACAAGCATATCCCACATCAAAAGTTGCTATAACGTGAGTTCTATTAGGGTGTGTTTGGTATGAAGGAAAATGTTTTCCATGGAAAATGTTTTCCTAGAAAATGTTTTCCTGGAAAACAAGTTGATTTTTGACTTATTTTCTCATGTTTGGTTGATGAGTAGAAAATATTTTCCGGAAAAGATTTTTAGTGTTTGATTTATGAATGAAAAATATTTTTGAGAAATATCTTTTATTTTTACTAGAGTAGAAAATAATTTTTGAAATTGAAAATAGTTTTTAAAAACAAACTTAATTTTTTTTGGAGGGGTGGGGGTGGTAGGGGGGGTCGAGGGTAGGGGTGAAAAATTGAATGTTTGAAGTTGAAAATATTTTTTAAAAACAAACTTAATTTTTTTTTTGGAGGGGTGGGGGGCTGGTAGGGGGTGGCTGGGGGGGTTGAAGGTTGGGCTGAAAAAATAAAATTTTGAAGTTGAAAATATATTTTAAAAACAAACATAATTTTTTTGTGGGGGGGGGGGGAGGGGGGCTGGTGGTGTTGGGTGGGGGGGGGGGAGGGGTCAAGGGTAGGATGAAAAAATGAAATTTTGAAGTTGAGAATATATTTTTAAAACAAACTTAAATTTTTTTTGGGGGGAGGGGGAGGGGGAGGGGTAGGGGTGGGTGGGTGGGGGCTGGGTAGGAGGTGGTGGCGGGTCGAGGGTAGGGTGAAAAAATGAAATTTTGAATTTGTAAATATTTTTTAAAAACAAACTCAATTTTTTTTTTGGGGAGGGGGGGGGTGACCGGAGAGGGGGGTGGGTGATCGAGGATCGGGATGAAAAAATAAAAATTTGAAGTTGAAAATATTTTTTAAAAACAAACTTAATTTTTTTTTCTTTTTGAAGGGGGTTGGGGGATGATAGGGGGTTGATGGGGGGCGAGGGCAATGGGTGGGGGGTAAAAAAATAAAAAATTGAAATTAGAAATATCTTTTAAAAACAATTTTTAATATTTTTTTGGGAGGGGGTGGGGGTAGGGGTGAGGGTGGGGTAAAAAAATTGAATTTAAAAACAAGCTTTAAAATTTTATTTTTATTTTTTTTTTGGGGGGGGGAGGGGGTGGTTGGAGGGTAGAGACAAAATAAATTGATTTTTTCAACAAAAAAATAATTATAATTTGAAGTTGGAAGAGAGTTTTGGAAAATGTTTTCCTTAAGTTTAGAAGGGAAGTCATTTTCATTAAATTTGAGGAAAATGAGTTGATTTGGAAAACATTTTCCAAAACATTTAGCCCAACCAAGCATGAGAAAATTGGAAATGTTTTCCTTCATACCAAACACACCCTTAATCTAACTTTCATTTCGAAAGTTTTTATCGCTCACTAACCCCTCCCACTAATTAATATAATCGAGGATCAAAACAATCAAACCTCAACTAAAGAATCACAAATGACTCTCAAACCCTATAACATATTATTTTTTGCTAAAAACTATTATAATCGGAAATTTTCATCTAATCTCATCCCGACAAATTCCATCTAATTAAATAAATTTTGAGGACTACCACAACGATAGAACATATATTTAATGCATGCAATATTATATTAAAATAGCAATCATAAATGAGTAGCCTTAGATTTTGTATATGAGAAATATTACATAAATGAATTATTGAAATGTTGAGGGTAAAATAGAGATGACATGAAATAAAGGTGAGGTGGTGGTTAGAGAATGTCTATTATGCAAAGTTTAGGGGATGTTTGATATCTAAATCAAAGTTTGAAGTGTGTATTATTTTCAATCCATTGAATATTGTAACTTCTCTTAAATGGAACTCAAGTATCCATATATATGAGATATTAAGCATTTTCTTGAATAAAAGCTATGAAATTTGAAAGTTCTGGTTATATTAATTTATGCTCATGTTAGAAATTCCATGATAAAATAAATTTTCAAAGTCAGATAAACATTGTATAGAAATTTACATAAAGAAAAAAATTGTATAATTATTTTTTTTATTGTTAGAACAAAGTAATCATTCTCGTGCTTACAAACTTTGTAGAAATATCGTATGGGCTTGGAAAAGAACAATAGTTCAGAGTTGGTTTCAAATGTGAGTAAAATCACATTTAGTAATGCTAACGAATTATCCACAAGGAAAGCAACTGACAATATTTCAACTAGAGTTCAACAACTTATGATAGAAAATTCGAATTTTGTTGATCATGCTATAGAGGTTGATCATCAAGTCTCCCAGTTTAGTCAAAGGGAGAAAGAATTGGCAAGAATATTGTGCCGTCATGTAAATCAAAAGTCTCATCATATTGGATTTGGAGAGGCTTCAGTAGAGTTATCCACTTTACAAGAGAGTTATGAAAGTACTAGAAACGGAGGAACTAGTACTACAGTAGATGGCTTTGCTATGTTGGACAATGTTTATTCTATACCACATTCAACCGAACTTACTCCAATTATTTCTGGAAGCCAACTGAATGTTCAATCTTCTAATATGGTACGTTTTTTTATTTTTTAGATTTGTTCGTATTTATTTTCTGGTATTCTTTAAGTTCAAGAAGTTTGCAATCTTTCTAAAGCATTAATTTGATGATTTTTAGTGTACAATTTACTCCACAAACTAAACACATTGAAGCAAAACAAGAATGAGATGAAAATAATTCTTTGCTTAATTTATGGACTAGACCTACAAGTCTTTTTTCATGGACTAGACCTACACTAGTTTAGAGTATGTCATCTTAATTTTACCATCAAGACTTTACTATATACTTGTGTTTTATCATTAAACATTATGTTCTGAAAATGCAGTTTAAAATTTTAAAGCGAATTAAGCAATTCAAACATACAATCATTTTGTTTTGCTTTACTTTCTGTTATTTTTTCCACTTTCCCTTCCTCCGATCAAGGAGTAGAGATGGTGGTATACTTTGAGGTCAAAGGGTTCTTAAAAATTTTAATTATTAATTTTAATTTTGTAATTTCTTACATTTTTTCAGAACATAAATGATCGATTTTCGTTATATGCATGCAAAGTTAAATTTGCACTGAAATAATCCAATAATGAAAATAAAAGTTATACCATAACCTACAAGAAAATATTTAAAATAATTGTCAATAAAAATGCTTACAACTTTTGATGTCTTATTTTACTGTGCAACAAGGAGATTATGGAAGTTCTATTAAAGAGGAATGTTCATTTCTCCAAAATATTTTTCTGAATCAAGAATTTGAGGTAGTTTCTCATATACATGTGTTTGTTTGATCATAAAGCATTATGTTTTGAAAGTGCAATTTTTAGAATTGAATGTTAAGCAGCTTCATATATATTATAATTTTTCTCTTCACTTCATATTCTTTTAAAACATTTTCCTCCCTCGAGTTAATGAATGAGTTAGATGATTGTATACTTTAAGGTGAAATGGTTCAATTTATCTTGTTAATTTTCAACAGTCATTTCTTACATTTTTGTAGAATAAAATAATCAACTTTTATTATAGAAAAGGTTAAAAATGTATGGAATTATGATAATCTCAACAATGAAAATCAAACTATAACATAGCATGCGAATACATGTTGTAAAAATATTTTGTAAATGTTCTTAAAATTTTTGATGTCTTATTTTATTGGGTACAAACAAATTATGGCGCTATTACTACAAGTAAAAATCGTCGTGTCTCCATAATATTTCTTTGAAAATGAAATCTGTGGTGATTTTTCATATGCCTATATTTGGTCATAGAATATTTTATTCTAAAAAATATAATTACAGATTTAAGAAAAATAAGAAAATTTATACAAACTATCATTTTTCTCCACTTCTATATTTTTACCTCCTTCCGTTCTCCTAGCTATTAATTTGTATAGATGGTTATATATTTTAAGGTTGACGTATTCTCAAATAATTTGGCTAGTTAATTTTCAATTGATTTGTTTCTTTTTTTTTTTTTTTTACTACACAAACTACTGACTTTAGTTATATGAAAGGCCACACTTGTATAAGATAATCCATTAAAGAAGCTAAAAGTTATATCATAACATATGAATACATAGTGAAAATAATTATTCGTAAATTTGTTTAACAATTCATTGTCTTATTTCACTATGTAATAGGAAAAATTTGAAGGTGTTACTAAAGAGGAAATATAGTTCCTGCTCCATTATGATTCTACTACATTCAAAACTTGGAGTAATATTTTCTATACCTACATTTTTTCATATAGAAGTATATTCTAAAAATGTGATTTAATGAGTTAAGCATATTAAGAAAGTTTGTACACAGTATCATTTTTCTCTTCACTATTATTCCTATTACCTACGTTTCCTTGCCTAGTTGATTAATGGTGATGATAATATAGTTTGAGGTTAAAGGATTGTAAATATATGATTGGATAACTTTTAATTACTTGTTTCTTATATATTTTAGAACATAAATAATTGGATTTTGTTTAATGAAAGAATAAACATATCGTTAATAAGATAATTCAACATTGACGATTAAAATTATATCATAAGTTGCGAATAAAGTGTTAAAATAACTATCACTAAATTTACTTACAATTTTTGGTGTCTTATATTTATATGTAGCAAGAAAATTATGAAGGTATTACATTAGAGAAACGACCATTCGATCTCCGTAATGTTCTTCCAAATTCGGAACCTGATGTAATTTTTCATATACCTTTGTTTTTAATAGAATATTTTATTATAATTTTAGAGTTAACCAAAATAATAAAGTTTATACATACTTTCATTTTTCTCTTCATTATCTTTCCACTTTACCCTCTTCTTCTCCCCAAGTTATATAATGAGATGATTGTACATATTTTGGTCGGGGTGAAAGGATTTTCAAGTAATTTGCCTGGTTAATTTTAAATTTAATCATTTCTTATATTTTTGTAGAACACAAATGATTGAGTTTTTTTATATAAAAAATTAAATTTGTGTTGTATAAAATAATTTAATAATGACTCAAAAATTAGATCATAACTTATAAATACATAGTGTAAATAATTATCAGTAAATATTTTTATAACTTTTATTGTCTTATTTCAATGCATAGCTAAGAAATTATGGAGGTGTTACTACAAAGGAAGAATTGTTCCAAGTTACTTTAGAGAAAGTATCATTTCAACTCTATTATGATTTCCCAAATTTGAAACATGAGATAATTTCTTGTATATTTATATTTGAAAATAGAACATTTAATTTTGAAAATACAATTATAAAACTAAATGAATTAACAATATTTGTAATCTCTGGTAACTTATTTTTCTATGTACCAAAAAACTTATTGTGATATTACTGAAGATGAAAAATCCTTCAATTTTTGTATCGAATATAAAACCTCAAACATTTTTTAATCTGACTATTTTTTTATCATAGAATAATACACTCTAAAAATATACTTATAGAGTTGAGAGAATAAACAAAGTTGTTTTACACACTATTATGTTTTGAGGTGAAAAGGTTTCCAAAAAATTTAATTAGTTATTTTTAATTCAATTATTTATTAAATTTTAGTAGAACACAGATGATCGGCTTTTATTGTATGAAAGGTAAATTTTGTGATGTATAAGATAATTCGATAATAAAACTCAAAACTACACCATAACTTATGAACACATAGAGCAAAAATTATAATTAGTAAATATGCTTATAATTTTTGATGCCTTAGTTCAATGTGTAGCATGAAAATTATATAGGTCCTTCCAACTTAACTATTTATAATTCCTCAAATTCAGAAGTTGAGGTAGTTTCACTTATGCCAATGTTTGATAATAGCATATTATATTCTGAAAATACATTTATGATGAAGTTCTAAAATTAAGAATCTTTGTATACACTATTATTTTACTCTTTACTTGTTATTCTATTTATCCACTTTCACTCCTCTAGTTAATTAGTTGAGATGATCGTGTATTTTGAGGTGACAAAGTTTCTAAATACTATGATTGATTAATTTTTAATTTACTTTTTTCTTACCTTTTTGTAGTGTAAAAATGAACTCCTTTTGTTAAATGAGTGTTTATATATGTGTTGAATAAGATAATTCGAAATTGAATATCAAAATTAACTTGTGAAAAAATAGTGTGAAAATAGTTTTCATGAAATATACTTACAACTTTTGGTGTTTATTTTACTATATAGCAAAACAATTACAATGATATTACTTCAGATGAAAGATCGTTCAGTTTTTGTAATGTTCTCTCGAGTTCAGAACCTCAGGTAATTTTGTTGTATACTTATATTTGGTCATAAAATACTATATCTAAAAATATACTTATAGAATTGAGAGAATAAACAAAAATTGTACACACAATTATATTTATCTTCATTATCTACGTACTGTTCGTTGCACCCACTTTTCCTCCACTAGTTAATTGTGAAGATAATGATACATTTTGAGGTAAATGAATTCACAAATAATTCAAGCTACATCGTTTCGACACCAAAACATTTTCCCCAGTTCAAAATTTGAGGTAGTTTTTTTTTTTTTGTTATGTAAAGTCAACGATCATTGTATCTTAAATATATAATTTATAGAGTTAAAGAAAATTAAATATGTTTGTCCACAGTATTATTTTTCTCTGCATTCTACGATTCTTTTACCTAAGTTTCTTCCCCGATTAATTTGTAGAGATGATTTTATATTTTGAGATGAAAAGATTTCTCAAATAGTTTGGCATGTTAATTTTTGTAGAACATAAGTTCCAATTTTTTTTATATATAAAATATTAAATTATTATTGTATAAAATAATGAAATATAAAACTATATCACTTTCGGTATAAATTCTTACTACTTCTGATGTCTTATTTTACTATGCAGCAAGGAGATTATGGATGTTTTACTGCAGAAGACTCTTCATTCCTCCATAGTATTTTTCATAAAGAGCTGGAGGTAGTTTTTCATATACATTTGCTTGTTTGATTATAGGACATTATGTTTTGAAGAAGCATTTCTTATAGTTGAACAAATTAATCAAGCTTGTACATATTATCATTTTTCTCTTCATGGTTTTATACTCTCTTTTAAAACTTTTTGCCTCCCTCTAGTTAATGAGTGAAGATGATTGTATATTTTTAAGTGAAAGGATTTAATTTGGCAGGCTAAATTTCAATAAGTAATTTCTTATGTTTTTATAAAATAAAATTAATCAACTTTTGATAATGGAATGATCAAACATGTATGAAATAAAGACAATTCAAAACGAGAATTAAACTATATCATAAACCGTGAATACATATCTTGAAAATGTAATTTTGTAAATATGCTTACAACTTCTAATGTTCAATTTTATTATACAGCAAGAAAATTACACATGTATTGCGGCAGAGGATAGACCACTCCATCTGCATAATGTTCCTCTAAATTCAGAATTTGAGGTATTTTTCTTATATATCAATGTCTAGAAGTAGAATATTTTATTCTAAAGATATAATTGAAATAATAGAAATTATACTCACTATCATCTTTCTCTTCCTCTTCATTATCTGTCCTTTTTATTCTTTTTCGGTCCTTCAATTAATTATGGAGATAATTGTATATTTTGAAGTGAAATAAAAAAAATTACTAAGCAATTTGACTTGTTAATTTTTAATTTAATTATTTCTTAAATTGTTGTAGAACACACATGATCGACTTTTATTATATGAAAGGTAAATTTTGTGATGTATAAGTTAATTCGATAATGAAACTCAAAGTTATACCATAACTTATGAATACATAATGCAAAAATTATTATCAGTAAATATGCTTGATAGTTTTGATATCTTATTTTAATGTGTAGCAAGAAAATTATATAGATTTTACTACAGAAAGATCCTTCCAACTTCACTATAGTCCCTTAAATCAAGAAGTAGAGGTAGTTTCACATATACCAATATTTTAGAATAGCACTCACAACTTCAAAAATGTATTTACGACTAAATTCTAAGAATTAATAATTTTAGGCATACTATCAACTTTCTCTTTACTAGTTGCTTTTATCAACTTTCACTCATCTAGTTAATTAGTTGAGATGAATGTATACTTTGTGGTGATAAAGTTTCTAAATAATATGAATGATCAACTTTCAATTACTTTTTTCTTATCCTTTTGTAGAGTACAAATGATCAACTTTTGTTATATGGGTGGTTAAATATGTGTTGGATAAAATAATTTAAAATTAAATATTAAAATTACATCCTAACTTGCAATAAATAGTGTGAAAATAGTTTTATGAAATGTACCTACAACTGATTTCACTATCTAGCAAAATAACTACAATGGTATTACTGTAGCTGAAGGATCTTGTCATTGTAGTGTACTATTTGAGTTAGTTCACTCTGATGTACGGGGACCTGTTATTACTCTTTTTTTATCGGGTTATAATAATTTGTGACTTTTCTCGAGTTTAGAACCTCATATAGATTTTTATATACATATATTTGGTCATAAAATACTATATCCTAAAAATATACTTATAGAGTTGAGAGAATAAACATAGATTGTACACACTATTATTTTTCTCTTCATCATTTATTGTTCATTTCACCCACTTTTCCTCCACCAATTAATTTGTGAAGATAATAGTGCATTTGAGGTAAACAAGTTCACAAATAACTTAACTGGATGTACTTATTACTTTTGATGTCTTATTTTGTTGTATAGGAAAAAAATTATGATGTTATTACAGAGGAAATATCGTCCCAGCACCAATACCTCTCCCCCTATTTGGAATTTGAGGTAGCTTTTGATATATTTATGTCTAGTCAACGAATATTATACTTTGAATATATAATTCACTAAATAAAAAAAAATTAATAAAGTTTGTATAACTATCATTTTTCTCTTCACTCTATTATCCTTTTAACAACTTTTCCTCCCCAATTGATTAGTAGAGATGATTTTATATTTTGAGATAAATGCATTTTCCTAACAGTTTGGCATATTAACTTCAATTTAGTTGTTCTTAGATGTTTCAGAGCATAAATTTAAGATATTTGTTCGAGGTGAAAGGGTTCCCAAGCAATTTGACTGGTTAATTTTTAATTTTATTTCTTAATTTTTTGTAAAACATATATGAACGGCTCTTGTTATATGAAAATCATTAATTTTATGATAGATAAAATAATTCAATAATGACATAACCTGTAAATACATAGTGCAAATAATTATCAGTAAGCATACTTATAACTTTTGATATCTTATTTCAATGTGTAGCAAGAAAATTAGGGAGATTTTACCTATGTTTGATAATAGTGGATTATGTTCAGAAAATTTAATTACAATAAACTTCTATTAATTAAGAATATTTGTAAACACTATTATTTTTTGGTTCACTAGTTGTTATTTATGAAACGCTCTTACAATTTTGGTGTCTTATTTCACTATGTAGCAAAACAATTATGGTGATATTACTGTAGATGAAATATTGTTCAATCTCTGTGATGTTCTCCCAAATTCAGAACCTCAGGTAAATTTTCATATCCATATGTTTGGTCATAGATTAATATAATTTAAAAATATACTTGCAAAGTTGAGAGAAATAAAAATGTTGTAATTTGATTGGTTAATTTTTTATTTAATTATTACTTAAATTATTGTAGAAAACATATGATCAACTTTTGTTATATGAAAGGTTAATTTTGTGATGCATAGAATAATTTGATAAAGAAACTACAAACTATATCATTACTGTGAATATATAGCGATAATTGACGATAACTATGCTTACAACTTTTAGAGTTTTATTTCAATGTGTAGCAAGACAATCACAGAGGTATTACTACAGAGGAAGGATCCTTCCAACTCAACTGTAATCCTTCACATCCAGAGCTTGAGGTAGTTTCTCATAGACCTATGTTTGATAATAGAGCATTATGTTCTAAAAATGTTCTTATCATAAAGTTTTATTAATTAAGAATTTTTGCGCACACTGTCATTTTTCTTTTCATTAGTAATATTCGAGTGATGGTTACCGTCCGAACAACTCTGTTCTTTCCACCCACTTTCATTACTCTAGTTAATTAGTTGAGATGATTGTATTTTGAGGTGAAAGAATTTTGGAATAATTTTGATTAATTAATTTTTACTTACCTTTTTGTACTGTACAAATGCCCAACTTTTATTATATGACTAGTTAAATATGTATTGAGTAAGATAATCCAAATTTAAATATCAAAATTATATATAGTAACTTGTGAATAAATTGTGTGATTTTTTTTTTCATGAAATGTACTTACAACTTTTGGTGTCTTATTTAACTATGTAGCAAAACAATCATGGTGATATTACTGTAGAAAAAAGTCCATTCAGTCTCTGTAATTCTTTTGCGGATTTGGAACCTCAGGTAATTTTCATCTACTTATCTCCAGTAATAGTATACTGTTAGTGAAAACTTACAAGATAACAAAAATACAATATTACAATTGAAAATAAATATGAAGAAAATAAATCTCTTCAGGCTGAGACGCGGATATCTCGCTCTCTTTAAGGAGATTCAAGCCCACTGCAGCAAATGTTTTCACCGGTCCAGCAGTAGTCCTTTTGACTTGTCCCCTCCAGGATACAACAACCTTCACAAAGTATAACTCAACAACTCTGGACAAGAGTTGAGTCCAAAGCTCCACAAAAAAGAACACCTCCCTTCAACTAATAAGAACTCTCTTTTTGACTAACTCTTTCACTCTATATTTTTCTTATGTGTTGTGTGTACCAAACCAAATGAAGACCACCACTATTTATACTAGAAGAAGTCTTCCTAGCAATGAATAGGAAGATAATGATGTAGTAAATAGTGAAGATAATGGTCTTAGGAGTTACATAGGTTACAAGGTGTAATGGAGGAATAATTTGGAAAAGTAATTGTGTGGGCAACAAATGCACCAACGTGCAAATGCAAAACTGCCCAAGGTGTTGACCCAACGGTCAGTGGAACGTTTTTGTAACCAAAAAATAATGGGCAATAATGCCTATGTGCATTGATAGGTGAGTAATGTCATATATGCCTCACCAACGGATGCAATGTAAGAATGCCCACTAACACTCTTTTAACTCAAAGTAAAGCAAATTAATATATTAAAATAGTAATATTAAAATGCTAAACCAACAATCCCCCACTCATAATATTAATCAAGAGAGTCTATCAGCTGAATGAAGACTACTATGCATAATGAAGGTGTGCTCTGCATTGAACCTCCACTTAGTGAAACAATAACTTTTATTCCAGAGTCGTAGTGGTCTCAGACTTGAACTATGACTGCTTAAGGAAAATAAAATATCACTGCTCACACATAATAATCAAGGTGTTGACATGAGCTTTAAAGCCAGCATGTTATGTCCATGTGCTATCCCGGTTTCATGAGTGCTTTTGAGAATAAGCCCAATTCTCATAGGAAGCGACCTACTTCCACACATCACATAGGTGAAATCTGTCGAGAGTGCTCCTATAAGCTTAACACTCTACCCATACGGGCTACAAATATTCATTAAGATTTTTATCAACTCAACCTTCACAAACTACAGGAAACAATGCACTCACATCATAGGGAGGGAAATAAAAAGATAGTGCATTTTTTTCACAACAAATCATCATATGATTAGTTTTTCCCTTTGAAACTGGTTATAGGATCTCTAGTCCCCACGTTGGGTTTCTTCATATATGACTCAAGGATTTGTAGGCTTCAATCCCATCCCCCTCCATGTGCTCCAGACCTTTTCTCTTGTTAAGGCCTTAGTAAGAGGATCTGCAGGATTATCACAAGATTTGACATAATCAACATTAATGGTACCATTTGTCAAATATGATCTTACATTACTGTGTTTCCTCTTTATAGGTCTGGATTTACCGTTGTAATAACGGTTTTGAACTCTACCAATCGCAGCGGTGCTATCACAATGAATTAAAATAGGAGGAATTGGTTTTTCAAAATAAAGTATTTGAAATAATAAATCTCTTAACCAATTCGCTTCCTCACTAGTTGAAGCTAAAACAATTAGTTCAACCTCCATGGTAGAGTTAACAATTATAGTTTGCTTTTTTGATCTCCAACAAACAGCACCACCACCTAAAGTAAAGACATAACCAGTGGTAGAACATGAATCACCTGATAAAGTGTTCCAATCTGCATCACAAAAAGCCTTCAAGTACAACAGGATATTTTTTATAAAACAAACCACAATTTTTCTTTCCAATTAAATATCTCATAACTCTTGTTACAGCATGTCAATGTTCATTACCTGGCTTGCTTGTAAACCTGCCAAGTACTCCTACTGCATATGCAATATCATGCCTAGTACAATCAGTCACATATCTCAAACTTCTGATTATGCTAGCATATTCCTTTTGATTTATTACATCATTTTCACTTTCAACCGGAAATAAGTGAACACTTGAATCAAAAGGAGTAGCAACATGCTTGCAAAAAAGTTATATTTTTTCAAAATTTTCTCAACATAATGTGACTGGTCAAGGAAAATTTCATCACGTGTTCTTGTTATTTTTATTCCAAAAATAAAATTTGCCTCACCAAGATCTTTCATATCAAAATGGCTTCTAATAATACTTTTAGCTTCATCAATAACATTCATGTTAGAGCCAAAGATCAATAAATCATCAACATATAGACAAATAATCACATGTGAATTATTCCAAGACTTATGATATATACACTTATCACACTCATTTGTTTTAAAACCATTTTCAATCATGCAAGAATCAAACTTTTCATGCCATTGCTTAGGTGCCTGTTTCAAGCCATATAGGGATTTAGTAAGTTTACATACTTTGCTTTCTTGGACTGCTTCAACAAAAGACTTGGGTTGATCCATATAAATTTCCTCATTTAGGTCTCCATTTTAAAAAAAAGTTTTTACATCCATTTGATGAATTTGCAAATAAAAAATTGCAGCCATAGCAATTAAAAGTCTTATGGATGTAATTCTTGTTACCAGTGAAAAAGTATCAAAAAATTCTAGGCCTTCTAGTTGTTTAAAATCTTTTGCAACTAGCCTAGCCTTGTATTTATCAATAGATCCATCCGGTTTCAACTTTTTTCTTAAGACCCATTTGCAACCAATAGTTTTACAACCCGGTGATAAATCAACTAACCTCCTAGTTTTATTAGAAATCAGTGATTCCATTTCATCATTTACAGCCTCTTTCCAAAATATAGAATCATGTGAAGATAATGTTTTTTTCAAAGTGAGAGGGTCATCTCCAACATTAAACACATAAAAATCAGGACCAAAATCTTTTTCTACTCTAGTTCTTTTACTTCTTCTTAACTCAAAATAATCAGTTTCTTTATTTTTTAAAGTAGAAGTAGAAGAACTAGGTAGTGACAAAATATTTTGTTCAATCTTTTGACCCCCACTATTTTTAGAATCAAAATGAAACTTATTTTCATGAAAAATAGCATTACCTGATTCTATCACAATATTATCTTCAAGATTAAAAAATCTATAGGCTGTACTATTTGAAGCATAACCAAGAAAAGCACAAGTAGTAACTTTCTTACCCAATTTTGTAATCTTGGGATCCATTTGCCTCACAAAGGCTAGACAACCCCAAACTCTTAGATATCCCAAACTTGGCTTGTCACCTTTCCACAATTCAAAAGGTGTCAATTTAGTTTTTTTATGAGGCACACGATTCAACACATAACAAGCAGTTAAAATAGCTTCATCCCAAAAATTAAAGGTGCATGTGACTCAATAAGCATGACATTAGTCAATTCAACCAAAGTTCTATTTTTCCTTTCCGCTACTCCATTAGATGAAGGAGAGTAAGGAGGAGTAGTTTCACGAATTATTCCCAATGATCTAACAAAAGAATTAAACTCATTTGACTCATATTCACGGCCTCTATCACTTCTAATTCTTTTTATTTTTCATCCAAACTGATTTTCAACCTCATGGAGATAAGTTTTGAAATTTTCAAAAGCATCACTTTTATTTTTCATCAAGTAAACATATGTAAACTTAGAAAAATCATCAATGAAAGTGATAAAATATCTATTACCTCCACGAGTTAAAATTCCACCAAGTTCACAAATATCGGTATGAACTAATTCTAACAAATCAGTTTTTCTTTCAACTTGAAAATGAGGCCTTTTAGTGATTTTGGCTTTACTACAAGTCTCACACTTTTCAAAATTCTTTTTAATCATTGGAATTAATCCTAAACTACTCATGATTCCAACATAACGATCATTAATATGACACAAACGAGCATGCCAAAAATTGGTAGAAGAAAGCATATAAACAGAAGTAGAAACTTTATTTATTTCAACATTCAGTTTAAACATCCCATCACAAGCATACCCCTTCCCCACAAAAATATCCTTTTACACTGTTACATATTGATCAGATTCAATAATTTGTTTAAAGCCTGCTTTATTAAGAAGAAAACTAGACATCAAATTTTTCCTCATAGAAGGAGTATAAAGTACATCTTTCAAAGTTAATACCCTTCAAAAACTAAAACACAATTCGACATCTCCCTTTTCAAGCACTTGAGTAGTGTGAGCATCACCAAGCATGATGGTTTTGGGCTCCTCAAAATGAGTATATTTCTTAAACCAGTCTTTGTCAGACATGATGATTTGCACCAAAATCAGCCCACCATCCATCAACATTCTCAACCATGTTTATGTCGGTAATCACCGCCACAAAAGGTTCTTCGGTAAAGTTTGCCTGAGGGTTAGGACCACGTTTCCGGAATCTGCAAAATCGAGCAATATGCCCACTCTTGCCACAAACAAAGCATGGTCCTTTGTCTTGAGCTTGTTGATTTTGTACTTGGTTATTTTCACCATTATTTTTCTTGGGAGGTCTACTATTATTTTTCTTGAATTTTTCTTCTTAGGCTTCAAAGATGTATTTTTGTGAGATTCAGGAGTAGCATTATTTGAAGTAATTAAATTTACCTTCGTTGTGATGTTGCTCTCTTCTATTTGTAAAAGTGCATCTTGTCCCCTAGCCTCTTCTTCCATGCGGATTTTCATTATCAAGGTTTCAAGGGAGGTTTCCTTTTGTTTGTGGCGCATAGTTTTTTGAAATTCCTTCCAAGAAGGTGGAAGTTTATCTACTATGCCACAAACAATAAGGTTATCTCCAATTTTTACCTCCTCAGACCTTACCTCATCAACAATCATTATAAAGTCTTGAGCTTGGTCTACCACTGATTTGTTGTCCACCATTTGGAAACGAAAAAATCTACTAGCTGCATATTTTTTCGCTCCAGCCTCTTCGGTATCATACTTACTCTGCAATGCTTTCCAAATTTTCTTTGCACTAGAGTTAGTTCTATCATAATAATCATAAAAATTATCAGATAGACAATTAAGAATATAATACCAACACTTATAGAAATCACCATCGTACTTTTCCACTTTCTCTAGATGAGAAATAGTTTCATCATCATTCATAGAGGTGATGTCTACTTTATTAGGATTCGTCTCAGTTAACACATAAGAAACATTGAGAAGACTTAAGTAGAAAAGTACTTTACCTTTCCATCTCTTAAAATGATTACCATTGAACCGAAATGGCTTGTTAAGGTCTCCCATCTTGACATCCGCATTTTTTTCAATTGTAGCCATGATGAAATCTCCTTAAAATTGTTAGTGAAAACTTACAAGATAACAAAAATACAATATTACAATTGAAAATAAATATGAAGAAAATAAATCTCTTCAGGCTGAGACGCGGATATCTCACTCTCTTTAAAAGTGATTCAGGCCCACTGCAACAAATGTTTTCACTGGTTCAGTAGTAGTCCTTTTGACTTGTCCCCTCCAGGATACAACAACCTTCACAAAGTATAACTCAACAACTCTGGACAAGAGTTGAGTCCAAAGCTCCACAAAAAGGAACACCTCTCTTCAACTAATAAGAACTCTGTTTTTGACTAACTCTTTCACTCTATATTTTTCTTATGTGTTGTGTGTACCAAACCAAACGAAGACCACCACTATCTATACTAGAAGAAGTCTTCCTAGCAATGAATAGGAAGATAATGGTGTAATAAATAGTGAAGATAATGATCTTAGGAGTTACATAGGTTACAAGGTGTAATGGAGGAATAATTTGGAGAAGTAATTGTGTGGGCAACAAATGCACCAACGTGCAAATGCAAAACTGCCCAAGGTGTTGACCCAACGTTCAGTGGAACATTTTTGTAACCAAAAAATAATGGGCAATAATGCCTATGTGCATTGATAGGTGAGTAATGTCATATATGCCTCACCAACGGATGCAATGTAAGAATGCCCACTAACACTCTTTTAACTCAAAGTAAAGCAAATTAATATATTAAAATAGTAATATTAAAATGCTAAACCAACATAAACTATATTCAATAACTATATTTACAAAGTTGAGAATAAGAAAAATTGTACACACTATTATTTTTCTTTTCTCTGTCTATCTTTTACCAATTTTCCCTCCACTGGTCAACTAGTGGCGATGGTAGCATATTTGAAAGTAAACGAGTTAAAAAATAATTTGATCGGTAAATTTTTAATTACATTACTAACATTTTTATAGACAAATAATTGACCTCTGTTAAATAATGTTAAATTTATGTTGTATAAGATTTTTTAGTAACAAAACTTGTAACTATATCAAAACTTGTTAATACATAATTAAAATATTTTTCAGTAAATATTCTTACAACTTTTAATATCTTATTTCACTATATAGCAAGAAAATTATAGAGGAGTTATTACAGAGGAAAGATCGTTCCAATGACATTATGTTTCCCAAAATTTAGAACTTGAGGTAGTTTCTCATGTATCTATGTTTAGTTATATAGAAAAATATTTTTAAAATAGAGTTGATAAAAGTTTAAAACTTGTACACACTATCATGTTTTCTCTACAAATTTTGTTCAGTTTACCCACTTTCCCTAGTTAATTAGTGGATATGGTTATATATTTTTAGATAATCGAGTTCATAAATAGCTTAGACTGGTAAATTTTGAATTTAGTAATTTCTTAAATTTATGTAGAATATGAATGATCAACCTTTGTTATATGAAAGTTTAAATTATTTTTGTATGAGATGATTATATAATGAAACTCAAAACTATGTCATAATTTCTGAATGCATAGTGAAAATAATTGTCAGGAAATATGCTTATAACTTTTGATATCTTCTTTCACTGTGTAGCTATGAAATTTCGGAGGAATATTGATCAGATGTCTGTGAATTATGAATATGAATTTTGGAGGTGTCTTCTTTCAATGTGGAGCTTTCGTTGTTAGGTGACTTTGTGTTAAATCTGTTGCCGGATATGGTCATTTGCTGCATTCCCTCTCTAAATTTGGAAACAAATTTACCAAACTTCATAATTTCACTACATTTTAGTTTTCACTTTCTTTTGTGTAATCTAGTTATATTTTCAAGTAGTAGTATGTGTTTTGAGTTTTCATAATTCATACATTTGAATCTGTTTTATTAGTATGGGTGATCTTGTCTTATTATGTGGACACCAATTGAAAAGTAAGAAAATCATTCACTTTTATATAAACAATATTATAAAATTTGTATTATTGCTAATATATATTTCATGTAAATTATTACAAAATTAGTATTACTACATTTTAATGGATTAGCATTTGATATAAATATTATTATTACGAAGGCAAATTGTAATATAAAGTTGTATAGTAGGTTAGAACATATAGTTAAGTTATAGATTATAAAATTAACACATATAAAATCGTATTTTCATTTATCATTGGCTTGTTTTGGCAACAATAAAATGATATCATATCACAAGTGTGTTACTTAGTTGTAATTGGTAGTTAAGGAATTTGTAAAGCCCCACAACTTCTTTGCAGAGATTCGAATCATCCTCCGTATGCATATAAGTCTGAATCTGATGATTTTTAAGTTTTACATTATTTTAAGGTCCTCTATTAAGTGTATTAAGTGTATCGTATGTAGTTTAGGGTTCTAAGGTACCTCAAACACCAATCACAGTTCAATGCATTTCTATCGGCTAAGTTTTCGCATGAGTTCATGTAAGAGTAACTTCAAATGACTATATATTTTAGATTATAAAGAGTTAAGTGACTCATAATGTATGAAACTAAGGGGTCGTTTAGTTGGGAACTAGTTATCCCAAGATTAACTATCCTGGGATTAGTTATCCTGGGATAACTTATCCCACCATGTATATGGGATAACTTATCCCATCACTATGCTATAAATGGTGGGATAAGTTATCCCAAACATGTCAACCAAACAAGACATCTAAATTTTATTCCAGGACTATTTATGCTTATCCCTCACACCAAACGAGCCCTAAAGGTCTATGACTATTCTTTTCAACGCCGCTAAGATTGCATCAATTCGAGTTTAGAGCAAGATATTATGACTGATTTACTAGAGATGCTTTAACCTGACAACCGTTCCGCGATGGCTCCTCGATATGGAGAGAAAGGGGACCTCACTGCCCACTTGAATAAAATTTCGTCGGGCAGCTCCAATTATGTAATATTTGGGGTATTTTTGTCCTAAAAATCTTTAAGTATATCTAAATGGCCATAAACGTGTAGCAAATTAGTTTTTCATAATTAAGTCCTCTCATTTACTCCTAAAATTCTATGCTGAAGAACTTCATAAAATACCAAGGTTGCGGTTCTTCTACCAAAATTCTTCCATCAAGCTTCTCTACTAAGGTATGTAGGACACCAATGAACAATTTCTTTCATCCTCATGTCCAAAACTTCTAAATGTTTATGAATTTAGTTCCATAATTAGGGTTTTTAAACCCACTTCCAATTTTGCCATTTTTATGATCCAATTGCATGATTTCTTGAATTACTTACTCATGATTATGTATTTTGATTGTTGTATTTCCTTTTTATGTTTAGCAAGTTTTTTTATTGTCATTCTTATTAGTTCTTGACATGATTTTGTGTCACGCCCGGGGCCTACACCCTGGACATGATCGACACTCGAGAACCATTGCTGGTCCCCAAGCGAACCCTTGGCCTAGCTGGCTATGGTACATACAACTCAATAGGATACACAGAAGCTTTAATAGATGAGTATTTAAAACATATAATCAAAACTTGCAAAACAATGACACTACTGGTCAAGTGTGACGGGTCGTTACACTTGTGATGGGCCGTCACTCTATCCATCACACATTTCAGGTTGGAGCGTCTTTGGTAAATTAGTCTATCTCAGAGTTATGGTCGTTTGTAGTTTATTCTTGTGTGATCTCATGCAAAAAACTTAATCAGTAGAAAGGTTTTGAACTCGACTTAGTGCAAGAAGTCCCTTGTGACCCTCAACCACATAGTTACACTTCCCACACTATGGAATGTGCCTTGGCATACCCATAAAAATAATAAATAATTGGATATGGCCTTTACGTATATGAAGAATGGTTTTAATCTTTCCTTAAAAATTGTAGGGTGTTATACTTGCTTTAAAATATCTCCAAAAGAAGCGGTTCCCTTTTTTCTTCTAGTTACTAGCATGAATCACTTATTCACACGAAAAATATTTTGAAATTAGATATTTTCAAAATTTTCTAATCTATCCGACTTTTGCTATCATCCCAATGTTTGTCTATAAATTTGTCTTCACGTGCCTTACACATGTATGTCGAGTCATATAGTTATTACACATTTTAGGTTAGCCCTGCATGATACTATACACACTAAATATTGATATAAAAAATACCTTAGTTCACATCAATTAATATCATAGAAAAGCAAACAATACAACTGTTCATAACGCAAATCATGGCCAAAATAGTTTACACACATAAATCAGCCTTATTATATTGCTACACACATAAAATAGATAGCTTCTTAGTCAAAGCCATGCCATGAGATAGTGGAAGTGTCTTAGTAGTGGCAAGGTGAGTAGCAGTAGCAAACATATTTTGCCCAGTAATATTTGTGACCCCATGGTTTGTACTTCTTACCGATGTCATAATTAGCTCCATAGTAGTGCTTGCAATGATAATTACATTTGTAAAAGTATTGACAAGACCCATTCCACTTGTCACTTTTTTTCCAACCGTATTTGCCTTCTGCCATTTGTATTTCTGCAACAATGAGAAAATTGGAAACTCATGGTATGTACTTGACATAGAAAATTTAACTTATTGGACATGTTTGACTAGTCACAAAATTTAATAAAAAATAAAAGTTTTGTCTATAAATTTGTCTTCACGTGCATTACACATGTATGTTCAAGGATTACTTTGGATGTTTGCTTAATTAATTTATAAGATGGATACTTAAAATGACACATCAAGTGCAAAGAATTAGTCCAACACAATTAGCATTTCTTTAATTGAAGAGAATTTGAATTGACCAAAAGAGCCATTGAGTAATAAACTCTTCTATTAATTGATCAATTCTCTATCTCCACAAATTTCTTTTATGAGGTCAAACATGTTATTTTAGTACTGAAGAATCAAGTTTAAATTTTAGATTAAAAACTTCACTAAATCAAGCAGGTATAGGTTACAAACCAATAAACGAATGAAATATATAAACTATATACCTTTGATCCTTATCAATTAACCTATTCAAAATGACTCTTATTTTCCAAGAATAATTTTGAATGTGTGCGAAAAGCTAGTGTATGTCTAAATATCACCAATGTAGTTGGTTAATATCTGAAAAGGTATGTAAGGTCACTCAACTTGAGAGTTTATCTAGAAAAGTCATCGAACTTTGTTTTGTATCAATAAAATCACTCAACTAAATTTATCATTAAGAAAATTGACATAGTTAAACAAAATTTACTTTTATGCCATGTAAATATGAACTCCACAAATAGATAAAATTAAAGGAAACCCATCAATGAATTTTTACAAGAAAACTTAATTAGTAAAATAAATATTATAGTATTACTATATTTTTAAAATTTAAAATATATCCTGATGAATGTATTCCTATCAAAAAATGAGAAAAGAGAACTAGCAATGGATGAAATAAGTAATATGATAAAGAATACAAAATAGATGAATAAGAAAAGAATCGTTTTTCTAAAAAAAAAAAGGACAAAACTTTAGAATGGAATAACTGTAAGGAACAAAACTTATCGGGAATATTGGAGACTTATGCAATTTCGAAGCTTGTATCATCCTCCACAACTTGGATCCTAGTCATTAGGGCAATGTGCCATGGCAGGCAATATTGGAGTTGGTGTGGGAGTAGCATCAAGAAAAAGAGTTTGTGGTAGAGTGATAAGTAATCTTTCATCCTTAACCAGAGCTCTCAGGTTCGAGTCCCCCCGAGAATGGAGTCTCCTTCGTTAGGGAACACTTTACCCCTTAATGTAGGATTTTTCGGCATGAATTCAAATTTAGAGGGGCACCAATCTGGGTGCTGGACACCGGATGGAAAATATTTAAAAAAAAGAGCTCGAATTTATGTACTAACATTGGTAAGAAAATGTTACAACCTGAGCCTATGCCTTGGACATGGCCGCCACTTGAGAACCATTGTTGATCCCCAAGTGAACCCTTGGCCTGGCTAA
Organism: Solanum verrucosum; assembly: GCF_900185275.1. NCBI lineage: Eukaryota > Viridiplantae > Streptophyta > Magnoliopsida > Solanales > Solanaceae > Solanum > Solanum verrucosum. Next base: position 237,661 of record NW_026020059.1, read on the forward strand.
CTACTTAGCGGAAGAGTAACTCAACCCAAATTAGGCTTTAAAACAAAATTAAACCATTTAATCTCAAAGTACTCAACTGTCTCAAAATACTCTAAAAACAACAATAGTTGAAAAACATTTTAACAAAGGAATACCAGAAACATACTCAAAACCAACTATCTATGAAGCCTCTATTGTTAAAGACGGATGTCGGGACAAGACCCACGACACTTCAAAGAAACTAACTAAAACAAAAAAGCGAAGACCTCCAGAAATCAAGGAGGCTCATCAAAAACTAACTAGGAGTGCAAATTGATCTCAATGAAGCACATGTTGATGATCATGAACACATGATAAAAAGATGTAGGTTGAATGACACCAGTACACTGAAGGCATGAGTATGTAACATAGTCAAAGCAAAATGATTGAATAAAAGGGTTGCAATCGATATAGATATATACTAAACAGAATGTAAAGAAATAAAGGAGTGAAATCATTTAAACTATACCAATACTTACTCATCTACTCAACATATTAAGTGATATGATAAAAAAAATACATTTTAAACTCTTTTTGGGAGATTCTGCAACTAACAACCATCACTATGAGCAACGTAATGATATAATGTCTTGTCCACACTGCTAGAAATGTCCTATACCTTGTTGAGATATAGAACATCTCAATTAAGTGGATCAACTCAAGCTATGCTCGAAAGAAATAAAGAGTCTTCTAAAAAGTACATCCTTAACCCATGTTGGCTAGATGGTTTATGAGGAATGTGAATTTTCTGAACTCATCCTCATATCGGTGCTCAATACTACTCCCAATAAATATATACTCATGCTCAAGTAAAAATACTCTTTCTCTGTTTTGAGGTAATTACTCAAAAGCTCCTCTTTAAGATGCAATGTCTCAATTATCTCTAATAACTCTTTTAACTCTTTATGAAAATAAAAGTTCTCATTCTTTATGTAAAAACAATATATTTTGGAATCAATTAGTCCCCTAATACTCTACTCCAAATTATTCTTTAAACTCTACTCAAAACTCATCACTACTTTATGAAAAACAATTTAAGAAAAAATAGTTTGGTTAAAGTATTCTCAATAATAACTCAATAATAGAGTTCATGCCGAAAAAAATCAACTCAAGAATGTCAATGCAAGATATATCAACTCAAAAATCAGAAATATTACTCATAACTCAACAACAAAACTCATCTAAAAAATAATCAAAACCAAGAATGTAACCCTAAATTATGCTTTACTGATAGAAAGCAGACGTAGGGCGTGAGGAAGGATTCAATTCATCACTATGAGTAGCCTTACATACCTAGAAGAATGATGTTCTTGGGGGAAACTTAGAGATCAACTTTAAAACCCTAGCTTTCTCTTATTGGATCCTTGCTCTAAGACTTGGGGAGTGTTAATGAACGTAAAAAGATTGATTAACACTGTTTGAACCCTTAACTAGGTGTAAAAACATTGTGGTTTAGGATTAGAAGGAGTGGGAAAAGACTGAGCTATCCCTCTTAAAAACTAACAAAAACATTTTATGGGTTCATCTACTGTTTGTGGTTTATTCTATGGACCATAGGCCCCATCCGTGTAATTCATATTTAATTTAAGGCTCAAAAACTTATTCGACGGGTCCAAACTATGACCCGTAGGATTTTGTATGAGTTGTAGATGAATTCGTTGGAATGCGACCCCAGAATTTGACTTCTGTGAAGTATTCTACCAATTTACAGTACAATCATCGAAATTTCTACGGTTCATAGAAGCAATTCGTAGGAATTGACTCAGCAAACTCTAGTGTTGTAGTCTATGATAAAATAGTCATAATTATTTACTCCAAAAGTGAAATGAGAAAAAATTGGTGGTGTTGGAAGGAGGAATGATAGAGCTTCATTTTGATAAGTGATAGGTTACCTAATTAGTTTCTTGCTAGGAGATAGGATCGTTTCAAGTTGACCTAAGTAGAATCTTATGTCAAAACTTAATTCGTAAGGAAACTTTCAACTAAACTTTGTGCTAGGGGGTTCTTGTGACCTTAATTCATATCCAACTACATTCCCACACTAAGGAATTGAACTTTTCACCTAAGATAAATAAAGAATGGTTTGAACCTTAGCTTAGAAATTTTTGGGGCGTTACAATATCTCCTCCTTGGAATCATTCGTCCTCGAATGTTGGATGAACTAAGAATGGAAAGGGTAGGGAAATGTTTAACAACCCAATTTAATGCAAAATACACATAAAACTCATGAACTCAAAACACTGAAGGAGGGACTGACTTGAATGATTACTTTAGGAATAGTTAATACCTTAGACTGGAACTAAATTGGAGGAAAATTGATGAGGGTATCTCTTCTTCATATCTTCCTTGGCCTCCCATGTACCCTCCTCAACAAACTAATTTTTCCACAAGACTTTAATTGATGAAACCTCTTTGGTTCTCAACTTGTGAACCTAACGATCAAGGATCCAAATGAGAATCTCCTCATAAAATAGACTTTCCTTGATACCAATATTCTCGGTAGGAACAATAAGGGAAGGATCGCCCAAACACTTCTTTAGCATGAAAATATGAAATATCAATGTACTGTTGCTAACTCTTGTGGTAGCTCTAACTCATAAGTATCATTACCAATCATATTAGATATTCTGTAAGGACCAATGTATCAGAGACTGAGCTTTCCTTTCTTACCAAATCTCATAACACTCTTTATGGGTAAAATTCTCAAATATACCCAATCATCAACCTCAAATTCCAAGTCTCTATTTCTAACATATGTATAGGATTTTTGACAACTCTGCGCTATCCTCAACCTCTCTTGAATTATCTTCACCTTCTCCATGGATTGATGAACCAACTCTGGCCCTATCAACTCAGCTTCACCAACCTCAAACCAACCAATAGGAGATCTACATCTTCTCTCATAAAGATCCTCATAAGAAGCCATCTGAATATTGGTGCAAACACTATTAGAGGCAAGTGCTCATTTCAATTCCCTTTGAAATCCAACACACATGTTGTCAACATATCCACTAAGGTCTGAATAGTGTACTCCTCTTGACCATCTGTTTGAGGAAGAAAATGAGTACTAAGGCTTACCTTTGAACCCAAACCTTTCTGAAATGACTTCCAAAACTGAGCGGTGACTTATGCACCCATATCTGAAATGATGGACAACGGGAATCCATGAAATCGAACTATCTCACAAATGTATAAACTGGCATAATCTTTTGTTGAATTGATAGTCTTCACTTGTAAGAGATGGGATAATTTAGTCATCCGATCTATAGTCACCCAAAGCGAATTATGCTTCATACGAGTTTGTGGCAAGCCAATAATGAATTCCATATCAATCATCTCCAACTTCCATTCTGGAAGAGCTATGCTCTGAGCCACACCACATGGCCTTTGGTGTTCATCCTTGACTTGCTGACAATTTAGGCCCTTAGCAACAAAATTTGCGATACACATCTTCACACTATTCCCCAAATGGACTTTTCTCAAGTCATGGTACATCTTTATGGAACCCTGATGGATCGAATATCTGGAACTATCAGCTTCTGTCATGATCCTCTCTTGGAACTCATCCACCTTTGGAACACACAATCTACCTTGATATCTCAACATACCATCTCCCCCTTGTTCAAAAGTCATTATTTTCTTCTTATGAACATTTTCCATTAGTCCAAGTAAGGTGGGGTATTTGTCTTGCTTCTGCTTCACTTCTGACACTAATGACGATTCAGCCCCACTCATCACAACGACTCCACCTTTACTGGAATCTTACAAACAGACTCCCAAATATGTAAGTTTGTGCACTTCCTTAGCCAACTCTTTCTTGCCTTCCTCGACATAAGCAGTACTTCCCATAGACAACCTCCTCAAGGCATCAACAACAATGTTAGCCTTACTTGGGTGATAGAGAATACTAATCTCGTAATCCTTGAGTCACTCTAACCATCCCTTTGTCTGAGATTAAGTTCCTTCTAACTGAAAACATACTGGAGACTCTTTTGGTCAATGAGCACATCCAAATGAACACTATAGAGATAGAGACGCCATATCTTGAGTGCAAAAACTACTGATCCCAACTCGAGATCATGATTCGGGTAGCTCCTCTCATGAATCTTAAGTTGCCTAGAGGTATATTGTATAACCTTACTATTCTGCATTAACACACAACCAAGCCCCACTCTTGATGCATCACAATAGACGACAAAATCCTCTGTACCCTCTTTGAGAGTCAATAATAAAGCAGTAGTTAACCGAGTTTTCAATTCCTGAAAGAGTTTCTCAATAGCTTCAGACCATTGAAACTTAGCTGTCTTTTGAGTCAAATGAAATAGATGAAAACCCTTCAACTAGTCTTCTATAGTAACTTACCAACACCTTGAAACTCCTTATATCAGTTGGGGATATGGGTCTGGGTAAATTCTGTACTTCCTCAATAATCTGAGTATGGACTCTAATTCCTTTGCCCGACACGATGTGGCCTAAGAATGCTATGGATTCAACCTGAACTCACACTTAGAAAAGTTGGCATATAACTTCCGATCTTTAAGGGTTTAGAGGACTATTCTGAGAGGACTGACAAGATCCTTTTCATTCCTCGAGTAGATCATGATGTCATCGATATATACAATAACAAATATATCCAGATACTATTTAAATACTTTGTTAATGAGATCCATGAATGTTGTAGGATCATTAGTCAAACAAAGGATATAACAAGGAACTCAAACTGACCATAATGTGTCATGAATGATGTCTTCGGGATCACTTTTTCTCACTTTCAAATGGTGATAGCCAAATTTGAGATATATCTTAGAAAAAGTGGCACCCTGGAGTTGGTAAAAAATGTCGTCAATTCTAGGAAGGGGATGATTATTCTTTATGGTGACCTAATTCAACTGACGGTAATTAATACAAATCCTAAGGGAACCATCTTTCTTCTCATGAATAAGACCAAAATGCTCCAAGATAAGACAATGGTCGGATGAAACCCTTATCAAGAAGATCTATTAATTTCTCTTTCAACTTTTTTAAAATAGCTGGAGCCATTCTATATGGTTGAATAAAATGGGTTGAGTATTTGGAAGGGTATCTATTTCGAAGTCTTCTTTCTTTTTAGGAGGGACTCCGGGAAGATCTTCTAGAAAGACCTTTGGGAACTCACTATGACTGGGACTGAATGAAGATGTGGTGTCTCAAAACTAAAGTCATTAACTCAGACTAAGTGATATATGCACCCCTTAGAGACTAAATTTCTATCCCTAAGGTATAAAATGAAACGACCATTAGGCATTGCTGAATTACTCCTTCACTCTAAAACTAGCTCATTTGGAAATTGAAACTTGACTACTCGAGTTCTACAATCGACTAAGACATAACATGCATAAAGTTAGTGAAAGCCTAAAATAACATCAACATCCACCATGTCTAATTTAACTAAATCAGCCTAGTGTCTTTATGATAGACAAAGATGGTACAATTATGATAGATTCTTTCTAGTAGAATAGACTCACCAACAGGTGTAGAAATAGTCAAAGGATCAAGAATTTGGTCGGGGCAAGTCCTGAACCTCTTGGCTATATAACGAGTTACAAAAGATAAACTCACACCTAGGTCAGGTAAGGTATAAACATCAAAAGAAAAGACTTTGATCACACCAGTGAAAACATCTAGCGAGTTCTCCTAATCCTGGTGACTAGCAATAACATACATACAATTTTCACCTCCGCCTGTCCCTGAAGTAGCTTCCCTTAGAGCAGCTCTGTTTACTAGAGCTACTAAAGAAGATTGGGCTCTATTTCCCCTATTACCTTACCTCCCCTTTGAGAAATCTTTCATAAAGTGATCTGTATGACCACATTTGAAGCAACCACTCATTCCTTCATATCACTCTCCTGGATGGTTCCTGCAACACCTAATACAAGTGGGGTCCAAGTAGCTCCTTGTGTCACACTACCTTGAGATTGAGTTCCTTGGGCTCTAAAATTTTAGGAATTTGGAATCCTGTGATCATTCTTGTTTCTTGGTGTAGGCACACTAGCTGATGATGGAGCAGGTCCAGATGATCGATTCCCATTTCCAGTGTTTTGCGAGCCAGATTCATGATTTGTTGTCTGAGCCCTATTATTGCGAAACTCTTTCATGTAATTCAACTTATTCTCCTCCACCTGCTATACATGAATCATAAGCCTAGCTATGTTTATGTCCCTTATAAACATAACCATCTTACCTTCCTTATTTGAATAGAGGGAGAGTTCAGACATAAATAAACTCATTCTGCACCTCATATCAGCCACCATATCTAGAGCATAGTGGGATACCTAGGTGAATTTGAGTTTGTATTCTTGCACACTCATAGTCTCCTACTTTAGATTGAGAACTCCCTCAATTTCTCTTCTCTTAGCTTTTGGGGAAAGAAATTCCCCAAGAATGCATTCTCAAACACAGCCCAGCCTAAGGGTGGTGCTCCTTCTTCCCTTGTCTTCTTCCATTGGTCGTACCAGATTCATGGCAATTCCTTTGACTTGATGGGAAGCCAACTCCATATGTTGTGTATCAGCAACCTGCATGAAAGCAAACACTTTTTAAAGCTCTTCCACAAAGTTTTTTGGAACCTCGTTAACTTTTAACCTAGTTAAATATGGGGGATTCATTCTCAAAAACTCTCAAACTCTGGAAGTATCAGCCTCATCCTGACGACCCACTCCTTCGAGACCAAGTTGTGTTATCACAACCCGTGGCAACATTAAAATATTGTTTTGAAACTAAACATTAGTGACATCATCCTGAGGGGGTTGCACTCATGTTGCATTGGAACACTTTGGTCCAGCTTAGACTAGTGGTTCTTGAGGATTCACATTCTTCCTAGCAGGACGCCCTCCAACATTTCTTCGTAGAGGCATGATCTGAACACATACGCGTAAGCACAAATTAGAAAAAACTCTCATAGAGTTAAAATTTATTACATGTACAAGATTATGAAGAAAAGAGAAAAATCCTAATATCCTATAGCTTCTCTATTATAGTTGTGGCTCTTTTTATACCGATATGAAGGAATTTACAAGATAAGGCTTCATAGATACCCTGACACTTGAACACTAGGCTCTAATACCAAGTTTGTCATGCCTCAAGCCTACACCCTAGACGTGACCAACACTCAAGAATCATTTGCTGGTCCCTAAGCGAACTCTTGCCTTGGATAACTACTTAGTAGAAGACTGACTCAAGCATATATAAGCTTTAAAAAATAATTTCAATTAATAGTCTCAAAACTTCTATTCTCAAACTATCCGAAATAATCTGAAAAAACAATAATAGTTTGCCAAAACGGTTCGGAACTGAAATACTAAAAGAATCATCATCACTATCTACCTATGAAGCCTTTATAGTTCAATATGGATGTCGGGACAAGACCAGTGACTCCTCAAAACTACTAAATTGAAAGAAAAAAAGGAGTCCCCCAGAATGTAATGAGGACTCTCCAAAAGCTGTCAAGGAGTGCAAAGTCATCTTAACAAATTGCCTGTGATGATCCTGAACACCTGTATCTACATCATAAAAAGATGCAAGTTGAATTACATCAGCACATTAAATGTATGAGTATGCAGTCTAAACAAAATAACTGAAGTGAAGAGACTGAAATAATACTTAGCTGAATGCAAAGCATAAACAAAGATAAGATCATTCAAAACTTCACAAGTAAAGAGATGATAACTCACAGAACTATATGTAAAAGTATAACAGAAATAAAATAAAAGTACTCTTTGCTTTACAATGGAGTTTCTCTAATGAATAACCATCACTATGAGTCTCGTGATAATATAATCTCTCTCCAACACTACCAGAACTATCATATACCTTGACGGGGTATAGAACAAACCCAACTCACAGATCCCCTAAAAGGTCTCCTCAAAGGCACTGAAGATTCGACTGAAAGTCAGTGCGATCCTAACCCATGTTGGCTACGTGGTTTATGGAGAATGTGAGTTGTATTAACTCTTCCCCATATCGGTGCTCAAAACTACTCCTAAAATATATTACTCAATACTCAAGTAAAAATACTCTCTCTGGGTTGAGATAAGTTTTCAAAAGGGTCTCTTTAAGAGGTAACTACTCTATAATAACTCTGTCTGAAAACTCTGAAAAACTCTTATACTTTTATGAAATTATTTCTATCTTTCTCAATGTAAAAATGATACATTTGGAAGTCATTTAGTAACCTTAAACTCTACTAAAATATAATAATTTAAACTTTACTCTTAAACTCACATTTAACTTCTCAAAATCAATTTCACCAAAAATGTTTGATCGAAAGATTCTCAACAAAAAACTAAGTAAATGGGGTTTACGTGGGAATATAAATATGAACAACAACTCAAAGATATAAATGCATAATATATGAAAATTCATAGTCAAGAATTTAGAACTCAGAATCAATAGTATAACTTATCTCAAGAATTCTCAAAACTAAGAGTCTAACCCTAGATTAAACTTTTACTAATTGAATTTAGATGTAGGGTGAGAGGACGAACTCTATCCATCACTATGATTAGCCTTACATACCTGGAATAACAAAGTTATCTGATAAACTGGAAGAACGCTTGAAAACCCTAGCTTTCTCCTCTTGGATCCTTGTTCTAAGACTTGGAAGCGTTAATGAGAGTAATAGGGTCAATTAATACTATTTCAAACCATACTTAGGTGTAAAAATGTCAGGGTTTAGGCTAAGAAGGAGTGGGAAAAGAATGAACTACACCTCTTAAAGAGATGTTGAAAAATCTTCCACGGACCCATCTACATTACATGGTTTGATTGACTAACCATAGCTCTATCCTTGAAATTCATAATGAATTTTAAGGCTCATAATTTAAATCTACGGGTCCAAACTATGCTCGATAGAAGTTTTTATAGACCGCAGATCCAATTTGTAGATTCATATTGAATTCTAAGGATAATAATTTCATTTTGCGAGTCCAAACTATTACTCGAAGAAATTCTATGGACCGTAGATCCAATCTGTAGAATTCATCTTGAATTTTAAGGCTCAAATGTTCATTCTACGGTTCCAAACTTTGGTCCGTAGAAGTTTCTATCACTCGTAGATGGATTCGTAGGAATCCGAACCCAAAATTTGACTTTCTGAAGTTTTCCATGAGTTGGATAGTACAGGTCATAGTTAGTGACTTAGAAAACTCTACTGTGGGAGTGTCTGGTAAAACACTCATAACTTTTTATTCCGAACTCAAAATGAGGGAAACATGGTGGCATTGGAAAGATGACTCATAAAACTTCAGTTTTATAGGTCAATCCACCTAATTCATTATGTACTGAGAGATACGATTGTTATAAGTTGACCTAAGTAGAATCTTATGTCAAAACTTAATCGGTAAGGAAGCTTTAAACTCAACTTTGTGCTAGAGAATTCTTGTGATATTCATTCATATCCAAGACCATTCCAAAAATAAAGAATTCACCTTAGAGCCTAAGAAAAATTTAAGAATCACCCGATATGACGTTACACGCAAATAAAAAATGGTTTGGGCCTTAGCTTAGAAATTTTCAGGGTCTTAGCTTAGAAATTTTCAGGGCAAAAAAACTTTATGCTTTTCATTTTATATATTTTGTTCTTATTCTCAAATTGATGAAGTTTTCTCATGGTTTCATTCTGTTCAGCTATCTGATCATGAAAGACAAAAAATAAAGTTATAGTTTTCTATCCAAGTCAAAGAATAAGTTGAAGATATCGAACTCATACCGATGAGAGGAAAATTGAAGATACTAAATTCTTTTAGGTAACTAATTATTCTCATTACCAAAATTAAACATTACATAGCATATAATAAGATCAACTGTTGGACATAGCCCCCAAAATTATCTTTGTTAAAGATCGTTTGAAAAAAAAATGGCAAGAAAGACACAATAGTCAACAAATAACTACACCAATATTGACCAAATATTAAGTAGGATAAGAGTTATAATTTTTTAGCCATGCTCTGAAGTTCTAGAGTCTAATTGCACCTACATTATAAAATAATAGTAGCAACATCATTTCAACTAGAAAAACTACAAAGTCTACTTCCTGCAAGTGTTATGATTCCTCAATTGCAACAACATTCTTGTTTAATTTATAACTCAATATTCACTGAAATGTCATTAGCCTCATCTACATATATACCCTCCAAGTTTGGGTGTACACAATCACACACTTAAACTGTCACGACCCAAGTCTACATCTTAGAAATGGCAGACACTCAAGAACCATTGCTGGTCCCCAAGCGAACCTTCATCATGGCTGACTACCAGCGGAAGACTAACTTAAGCATGCAAAAGAGTAAAAACTTAATAAAATTCAATAAACTTAACTTTTCAAAACTTTAACTCAAATGAACAACTTAGAATAAAAATAATATATACAACTCACCATAAAATAGGCAACTGAAGTCTTTACAACATTTAATAAAATAAATGAATAATACAGACTTCTCAACTATACTAACTATCTATGAAGCCTCTAACTGATAAAGATGGAAGTCGGGACAAGACCCACAACATCCTAACTAAACTGAAAAGTAAATGAAATCCTCTGAAAACAAGGAGGCTCACCATAGCTAACTCGAAATCCCGGATGTATCAACGAATCTCCTGTTGATGATCCCGAATACATGTGTCTGCATCATGAAAAGATGCAAGCCAAATGGCTCAGTACGTGGAATGTACGAGCATGTAAGGGGAATTCTAAAACATAAGCATAAATTTGAAACTTGATAAAAAGGAAACATACTTACCTCTTCACAAACTTACTCAACTCAAGGATACTCAAAACTACTCAAACTTAGAGATAAGATACTCAACTCAAAGATATGATATTCGACTTTGGGTACTCAACTCTGGATAATCAACTCAATATAAAGCAACAATACACATGCAATATATGGAAAGCTTTATAAAACAGTAAAAACAACTTAGTTCGTTAAAGAAAATGCAATAACAAACTCAACTTTACTTATATAATAAAGTAATATAGTTTATGTGGGAGTTTCTCTAACTGACAACCACACTATGAGCCCAAGTGGTGATACAACGTCTTGCCCACGCTGCCAGAACTGTCTTATACTTTGTCGTCATATAGAACGCTTAACTTAGTGGATCCACTAGCTTATGCTAAAAGCATCTTAAGGAGTCATTTAAAAAGTATGATCGTTTACTACCCATGATGGCTACATGGTTTATGGAGAGGTGAGTTATCTGAACTTAAACTCGCCCCCATATCGGTGCTCAATACTACTCCCAAAATATACTTAGCTCATATATTGTAAAAACAAAAATCTCTCTTTAGTTTGAGATAATTACTCATAAACTTAGCTTAAAAGCTCTCTTGGAATCGATGTTCCCTTTCTTGTTCAAAACTCTTTAGGAAATCTCAGTTTCCTCTCATCTTAAATGTGAAAACATTTACTCTTAGGAATACTTAGTTCCCATATATCATTTTAAAGAGAATGAACTTTACTCTTACTCTTTACTCAACTTCAAAGCTTAAGTCTTAAAACAAAGTTTAAACATGTGTAAAAGACTTCTTAAAATATGGTTCACGCTGAATTATGGACTTGAACGACTCAATGCAAGGTTTTCAATAACCATAGATAGAACTCAAATACTTGGAAGTCAAGAACTTCAATGATACTACTAATTTCAAGAATGCTCAATTAAGAGATTTCAAGAATGCTCAATTAAGAGGGTTCATGCGGAATTATGAGCATGAACTACTCAACTCAAGGACTCAAATATACTTCTCATCTCAAGATTGTTTGACTTATAATGTTCATGCAGAATTATGGGCATGAACAACTCAACTCATGGACTTCATGGGTAATAGGTAGTAGTCCTATGATTAGGATTATAATCTCGGAAGGGTTAGGAACTCAATACTCAAGACTGAGAACTTGAAGATACTACTCCTTTCAAAGATACTAAACTTATGGAGTTCATGCGGAAGTTATGGGCATGAACGACTTGTCTCAAGGGTAAAAATATCAATAAGGAACTCATGTATACGACTCTTCTCATTCTCATACTTACTTCTCAAAACTTAACTCAAATCGATGGTGGATCTCAAAGGATTCACAATTGAACTCAAAAGACTTCTTGAACTCTACTCTTAACTCTCTCTTGAATATGAATTATGAAATCAAGGGTTATGGTTCATGATATGAAAGATCTAGGTGATAGTGTAGACTCATGAATACATTCTCCTCACTCTCATGCTCACTTACTCGAGTCTTGAAACAAGTTATTAGAAGTTGTAGACGACTCCTGAAAGGACTCAAAGGGACTTTCTCAAAAATGTTTGAGAGAACTCTCAAGACTTGACTCTCAACTCCACTTTGAATGTGTTTTATGAATTCAAGGTTGTAATTTGTGATAGGAATGATCTCGTGATGTTTATGAGTGTTTTTAGATAGTTAAACATGAAAAATGATCAAGAAATCACTGTCTGGAAGCAAGTCCGCAACGCGGAGATGAGTCACAAATTAACTTTTGAGGCAGAGAGGTCTGTGACCTCTCTGCGATGCGAAAACAAACTTCATGAAATAAGGAGGCAGGTCCGCGATGCAGAGCAAGGTGCCAGATTTTCTCGACTTTTTCCTTTTTCATTTTCTAACCCCAATTCACCTAATCTCGGTTCTTTTTCTGAATTCCTCTTTAGATTTAGATACCCAGCACATGAACACAAAAGCCTACTCATAAAAAACTGTAAAATCGACATGATTTCATCAAGAACTAAATAATTTCATCTAAACTCAAGAACTAAAGTCAATTTCAAGAACATCATACTTTCAACTTTCTAGAACGAATTTAACGCTGAAATTAACATGATTGGCGTGTGGGTGAATAAACCCAACACAATGGAAGCTTACATACCTGAAAGAACCATTTTCTTGAAGCAACTTGAAGGAAAGTCTTGAAAGATGAACCCTAGCCTTAGCATGAATTCCTTGAGCGTAGAATTTTGGAGTGGATGAGAGGGTTTGATTTATGAAAAACTGGTTTTCTACACATTTAGGGAAATTTAGATGAACTCCTAAGGGATTTTAGGACTAAAATACCCTTAAAGAAATAATTAAAACGAGCTGAGAGTTGGAATAATTTTTCACCAGGCAGTGAGGTCCGTATTGGCTTCGTAACGCAGAGCCATCGCGGAGTTGCTGCCAGGTTTGTGCATCGTTAGTAAATCAGTCATAAAGTTTTACTCAGTGCTCGAAATTTAGCAAACTCGGTAGAGTTGGAAAGAGGACTCGAAGGGATTTAATTTTCTATCTTGTAGCTCACCTAACTCATCTTGTACTAGGAGTTATGGTCGTTTGAAGCTGACCCAAAACTTAAGAAAACTTAAGAATGACTTGAATGCTTTTCTCTTTAGTTCTTCTTAGAACTCAAGGTGCTACATCTAGTAACCTTAATACTCAAGAAATTTTAAATTCCTTGCAAAAATCTCACTCACTACGAAGAATGGTTCGAGTCTTAGCTCAAAAAATTTCTGAGGTGTCACATAAACCTGCATAAAATTGAACAAGTAGACACGTGGCATATACAAATTAGTTCGAGCGTATCTTCTGTGAATTGTCATGTGGGACCCCACCTTCACAAGGGATGTCTCTGGGTTGTCAGATTTAATGAAAATAAAAATCAATTGGGCAAAGCTACTAAAAGAATTGCAAAGACGGTTTCCTGCAACAATCATGATTCTAAAGAAAAACATTGACCCATCTTGTTGAATAGGAACTTGAATTGTAACCAGAGTCTTGTTTATTTCATGATTACTGAGATCTCATTGCTTACTGATCACTGTGTGAAATTGATCGAATTCCATCTCAAAATATGCAAATATAACAAGAACACAAAGATGATGTATGATTTTTGCAGTTCTCTCATAATGGGGAGTAATTAGCCTCGTCATTTGCTTATTTTTTAGTTATTATATGAGAGGTAATGGTTGAAGCAATAATTATCTGGTCGAGAGGAACTTGTGTCATTTATATCATACGACCCTGATTACAATAAGCTTCTCACTTATGAAGTAGAGGAGGTTGTTCGACTATGGGATGTGAACTCTGGTGAATATATATATATATATATATATATATATATATATATATATGTAAGACTTTGGAATTAAGAAATTAAGCTTTGGAGTATATAAGGGAACGTGAAATTTGTAGCCACATATCAAGGGCATAAGTTAGAACAATTTATTGTACGGGCTTACTTTGGTGGACTAGATAAAGTTTTCATTGCCAGTGGGAGTGAGAATTCTGGTGTCATATACCTGCGAATCCTCAATTCCACTGGCAATGAAATCTTGATCTAGGACTAAAGAAAGACTGTACAAAAAAGCGTTCTAGTTTATTCCCTTTATATATGGCTAAGAATTTGTATTCAAGATGGATTTTTGGGTTCCAAAAACTTCACTATTTATATCTATACATTAACTAGAGTTTACATCCCACAACCGAATAACCTTCTCTACTCCATAAATGAGAAGCTTATTTTCCTCAGGGAGTCATGTTATAAATGGCATGGGTTCTTGATATACCGTGAGTTTACGGTATTTCTAATACATTTCACTTACAAGTTGTGTGTGTCTAGGGCCTTTTTGTATTGGTTTTTATGTGTTTTTATTGTATTTTGCAGGAAAGATGTTCAGGCGCAGAGGGATATAGGCAGATGAGAGAAATGCAGAAAAAAGGCATTTACGGAGGTGATCTACGGACCGTAGGTCTATTGACGGTCCGTGGGTGATGGCCGTAGATCAGCAGGCAAGGTATGGATGACAAATCAGGGAAATCTGACCAAGTGTGGAACCACGGTGGCCATTGACGATCCGTAGATTGATCTACGGACCGTACTGATTGATCCGTAGAATGATACTGCGAGGGTTCCAGTACTTGATTTTTGAAGATTCTAAGTGTAAAGCTACGAAGGGGATTGACGGACCGTATCTACGGTCCGTACTGTAAGTCCGTCGTTTGCTTCAGAGAAGCTGATTTTTGGAAGGTAAAATATTTTCTAGGTCCTCGCTGACGGAAGGGACTTACGGACCGTAGATCCATCGATGGTCCGTAAGTCAGTCTCGTGGAATGAAGACGCGTGCCTGAACAAACTTTCCTTAATTTGTTTCCCTTTTAATTTAGGATTTGTTTTCTATAAATAGGGCATGTAAACCTCGTTTTTGGGGGTTAGACATTATTATTCTAGTTTTACTTTGTGACTTTGGAGATTTTATTTGCAACCCTAGCAATTATTGATTTCCTAAGTTCGTTTTGAAGATTTTGGCTTTGCAATTCAAGTTAAATTTCTGGGTTTATTATTCTATTTACGTAAGTTCATGATTTCTTCATCTAGAATTATGCTAATATGGGTAACTAAATCCACAACTAGGGTTGTGGGAACCATGAGCGACTAAGAAAGTATGAATAGTAAATAAGCAATTTTGGAATAGTGTTTTGCATGTATTGATAATTTTTTCGTTTAGAAGTCTTTTTAACGAGTGCACGCGTTAGAACTTGCCTTGTTGCTACTTGTTGGACTAAGGAGGTAATCAACAAGAAAAGAATTATCAACATAGATTTAGTGTGATACTATCTAATAGGCTAGTGTCGATTGGTGCGAAGTAATAACTAAGCCAAACATCGATTATGATGTCTAATATGAGGTAAAGGTAAGGGTTAGTAAATTATACACACGTAGCCGGACAAAGGTGCGGGGTGAAATTCTCTAGATGTCGAACCAAGGATTTAGAGATACCTAACTTATCACTTTGCCTGTAATACACTAGGAAAGGATTGCTATTATTAGGATTACTACGTTATGAGCTTGTGGGGAACACGTATACCCTAGATATTTCTCTTATCTTGATAACAACCAAAGTTGAGTTTTGATTACTGATTACTTATTAAATTCTTACTATTTGTTTCACACAAACAAAACTCCCCTTTTTATTACCTGATTCTGGAAGTAATGTGACTAATTGAATATAATTGTTGGTTAAAGTAAAGTCTAAACCATTTTCCTCGTGGGATCGACCCCAACCTACAAGTTGGGTCTGTACTTGATAACGATCACTTATACTTCTGTAGGGAGGTGTAATTTGAGCGTATCAAAGTTTGGCGCCGCTGCAGGGGAAGTTGGCTTTTAGATTTATTTTAACTACATTATTGAACGTTAGTCAAATATTTCCTAATTTTACTTTTTCTCTTTGTTTTTGTCTCTCTCAGGTTCTGACTCTAGTGTATGCAAAGTACACGGAGCCAGGGTGAACCACTTACTCCTTACGATCCAGAGCTGAACCGCGATTTGCGAAAAATGAACAATCCAAGAGATCCAATGATCCTATCGGAGGAAATCTAGATGATGCAGTTGAGTTACAACAACAAAGGGTAGTTGGTGGGGACAACCAGGTTCCAACTGAAAATCGATTGGGGGATGCGCTGAGGGCACAAGATCCACTAGGCCCACGACAACATGACAACTATCGGGGTAGCATGAATATAGAAAACTCTGATGGACCTATTGTCTTACCCCCTCTACCTCCTGGGCACACATTTGTGGTGACTAGTAGTTTGATGCAGATGCTTACAGCAAGAGGCTTATTCTCAGGATCGCCATCGGAGGATCCACATGCTTACTCAGCCAAGCTAAGGGTGGTTTGCAAAAGTTGTGTAGGTAGACTAGACTTGGATTTGGATGTCATTAGATTACGAGTGTTTCCTCTGTCACTGACAGGCGATGCTGCAGTATGGTTCACTAACTTCTTATAACTCAATATTTACATGGGACCAATTGGCGGACGTGTTCTGAGCGAAGTATTATCCAGTGTCCAAGAAGCTCAATCACAAAGATAGGGTCAACAATTTTGTAGCATTACCTGGAGAGTCTGTGAGCAGCTCTTGGGACAGATTCACTGCATTCGTAAGAGGTGTTCCAAATCACCGTATTGATGATGAGTCGCTGAAGGAATATTTCTATGGAGGACATGATGATAACAATAAAGCAGTTCTTGACACTATTGCTGGAGGCTCATATGGTGATTGTACATATGCACAGATTGCTGAAAAACTGAAGAGGATCTGTCGCAACAATAAAGCATAGAGCACTAGGAGGTCAGATACTGGGAGAAACACATTTGCCGTTCATAATACAATTGTCAACTCTGTAGATGATATTCGTGAGGAGATGGCCCAGATGAGGACAAAGTTGGGGTTGGTACTGAAGCATATGAGCGGATGAGCAGAAAAGGTAAATGCTTTAAACTACTTAACTAGAACTCCACTACCAGTTGAGGAGTGTTACTATGAAGAGGATACTATGCGGTGAATGATCAGTCGGGGGGTTTCCGACCAAATGCCCAAGGATCCAACACGGAAAATTGGCGCCAAGGTCAAGGGAACCAAGGTCGAAACTATGGAAATTACAACCGAGAGGGTCACTATGTCCGGGATGGGACTTCAATCGCGACAACAACTACAACAGGAACAACTATGGCAACAGAAATGATCGGGTTGGACCCTATGTTCCCCCTCAAAATCAGGAATCTGGTGCTAGGGAAGCTGGAGGTAATATGGCGCGTTTGAAGATATGATGCAGAAGATGATGAGAAGGTTTGATGTACCTGATGAGAATGTGAAGGAGATGAGAAACGACTTGTCTGTATTGGTCAAAAGGTGATGCCCATGCAGTGTCAATAAAGCATCTAGAGCAGCGGATGACTCAATTGTCTACTACAGTGAACCCGTGTCAACCTGGACACTCTTCCTGCAACACCATCCAGAATCCAAAGATGATGGTCATTGTATGGCAATTACTACTCGAGGGGTAAGCAAACCATAGATCCACCTATGCCGTCTGTGGTGGATACTGAGATTAGAAAAGAAGATGATGTGGTGGAAGTTAGAGAGGAGTCTGAGACTGCGACAGAGCAAGAAACGAGATATCTCAGAAAGTGGTCCCCATACCTAGACCTCCACCACCTTTTCCACAGAGGTTAGTGAAGAAGACTGAAGATGGTAAATATCGCAGGTTTATCACTATGTTGAAGCAACTTTCTATCAATGTCCCTTTGATAGAAGCCTTGGAGAAAATGCCTGGGTATGCAAAGTTCATGAAAGATATGGTGACAAAGAAAAGGTCTGTGATTTTGAAAATGATGATAGATTGTAGCATTGTAGTGCTATTGCTACAAGATCTCTGGTGCAGAAGAAGGAAGACCCTGGTGCTTTCACGATCCCATGTACTATAGGGTTGTTACACTTTGCTAAGGCATTGTGTGATCTTGGTGCTAGCATCAACCTCATGCCTTTGTCTATTTACAAGAAGTTGGGTCTAGGGGACCCAAAGCCCACCTCAATGCGGTTACAATGGCTGATCGAACTGTGAAGAGGCCCATTGGTGTGCTCTATGATGTGCTAGTGAAAGTAGAGTCTTTCATCTTTCTGGCGGATTTTGTGATTCTTGACTGTGAGGTTGATTTTGAGGTTCCCATCATCCTTGGGAGACCATTTCTTGCCACAGGCGTGCGTTGGTTGATATGGAAAAGGGGCAGATGAAGTTCAGACTGAATAATGAAGAAGAACTTTCAATATCTGTAGGTCCATGAAGCAGAATGGTGAGCTCGAAACAGTATCTGCTATAACTTACAGAGTGGAGAGTGGGTCAGAAGTGCAAATTGAAGAGCGACTAGGTGTTGAGGCACTAGCAGCAGTCATGATGAATTTCGATAGTGATGGTATTGAAGAGTATGATGAGTTGGTAGCCACACTTGATAAGTGTGAATATCGGTCCAAACCAAAGAAGTATGAGCTAGACATGAATAATCGTGAGTCCCCACCCACAAGACTATCTATTGTGGAGGCACCGAAATTGGAGCTTAAGGCTCTACCACCGCACTTGAGGTATGTATACTTGGGCGAAGAGAATACTTTGCCGGTCATCATTGCAGCAGATTTGAATGCAAGGCAAGTAGAGTGCTTGGTGACTGTATTAAAGAGGTTCAAGCGAGCTATTGGGTGGACTATTGCAGATATTATTGGGATCCCCCCGGTATTTCTCTTACAAAATCCAACTCATGCCAGATCATAAGCCCAGTATTGAGCACCAGAGAAGATTAAATCCACCTATGCAAGAAGTAGTTAAAAAGGAATCATCAAGTGGCTGGATGCATGAGTCATCTATCTCATTGCAGATAGTAGTTGGGTATGTCCTGTGCAGTGTGTGCCTAAAAATGGAGGTATGACTGTGGTTCCAAATGAAAGAAATGAGTTGTTCCAATAAGGCCGTTACTGGATGGAGAGTTTGTATGGATTACCGGAAGTTGAATGCATGGACTGAAAAAGACCACTTTCCCATGCCATTCATGGACCAGATGTTGGATAGACTTGCAGGAAAGGGTTGGTATTGTTTTCTTGATGGGTATTCGGGCTACAATCAAATTTCTATAGCTCCAGAAGACCAAGAGAAGACCACCTTCACTTGCCCATATGGGACTTTTGCTTTCAAACAGATGCCATTTGGGTTGTGCAATGCTCCAACAACTTTCTAGCGGTGTATGATGTCGATATTTTCTGATATGGTGAGGATACTATTGAAGTGTTCATGGATGATTTTTCAGTTGTAGGTGATTCTTTTGATCGTTGTCTAGATCATCTGCCGAGGTGCTTAAAAGGTGTGAAGACTGCAACTTGGTGTTGAATTGGGAGAAATGTCATTTCATGGTTAAAGAAGGTATAGTGTTGGGTCATCGAATTTCAGAGAAAGGTATCGAGGTTGATAGAGCTAAAGTTGAGGTAATAAAAAGCTTCCACCACCCATCTCTGTAAAAGGTGTTAGAAGTTTTCTTGGGCATGCCGGTTTTTATAGGAGATTCATCAAAGATTTCTCCAAAATTGCACATCCGTTGTGCAAACTGCTCAAGAAGGAGTGTAAGTTCTATTTTGATGATGATTGTCTTAGAGCATTTGGAGAGTTGAAGAAAAAGTTGGTTACAACACCAAACATTATTTCACCGGATTGGGGACAACCGTTTGAGGTAATGTGCGATGCGAGTGGATTGGCGCTTGGTGTAGTATTGGGACAAAGGCGAGAGAAAATTCTTCACCCTATTTACTATGCTAGCAAAACTCTAAATGTGGCTCAGAAGAACTATACGGTGACCGAACAAGAACTTCTTGCGGTGGTTTTTGCATTCGAGAAATTTCGATCCTACTTACTTGGTACTAAGGTCATAGTGCATACTGACCATTCTGCATTGAGGTATTTGATGGCGAAAAAGGATGCAAAACCGAGATTGATTAGATGGGTATTGTTGCTGCAAGAGTTTGATTTTGTAGTAAAAGATAGAAAGGGACCGAAAATCAAGTTGCCGATCACTTGTCCAGATTAGAGGAAGAGGCATGCTAAAGCTTGGAGATAGGGCTGAAATTAATGATGCGTTTCCAGATGAACATGTATTGGCTGCTTCTCATGATTTGATTCCTTGGTTCGCAGACTTTGCTAATTATTTGGCAAGCGATATTGTGCCTCCGATTTGCCTTTTCACCAAAGGAAAAAGTTTATGCATGATGTGAAGAGATTTTTTTGGGATGAGCCTTACTTGTATCGTAGTTGTGCTGATGGATTATTCGTCGCTGTGTGCCCGAGGTTGAGATGTTGAGTGTACTTGAAGCATGCCATTCATCACCTGTTGGTGGGCATCATAGTGGTATTCGGACTGCACATAAGATTTTGCAATGTGGGTACTACTGGCCTACCATCCACCAAGATGCTCATGATTTCGCCAAGTCTTGTGATCGTTGCCAAAGAGAAGACGGGATTTCAAAGAGGCAAGAGCTCCCAATGAATCCTATATTGGTGATAGAGTTGTTTGATGTATGGGGCATTGATTTTATGGGTCCATTTGTGAGTTCATATGGGATGAAGTATATTCTTGTTGCGGTTGATTATGTATCGAAGTGGGTGGAAGCAATTGCGCTCTCCAACAATGAAGGTAAAAGTGTCACCGCATTCTTGAAAAAAATATCTTCTCCAGATTTGGTACACCGAGGGCTATTATTAGCGATGGAGGTTCTCACTTTTGTAATAAGTTGTTCAAGGTACTACTTGAAAAATATGGTGTCCGTCACAATGTAGCCACTCCTTACCATCCACAGACTAGCGGTCAAGTTGAAGTATCCAACAGAGAGATCAAACAGATATTGGCAAAGACTGTGAATGCTAATAGAACGGATTGGTCAAGGAAGCTTGATGATGCTCTATGGGCATATCGCACTGCATACAAGACCCCCATAGGTATGTCCCCTTACCAACTTGTATATGGGAAGTCTTGTCATTTACCAGTAGAGCTAGAGCATAAGGCTATGTGGGCAATGAAGAAGTTAAATTTGGATTGGGGCGCGCATCTAATCAAAGGATGAATGACTTGAATATGCTTGATGAGTTTCACCTAAAGCTTATGAAAGTTCAGCCTTGTACAAAGAGAAGATGAAGAGGTATCATGATCAAAGAATTGAAAGCGAGAATTTGTGGTTGGCGATCTTGTGCTGCTATTCAACTCTAGGTGCGCCTGTTTCCAGGCAAACTCAAGTCCAAATGGACCAGGCCATTTTTGCTCACGAAAGTGCTCCCTCATGGAGCGGTTGAGCTTGAAAATAGGGATGGAACAAGGTTCATGGTAAACGGGCAAAGGATCAAGATCTACCTGGGAAATGCTGAAACTGTGCAAGAAGTGATTGAGGCCTACAATCTTGATGAAGTCTGAGTAATCAAGACACTTGCGTCGTGCCGCGACGTTAAATCAAGCGCTTCTTGGGAGGCAACCCAAGATGTACAATCTAGCCAACGATAGGGTTCTGTTTCCCATTTAGTAGTTTAGCTTTCACTGTTTAGTGTTGTAGTTCTTAGTGTTGGCTAGAATTAGTATAGGGTCCGTGTCTAAAAAGTGTCCAGAAAATGTAAAAAAATAATAGCCTAATGGTTGCTACATGTGTAGGTACACCACAAAATAAATCTGCAGAAAATGGTCTGGTGCAGAGGTCTAGGACCCCATTGACGGTCCGTCGATTCATCAACGGACCGTAAATGGTGTCCGTAGATCCCGGTAAGCCCCTAAATTTTTCTAAGTGAAATAGTGATCTACGGACCGTAGATCGACTCACGGATCGTAACGGGGTCTCGTGAGTCCAAACCTAAGGCTGTCTGACCCGACCCGGACCCCCTATTTAAAAAAAAAAAACTCCCGTGTTCTAAACCATTCCCCTTCCCTCCATTACTCCCAAAACCTTTTCCCCCATCCCTTAAATTCCCTAAATCACTCCATAACTCCCCCATAATATCATCCCTTCCATAAATTCCCAAATCCCCTTCCATTTCAATTACAACCCATTCCATATTCCACAAAAGGGTCCGGTGTTTGGTCAGTAGCGAAGAGGTGATTCATTGGTCTGGCTAAGCTTAGTGGCGTCATGCAATCACCCCACTCCTCATTGCTTGTAAGGTAATAGACTTTCCCCTCACTTTGAATTTCGATTCATAGATTGAATATAGAAAGTCGGGAGTTGGGTCTTGACCTTGGGTAGTTGTTAGATAAAATTGCATGATAAACTTGATAATTACAATGCCTTGGAATGATAGATAGTGATTGTGTAGCTTTATTGTATGTGATTGTAAGTCTATATGTAAGTTTCGACTTAGGGTTCTAAAACTTGTCAAATTGTTTGGTAAAATGACCAGTCGGAATCTTAAGAATGAAGAACTAGCATAATTGAATGTTCAAATGCATGATGAGGCTTTGTTAATGTTGAAAATAAGGCCAAATATGATTGATCAGAAAAATATGGTGAACCTGGCACAGATGGCATCCACGATCCCGTCTACTGAACGTAGATCAATCTAAGGACCGTAGATGAGGATCGTCACTGGATGCACACAAAAAAATTACCAAGTGTAAAACCACGGACGTGGACTACGGTCCGTAGATTAAATCTACGGACCGTTCTGCACATCTGTGGTTTCCATCTGCAACTTATATAGTTGGCTCCCTGATCCACGGAAGAGCTCCACGGACCGTAGATCAGTCTACGGACCGTAGATACCCTCGTGGATGACCACTGTGCCTATGTCTGAAATTTTTTTGGACTTTGTTACTGTTCGTTTATAGTTCTCAACTTCTTCTTAGTATAGTTATGGTTAGTCTTGGGCACTAATATCTCTCCCACAGGTACAATGGCACCGAAAAGCTGGTCACCTACTCCAAACGGGGCAAGTCAAAATCTGTTGCCCCTAGTTTCCGGTTAATCGATGAGGACATAGACACCGACACAGATCCAACATATGTTCCTCTCAACACTAGACTTCTCGCACGGCACTCGAGGCACCAGAGGCACCCCCGAAAGGTGCTTCCCGACATAGTCACTGTCTCCCAGTCTGATGAGGAGCACACACTGATCGGGCACCAATTGGGGCTGCTTCCAGTTAAGAGGGGTCTATGTCCGGGTCCAAGTCTCTCCATGCTTCAGGCTCCGAGTCTGCCCATGCTGAAGGGTCTAATGCTAAATCAGCCACAGGGTCTGGTGAGGATGACCAAGCAACCACGTCTGATGAGACAACTAGCTCGGAGTCCATACCTGCACCACGGAATGATGACCCCACTCCTGTAGCCGGCAAGCTAAATAGGTGGTGTGTAGAAGGCCAATGGCAAATTTATCGGGATGCCAAGATGGGAAACGACAAACAGAAGATGGTTCGACTAATTACAGAAGAGTGTAGAGTCCTTACGCGGAGCTTGCACACTGTTTCAGATATTCAGCGGCTGTTTAACCTTCACAAGTGTGACTGGATGGCTCGTGACCCAGGGACGTATAGCGAGGAGATTGTGCGGGAATTCTATGCTTCCTATGCTGCCACTCTCCGCGGTTCAATTTCCAAGCGGTCAAAGCCCCTAGCTCAGGATCCTCTCACTTTCACTTTGGTTTGAGGTTGTCTGGTGGACATATCACCTGCCACGATCAGACGTTTTCTCTATGGTCCTACCACGGGTCATCTTGGTCTCTCAACACAGCAAAGTTTGACTACAGATGGGACATCGTGCGGAGTGGCGCTTTCTAGAGGAACGCTGAGCAGCGAGAGGCTGTTCCACTATGGTTGGCCAGGTATATAGCTGCAGATGGCGAGCGTGCGAAATGGGTAGCCGCTCCACAGTTGGGGATCCGGAAGGCCACAAAAATTTTGTGGCAAAGTTCTTCTGGCTGCTAGTGCGTAACAGGGTGTCACCTACTAAAGCAGACAATCAAGTCATGTGGGATAGAGCGGTCATGGTCGCAACATTGGTAGCAGGAGTGGAGATTGACTTTGCCTGAGATTACGAGAGGGCATTCAGGACCTCCACTACTTACCCTTTCCATGTCTAATTTTCATATGTGCAGGAACTCTGGAGTGCCGATCTGGCATTGTGACAAGTTAGTCCACCCTATAGGGGCATGGACATCGGCCTTATTTGAGATGAGACAAATGTGGCAGCGCCTCGCAGAGAGCCTCAGGTTGAGGTACCTCCCTTCGGTATCAACTTGCAGACACAGTGGGGCAGGCACAAGGCGGTGACCCCAGCATCCCAGATCACGCTGACACTGTCTCGGGCTCCTCATCTCAGGCAACTAGTATGGCTCCTAGTTCTTCCCGGTCCACACCTCAGTTAGGAGCTACTGTATCCCATTGTCCAGAGTACAGAAGTTGGAAGCTCAGATGGCCACCCTGCTGCATCACATCCAACCGTGGATGCAAAATTGATAGCCGAGTCCGAGGCTAGAATGGAGCGTAGGATGAGGGGATGATGGATCGGAAGGTCCAGGCCGTTAATAAGCGCCTTGATGCCTTTGAACTGCAAGTCCTCGAGCGATCAGCCCCGGCCATAGATCTATTGCTTTGCAGGCTGACTTAGCCAGCCTCCAGACTGACGTTGATGCCATCCTTGCCGCACCTTCAGTTGAGCCTCAGGTTGCACCTACTGCACTGGTTGATGATACAGTGCTAGATGCTCTATTCAGTGGGACCGCCGAGGAGGAGCTTGCCTCTACACATGCCAAAGCAAGCGGCACCGGTCTCATTGCACTGAGGTGAAGAAAGCTCTCAAGAGACAGCGTAGGCAGGAGAAGGATGCAAGGAGGGCCTTGATTGTAGATGAAGAGCTGCGCCAGCAGAGAGTGCGTGAGAGAGTTGTAGGGGCATCGAGCTCTCCCCAGTGATAGCGGCCCAGCCTGTTTTGGGGGACGTTGTGAGCTCCACTGATGGTGCGGAGAAATTGATAGAGAGCACTACTAAGGGTGCTATGATTGCTGATGTGGACACTACTGAGGGTGCCCCCACTGTTGTTCCAGCAGGTTCGAGAAACCGGACCCCCTGCTTGTTGATGATTTGCCGGCGCTTTGCCCCACATGTTTGCTTTACCCAATCCATTTTCTTTCACTGTTTTTGTATGCATTGGGGACAACTACATCTATTTTTGTTGGGGGTGGGGTAAATGGATTGTGGGTGATAGGGTGAAGTCTGAATAACCCAACTCATGAATCCTCTCTTGGGGTTTTCTTGCCTGTGTTCTTTTCCCCCAAGGGACTGTTTAATTTTTGTTGAACCGGCATGTCTTAGGATTGTATGTGTAGCAGCATGATAAAGAAAGAAGTATGATGGCTTATAAAAAATGATACCCGTCAGATTTTGGGATGTACGCTAGAAGTTGTAGGCTACGATTAGTTGAATATGTTGTCTCTGAGTATGACATAATAACGAATCAACTCGATGGCATGATTTGAGCTGAAACTTGAACTGAGTTAATCTGATGATCTGATAATGAAACTATGTGCCAAGAGTGGGTGAGAATCGTTGAGTGTTCAAACAGTTTTTGTGCAAACTAGAACTTGCTCGGTTAGTCCTGCTAAGACAATTCAATCTAGAGGTTAGGAAGTGATCATAAACCATTGTTCTGAAAAGTCCACAAATTGCCTAAAAGAAGGATCCAACCAAATGAAATAACTGCTCCCTTTGATCCAACTTTGAGCCTAAAAGTAAACCTTTCTTTCCAAACCCCGAACTCACCTTCCCATAATCTACTATGTTGGCCCCGGTCCTTCCTTGGACATGTGCACTTCGACTTAGGCCAAAAGCCTAAGTTGAGGGTGGCTAATGTAAAAAGAGTAACTTAATCCACAAGTTGAGGGTGGCTATGAAAGAGGAAACTGAAAGAAAAATGGGTATAAAAAAAGAGTGATGTGAAAAAAAAAGAAGAGAAAACGGGAGGAAAGGATGTGACTTGTCGAAAGACAAAATAAAAATAAAAATAAAAGTAAAAAGAGCTACAAAGTCTAAAGTCATATCCGTGGTTGAAGAAAATGAAGGGAAAGAAGGTAAAACAATAGTAATGACATAAATAGGGCAAAAAGAGGTTAAAAACCTAGTGTAATGTCAAGGAGGGCAGAAAGTCACTAAGCAGTACCCAAATGTACCACACCTGACCCTGAGCCTACGTTACAAGCCAATAAAGTCCTATAGTGGTCCTAGAATCTAGTTGGGAGAGTCTAAGCAGTGAAAATAAGGGCAAGCTTATGGTATTAAGCACTAATTGTACTTGAAATTACTTCTGAGTGTGAGTGTTGAATAAATTCTTGTACCATGAATGACATGCATTTTTTTGTGAAAAAGGGATTTCGTTTGAAGTAAGGGCACTAGTTACATTGTCGGAAAGTTGGTGCCTTGGTGACAGTGAGAAGGTGTATGTTGTGTGTCAGTTGGTCGATCTGTGTCATTGTTTGATCCGCATAGATTAGCTTGTCGAGTCTAAGAGAACGAAATTGCACCTGAAAAGTGAGGGGGGTATAGAGTCATGTGATTGCTTGGGCCTGAAATGCTTGCTTCTATACAAGTGTCGTTTAGAGTCGTAGTGCGTCGCTTGAGGACAAACAACGAATTTAAGTTGAGGGTGTTGATATACCGTGAGTTTACGGTATTTCTAATATGTTTCACTTACAAGTTGTGTGTGTCTAGGGCCTTTTTGTATTGGTTTTTATGTGTTTTTATTGTATTTTGCAGGAAAGATGTTCAGGCGCAGAGGGATATAGGCAGATGAGAGAAATGCAGAAAAAGGGCATTTACGGAGGTGATCTACGGACCGTAGGTCTATTGACAGTCCGTGGGTGATGGCCGTAGATCAGCAGGCAAGGTATGGATGACAAATCAGGAAAATCTGACCAAGTGTGGAACCACGGTGGCCATTGACGATCCGTACATTGATCTACGGACCGTACTGATTGATCCGTAGAATGATACTGCGAGGGTTCCAGTACTTGATTTTTGAAGATTCTAAGTGTAAAGCTACGGAGGGGATTGACGGACCGTATCTACGGTCCGTACTGTAAGTCCGTCGTTTGCTTCAGAGAAGCTGATTTTTGGAAGCTAAAATATTTTCTAAGTCCTGGCTGACGGAAGGGACTTACGGACCGTAGATCCATCGACGGTCCGTAAGATAGTCTCGTGGAATGAAGACACGTGCTTGAGCAAACTTTCCTTAATTTGTTTGCCTTTTAATTTAGGATTTGTTTTCTATAAATAGGGCATGTAAACCTCGTTTTTGGGGGTGAGACATTATTATTCTAGTTTTACATTGTGACTTTGGATATTTTATTTGCAACCCTAGCAATTATTGATTTCCTAAGTTCGTTTTGAAGATTTTGGCTTTGCAATTCAAGTTAAATTTCTGGGTTCATTATTCTATTTACGTAAGTTCATGATTTCTTCATCTACAATTATGAATTGTGTTCTTGCTAATATGGGTAACTAAATCCACAACTAGGGTTGTGGGAACCATGAACGATTAACAAAGTATGAATAGTAAATAAGCAATTCTGGAATAGTGTTTTTTACATGCATTGTTAATTCTTTCGTTTAGAAGTCTTTTTAACGAGTGCACGCGTTAGAACTTGCCTTGTTGCTACTTGCCGGACCAAGGAGGTAATCAACAAGAAAAGAATTATCAACATAGATTTAGTGTGATACTATCTAATAGGCCAGTGTCGATTGGTGCGAAGTAATAAGTAAGCCAAACATTGATTATGATGTCTAATATTAGGTAAAGATAAGGGTTAGTAAATTATACACACGTAGCTGGACCAAGGTGCGGGGTGAAATTCTCTAGATGCCGAACCAAGGATTTAGAGATACCTAACTTATCACTTTGCATGTAATACACTAGGAAATGATTGCTATTATTAGGATTACTGCGTTATGAGCTTGTGGGGAACACATATACCCTAGTTATTTCTCTTGTCTTTTGATAACAACCAAAGTTGAGTTTTGATTACTGATTACTTATTAAATTCTTACTATTTGTTTCACACAAACAAAACCCCTCTTTTTATTACCTGTTTCTGGAAGTAATTTGACTAATTGAATATAATTGTTGGTTAAAGTAAAGTCTAAATCATTTTCCTCGTGGGATCAACCCCAACCTACAAGTTGGGTTCTGTACTTGATAACAATCACTTATACTTCTGTAGGGAGGTGTAATTTGAGCGTATCAGTTCTTAGTAACCAGAAGATAGGTGCTTCAAGCATATAACCTCCCATTTAATAACCAAACAATCAACCGATAATGAGGCTATGTACTTCTCATTATTATATTAGAAAATTCAAAAAAAATATACTTCATCTTTGTGTTCTTGTAATATCTGCAAATTTTGAGATATAATCTGATCTATTCTACATGGTGATCAGTAAGCAATAACATTTCAAAGACAACTGAGCTGTAAGGTAAACAAGACTCTAGTTTCAATTTAAGGGTCTATTCAACAAGATGAATCAATTTTTATTCATAAATCATGTATGTTGTGGACAACCTTCCTTGCAATATTTCTAATACCTTTCTCCTATTGATTTTATTTTCATTATATCTTACACTAAGGGTGTGCACTGTTCGGATTAAACCAAAACACCAAATCATATTGAACGGAATTCTAATTTAGATTGGTTTGATTTTTTTATTAAGAATTTACTTTGTTTGATTTTTTTGTTTGATTTCGGATTTAAAAAATAATAAAAAAACTGAAAAAATCAATTATATCTATAATTACATTTATAATATTTAGTTTTAGAATTAAGTTGGAGTTAATCACTTTCGCCCCTTTTTAGTTTTTGTCTTTCATTATGATTTAGTTTATATATTTTTTCTTTGAAAATCTATATTTGGTATACTTTTAATTATTGTGTTTTAAGTTTAACTTGTGAGTTATATTAGATAGTATAATTAAGAAATTCAATTATATACTTTTCTCTCTATATATATATATATTTTTTTTTTTTTTCAAATTTCAATTATAACTTTGATTATAGTATTAATAAATGAGATAGTCTAGCAAAATAAAAGTCAAACTGAAAAGAGAAAAACCAAACCAAACAAAATTTATTTTGGTTTGAATTGGATTATACTTTTCCAAAACAAAAAATCAAAAAAGTCAAATTGAATAACACAAAAATAAACTGAAAAAATCTAATGCACATTCCTATCTGCCACAACAAAGAGAACTTGTTGTGAAGGTGGGGCCCTACATGACAATTATCACACCCCAACTTTCTTGCGAAAGACGGGCAAACAAAGTGAAAATTATTTTTAAAGTTTTAAAAAAGAGAAAAGACACCGCCTAAAGAATTAGAAGCGCGTTTCGATACAATTCTGCACAAAACAAACAAATAATTTAATTTAAAAGGTTTGCAAAACTATATATCAGCAAGGATTCAAGTTACCTTGAATGGAAGGTGTTAGATACCTTTCATATTCATAATTGATTAAATTCATATTAGATTATTATGAACTAGATTATCTGTTTATCATGTTCTCCTATCACTACTAGCATCGTACTTTAGCGGATACTTCCTTCTTATCAGCGCGAAGCGTGTGGCGAAACAATGTCATTAATTAAAAAAAGATATGGTAAAATAGGCAAAACAACGATACAAAACACGCTATAAGTAAATTAGGAGTTGTTTTATTTTCATAAAGTTATATGTTTTCTTCATATAAGAAGTCAACTATAGACTGTCATTTTTCATCATTAACCAAACGTACATAGCCTCCATCGGGGTGATGATTCCACTTGAGTTTTGCTTCACGCGTTGGATTCTCCATTAATCGTGGTTGAACTCCAAACAACTTCATTTCATTATGATGTACATGTAACAATATTCAAAGAGGCGAGAGTATGTTTGTTCTTAAGATTTAACTAATCAAACAAAAATTAAATGATAAGGTAATAAAGATTCTTAATCAAGATAAGCTCATAATAATAATAAAAAGTTTAAAATGAGTAAGCATATCAAACTAACCACATAAGACGATCCGAAATAAATTAATATCTCATTTCACTTTTTCTCACAATTAAATTGAGTGGACCTTAAAATTTTATCAAAATTTATGTTACACAACCTAATAACTTCATGTAAACCAATACTTAATAAACTAAATCAAGTAACTATTATAGTGACAAGATTTAACATGAACTTCATATTTCAATATTGCTAATACTATTAATTTTTAGTCTATGATCACATATAGCATTAATAATTAATATTCTTAAGCATTTCAAATCCAACTCCAGAAATTCAATGAGTCTTATCATAAATTCATCAGTAAATACACTAAGATAATAAAAATAAAGCTAAGACTTGATATCACAGATCTAAGATTAAATTGATTGAAACATTCCCCAAATAAGAAAGATTAAATAAATTTAAAAGTGAGCGTAAGAAATGTACCTTTTTATCAAGGAACCTAATATCAACGCCTCTAAAAATCATCAATTAAAAAAGACTTATAACCAAAACATCATGTTTTCAAGGTGCGGCAATCTTTTGGTGCCTGTTCTCCAGTGGTTCGCGTATGAGGAAAATGAGGAGAAGGGAGATGTTGTGGTTTTGCTGGAGCCGGAGGCTCTTCATGGTATTTTTACAGTGTAGCAGCGGTTGGGGAGAGGATAGGGAGGGTGTGGGGCGGCTCGTCTTCAACAGAGGATAAAGATGAAAAGTGATTTAGGTTTTGGATGAATAAAATAGGGAAGGGTAAAAGATTTGTTGATCTAGATAAGATGGACGTTTAGGATTAAAAGTTGGGGTTAAAATTTTATGTTGGGCTAATTGATTAATTAGGTTTGAATTGAACAAAATTAGATAGAAAGATCTAGGACTTAAATAGTTTAGAGGAAAACATATTATTATCTAATTAAAAATTACTACACATATTAAAAACCTTAAATGAATGATAGTATCTTTTCATATAAAAGAGATACACCACATTATATTGTACATATTATATACTAAATAGGTACGTCAAATTTGAAAGAATGAAATCTTTATTTCAAATTAAGAACTGATAAAAGTAAAGAGCAATAAATAAATAATATCATCAATAATAATAATAATAATAATAATAATAAGAATTTTTGTAGATTATGAATACCAAAGTTGTCAAATGAAAAATGGGTGTGATGACACTCGTCTTATCCCACCAAGAGAAGTCATTATAAAACCAAAACACATGAGGATAGAAATGATGAAATTCAAAATATCAATAACATAAATGCAGATAACTTAGTTGTAACACCCCAAAAATTTCTAAGCTAAGGCCCGAACCACTCTTTAATTGCTTATAAAATTGAATTGTGTGATTCTTAAGTTACTAATACGTGTAAATGTCATTTTTTTGGTGTTCGAATGGATTTGGATATGATTTAAGGTCACAAGAACCCCCTAGCACAAAGTTGAGTTGAAATCTTCATTTCCGATTAAGTTTTGACATAAGATTCTACTTAGGTCAACTTCAAATGATCATATCCCCCTAGGCACATAATTATTAGGTGAACTATGACCTATTAAATTAAATGTCTTTGAATCCTCTTTCCAATACCACCAAGTTTGCCTCATTTCATGATCGGAGTAAAACGTTATGACCGTTTTACCAAAAAGTGTCAAACCAGAGTTTTCTGAATCTGTGAATGACATCTCTAACCGGCAGACCATGGTTTGAACGATGACCCATCCTGTCAAGTCATCGATAGATTACTAGGGGTCAAATTTTTGGACCCAATCGACGGTCTGTAGGTGGACCTATTGGTCATCGTTTAGACCTGTAAATGGACTTTTGAGCCTTAGAAACTCAATATAGAATCCACAGATTGGATCAACGGTCCGTGGTTCAAACCACGACTCGTAGATAGTCCTGCGGACAATTTTTGACAACTTTTTAAAAAGGATAGTTTAGTCTTTTCCCATCCTTTCAAAGCCTAACCCACGACTTTTTTCACCTACTTAAGGTCTAAATAGTGCTAAAACATTATTTTACGTTCTTTAACACTTCAAAGACTTAGAACAAGAATTGATGAGGAGAAAATCTAAGGTCTTCTATAGTTCTTCGAATTCCATCGATTTCGCCAAGAACTTTGTTCTTCCTAGGTATGTAAGACTGTCATAGTGATGGAGTGAGTTTGTCCTCATGCCCTACATTTACTTTCTATCAGTAAAGAATAATCTAGGGTTACATCCTTAGTTTTGATAATTGTTGAGATGAGTTCTTTGTTGAATTCCGAGTTGTTATTCCTAATTCTCGAGTTGCTATATATTATGTATTGAGATTCTTGAGTTGATTATTCATGCCTATTTTTCAGGATGAACCCTATTATATGAAGTATTTGTTGAGTTATTGATGAGAATCATTTAACCAAATAATTATCTTAAATTGATTTTCTCATAAGGTAAAAGGAGTTTTTGAGGAAAGTTTAAAGAGGCATTTTGAGCAAAGCTTAAGGGAATTATTGACTGCCAAATTTATCATTTTTACAGTGAGAAAAGAGAAACTTTGATTTCTAAAGAAGTAATGAGTTCAGAGTTAATTCAGAGCAGTGTTGGGCAATTATCTCAACCAGAGAAAGAGTAATGTTTTTATACATTGAATAAAGGTAAATATTATTGTGAGTAGTATTGAGCACCGATATGAGGGAGAGTTCAGACAACTCACAACCCTCATAAACCATGTCTTGCCAACATGGGTATAGGATCATACTTTTTAGATGAATCCTTAGAGCCTTCGGCATAACTTAGTGGATCCACTTAGTTGAGGTGTTCTATATTCCGACACGATGTAGGACAGTTCTGGCAGCATGGATAAGACGTTGTATCATCACTTAGCTCATAGTGATGGTTGTCGGTTAGAAATTCTCCCAATAGAGTTAAAGTGTATTTTTACATATCACTTATTATGCTAAAGATAAGAGAATGAGAAAGTATTTTTTTGTAAAGTTTTAATGATTTCACTTCCTTATTTCTTTACCTTTAGTTGAGTATATATCTACATCTATTGCAACCTCTTTCTTTGAGTTGTTCGTTATTCAACTATATTACATACTCGTACATTCAATGTTCTGATTTCATTCGACCTGTATGTTTTATGATGCAGATACAAGTGTTCATGATCATCAATAAGCGTTCCGTTGAGATCACTTTGTGCTTCAGACATCTTTTGTGAGCCTCCTTGCTTTTCGGAGGATTTCGTAATTTACTTTCATATTATTGTTGAGTTGTCGTGAGTCTTGTACCGACTTCTATCCTAGTTCAAGAGGCTTCATATATAGTTAGAGTTGATGAGTCTCTCAATATTTCCCTTTTTATTTGAGACGTTTTGAGATTGTTTTTCAAAGTATTATTATTATTGCACTTAAGTATTTTTCAAACAGTTGCGTTAAGTATTTACTTGAGTTTGAATATTATAAATTTTATTTTTAGAGATTTTTTATCCTTGAGTAAGTCTTCTTCTAAACAGTCAGCCAGGCCAAGGGTTCACTTGGGGATTAGAAATGGTTCTCGAGTGTCGGCCACGTCCAGGGTGTAGGCTTAGGGCGTGACAAACTTGGTATTAGAGCATAAAGTTCAAGAGTCCTATGGTGTCTATGAAGCCGTGTCTATAGAGTCCTAGTTATAGGTGTGAAGTGTGCCATATCTATAATTGGGAGGCTACACCATTTAGGAACATTTCACTTTCATGTTACTCCTGTTCGTGCGATAAAGTTCAACTCTATAAAAGTTTCCTCTAACTCTTGCTTACACATGTATTTTCAGATCATGCCTCCACATAGAGCTATTTGAGGATGTCCTTCTAGGAGGAATGTTAATCCTCAAGGTCAAGAAGCTCTTAATCTACCAGAAGTGCAACCCCCTTAGGGTGATGTCACTAATGCTGAGTTTAGGAATGCTTTCCAGATGTCAACTCAGGTTGTTGCAAATCAAGCTGGTCAACAAGTTGTAGGTCGACAGGATGTGGCTGATACATCTAGGATCCATGAGTTTCTGAGGATGAACCCCCAAAATTCACCGGATCGAAGGTCACGGAGGATCTGAAGAACTTTAAAAAATGTTTGAGCTCATGCGTGTTACTGATACATAGCATGTGGAGTTAGCCTCATATCAACTCAAAGGTGTTGCTAGGACATGGTATGATCAGTGGAAGAAGAATAAGGCAGATGAGGCACCATCTTTGAGTTGGGTTATGTTGGAATATGGTTTCTTGGGGCGTTTCTTTTCCCAAGAGCTAAGTGAATCAAAGGTAAGAGCGTTTCTTAATCTAAAGCAGGAGTCTATGAGTATGCAAGAGTACAGCCTCACGTTCACTCAACTTTCCCGTTATGCTCTGGAGATGGTGGTTGATGTGAGAACTAGAATGAGTTTGTTTGTGTCTAGGCTATCCTGTTTATCTAATAAAGAGGGGAGAGCAACTATATTTATAGGGGCCATGGACATAGCTAGGCTTATGATTCATGTACAACAGCTAGAGGAGGACAAACTGAAAGATAGGGAAAAGTTCTGCAACAAGAGGGCTTAGACAACAAATCATGAGTCTGGCCAGGAAAAGACTGGGAATAGACATCGGTCATATTTCCAACAAAGGTCATCTAGACCTGCTCCATTATCAGCTAGTGCACCTGCACCAAGAAATAGGAATGATCACAGGAATCAAAGTTCTTCAAAGCTCATGGTACTCAGTCACATGGTAGTGGTGGCACAGGGGGTTTGGAGCCCACCTTGTGCTAAGTGTGGTAGAACCCATCCGGGAGAATGTCGTGATGGATCTGATGGCTGCTTCAAGTGTTGTCAGATGGGTAATTTCATCAGAGAGTGCCCTAAGAATAGGCCGGGTAATGGTGGTAACAGATCTCAATCTTCTTCAGTGGGTCCAGTATACGAATGCACCTTGAGAGGAGCTACTTTAGGGACAGGCGGAGGAGCAAACCGTCTGTATGCTATGGCTAGTCACCAGGATCATAAGAACTCGCCAAATGTTATCACTGGTATGCTTAAAGACTTTTTATTGATGTGTATGTCTTACTTGATTCGGGTGCGAGTTTATCTTTTGTGACTCCTTTTGTAGCTAAGAATTTTGAGATTTCACCCGAATAACTTCTAGAACCCTTCAATTTTTCCACACCGGTTGATGAATCTATTTTAGCAGAAAAAGTCTATCGTGATTGTACCATATCTGTCTATCACAAAGACACCATGACTGACTTAGTTGAGCTAGACATGGTGGATTTTGATGTCATTCTAGGTATGGATTGGCTTCATGATTGTTATGCCTCAGTCGATTAAAGAACTCAAGTAGTCAAGTTTCAGTTTCCTAATGAGCTAGTTTTAGAGTGGAGGAGTAGCTCAACAGTGCCTAAGGGTGATGCTTATCGTGACCAACGACACTAACCTACGGTATGAGTGTCTACGATCGTCGATAGTATAGTAACAAAGGGAGTGGTTTTGAGAATTGATAGAAAAATAAAATTATGTTCTAACTAGTTGTAGCTAAAGACATTAACACTTAAAAACATGATAAATTAAAGGGGGCGATATAAAAGTGTCAAATATCGATTGGGGGTTTTGTCACAAGTAGTAAAAATAGCAAAAATTAACAAGAAAATCAAGTATGGGGAAATGTTCTTGGGGTGTGACCGCAATACAAGTTGAGATAAATCGTTGGGTACATGCTTTCAATAGGAAATTTGCAAGATAATAGTGACTAGGCTAAGCTTTAGATGGAAATAAGTTCCCTCTCGGGCAACTTACCCCGTTTCAAATGCGTTCCTCTCGGACACCCATTTGCCGCATGAAGACCAGCCTACGCCTTACCTCACTCACTCTCTCGAGCTGAGTGTTAGGATATGGGACTAGGGTTCACCCTCTCGGGCTGAACCTCATGTCGACCCACTCCTTAGGCCATTAGTCTAGTGGTCTTAGTTTCGCGATCTCCCTCTCGGGCAAGCCGAAAACACATGGGTGGTTTTGTATTTGCAACTACAAACCCATTAAATTAAACCACAACCACTAGGTGAAATCACCATTAAAATACATCTACCCTATCAGCAAGCAAGACCCAACAACAATATCAACACATA
Organism: Solanum verrucosum; assembly: GCF_900185275.1. Classification (NCBI taxonomy): domain Eukaryota; kingdom Viridiplantae; phylum Streptophyta; class Magnoliopsida; order Solanales; family Solanaceae; genus Solanum; species Solanum verrucosum. Next base: position 274,173 of record NW_026020059.1, read on the forward strand.
TTTGCAAAATCACACCCCAATAATGGGGATTTTTAGCCACACATCTAGAAATAACAAAATACACCTAAAATGATACTAAAATCAAATGGGTATAGTAAATTAAACCTTGATTTAAGCAAAGGAAGAAGAATGGAGAAGACATACTTACAATTTGGGGAAGATGAAATCCTTTTCTCTTCGAGTCTCCCACAAAACCCTCTCCAAACTTGAGAGAAAAATATCTAAAAACGTACTATTCTATTTTGAAAAATTATAATAATGGTTCGGAACTTGTAAAATTAATAAAGAGTTTAGTATTTATAGCCATCAGAAATTAGTGCAGGCGGATAGTTCGGCAAAGTAAGTCGAGTCCGCCGAATGACTCGGCGACTCGCCCTTCTTCTGTCTCATCTCCGTTGAGTGCTTGCCTACAACATCTTCACATTCTGGACCATTGGACTGAATAGTACTGCTTCGCGGAACTATTCGGCGAATCACCGACTGCACCTTTCATCGCCTTTTTGATCTTCTTCCTTCAGGGCGGAGTCTGTCCTTTCGGCGAATCGCCAAAGGTTCTTGGCGATGCTCATGCTTCAGCTTCTTTGTTCTTTTCAGCCTTTATGTTCCTTTTTGCACCTAAGTGTCCATGCTTCCACTAAAACTTCAAATACCTGAAACTTAAGAGTTTTCATCAGATATTGAGACAAAATAAGCATTCAAGGACACTATTTCTATCAAAATAAAGCCATAAATGAGTCCAATTTGTGGACTCATCAACACCCCCAGCTTAAACTTTTGCTTGTCCTCAAGCAAACTTGAGTTCAGCCGTTCAAAAAGGGTGCCTCAAACAGTGCTACACAAGACTCAATAATGAGTGTACACAACAAGAATCAATTTACTTATGCAAGGATCAATTGTGTACTCAAAGATTCAAGTTGTGACACACTATTACCAAAGATTCTCATGCTCGCAATACTTGCTACTTGTGCAAGTTCGACTCAACAAAAAGTATCTAAATGCCCTCACATGAAGGATGATTCCATATTCACACACAAATGTTAATTAATTCAAGATTAGGAATCCGATGCAACGCTCACACTAAAAAAGGAACACAATGCATGTTTTCACCCATAGGTTTGCCCTTATTTTCCAATCGACTTTTGATTTGATTTAATGAAGATCAAAAAGGTCTTTCTAAGGCTTGTAATGGAGATGAGTTCAAAGGTATGGTCATTTAGGCTCAGTGGCTTCTTCTTCGTGGGATGTGGTATTCTCAAGGTATTCCCTTCTTTTCCTTTATCGATTCTTTTTCTAGTGCTTCAAGTCACCTTTTTATTCATCCTCATGGATTTCTTGGAAACCCAATTTTTTTATTTTATATATATATATATTTTTATTTTTTATTTTTTTATTTTTTTTAGAAGGGGTTTCCACTTATGCAATACCATGGGTTAGGGGGGACTTTTTCTTGCACTTCTTGACTTCTCCTTTTTCTTTTCACCACACCCCCAACTTAGGCTTTTGGCCTAAGTTGGGTATTCGCTAAACCACAACTCAAGAGGATTGTAGGTGGTGGTTCAGTAAGGTCTAGGGTTCATCAAGGTTCTTCCAAAGAAAGGTAAGGCTCAAAGGGTGTTCAAAAGTTTCACACGCTCACAGGTAGGCCACAAAAGAGGTATATGTCAAATTTGGCTTACACTCTTTAAAATTGCCTAAGATCATATCAAGAGGACACCTTTCTAAATTAATCAGACTAACAGGGCAATTTCTAGGTTTATTCATGCAAGTTTCAAAGCAAGCTAATCACACAAGGCATCGACACTTAAGTTAAACAAGACTACACATTTTCGCTTGTGTGCAACGGTCGTTACAAGAGAATAAATTCGATAAATGGTTAATCACAACGAGATGCAACAAGTTCACATATTGTCTATGCAACTTTATTTGGCCTTATTGTAACAGTACATTCATGTTCGTTCACTTGAGAGCACTATTCAAGTCATCGGTATTGATCGAAACTGAGACTCAATTTTTTTGCGAAAGAACAACAACATTCAACTCACAAAGGGTGGCAAAAATGTGCGAAAAATTCAAAATTTTTTGGAAGGGTCAAAATCATTCGCTATTTAAAAACAAAAGAGAGCCATGAGCTCAAACATCCACAAAAAGCAGTGTAAACACAATTTTAAACAGAACAACCCAAATATATACAAAACACGAATCACAAATAGCACACAAAAGGTGAGCCTCACCCCACCACCAATAAAGAGTAATTTGTCCTCAAATGCAAATAATATGAATCCAACACTAAATGCAAGTAAGACAAACAGAGAGGTGAAGAAGTGATCCTGATTATGCAGTTGCTCCATCTGTCATGGCATCCGTCCAGTATTTTTTTTGTTCATTTGGCGATATTAGTTCTAATTGCCGAATCTCTTGGCGATTTGCTGAGTGAGCACTCGACTTGCCGAGTTTTACAGAATCTTCAGTCATTGTGAAGATCCAAACGACAATTTTCATCGAGATCACCAAAATTTTTGGTGAATCGTAAATAATCTCCAAATCTCGTCGAGTGTAAATGACTTAAGTGTTTACGATGTTTTGAGTCAAACGGCAGATAAGGTCAGATTCACCGACCCCTTCGGCGACTCGCCGACAAGATCTATTGTTTGCCATCCTTAATTCATTTTAGTACTTTCACCTGCACAAATGACATACCATTCTATTACTGTACTGACAATAATGAAAATAAAGCAATTAAAGGGATTTTTGGGTTGCCTCCCAAACAGTGCCTTAGTTAACTTCGCGGCACAACACAACAGCGCCTTCAGGCATCTTCCAAATATACCACTTCAACCAACGAAATCTCTTGACAATCTTCAAGATACAATTTCAGATGTTTACCGTTCACTGTAAATGGAGGTCCTTCCTGATCTTCAACTTCTACGACACTATTGATGAACACTCGCATTACTCTAAACAGTCCAGACCATTTGGATTTTAGCTTTCCGGGGAAGAGTCTAAGCCGCGAGTTGTATAGCAGAACCCAATCTCGTACCTTGAAGTCTCGCTTGAGTATCCGAGCATCATGCCATTTCTTCATCTTCTCTTTATAGATAGCTGAACTTTCATATGATCTGAGTCTAAAATTCATCCAGTTCGTTCAACTGTTCTATTCTCACTCTTGATGTTTTTGACCAGTCCAAATTTAAAGCTTTCAATGCCCACAATGCTTTGTGTTCTAACTCAACGGGTAGATGACAAGCCTTACCATAAACCAACTGATATGGAGATATCCCGATAGGTGTTTTGTAAGCAGTTCGATATGTCCATAGTGCATCATCGAGTTTCTTAGACCAATCAGTTCTATTATCATTTACTGTCTTTGCCAAGATGTTTTTGATTTCTCGAATCGACACTTCGACTTGGCCACTTGTTTGAGGATGATACGGGGTTGCCACTTTGTGTTTCACCCCATATTTACTCAGTGCCATTGAGAACCACATATTGCAGAAGTGGGATCCCCCATCGCTTATGATTTCTCTCGGAGTGCCAAATCTGGTGAAAATGTAGCGTTTCAGGAATTGGACAACGTTTTTTCCTTTGTTGTTTGGAAGTGCGATGGCTTCCACCCATTTGGAGACATAATATAAAGCCACTAAAATATATTTATTTCCAAACGAGCTCACAATTGGTCCCATAAAATCTATACCCCCATACATCGAATAGCTCAACCTCTAAAATAGGAGTGAGAGGTAATTCGTGTCTTCTAGACACTCTGCCTTGCTGGTGACATTTAGAGCATTTCTTTGCAAACTCATGTGCATCCTTGTAGATTGATGGCCAGTAATACCCACTCTGGAGAACTTTAGCAGCAGTGCAAACACCACCATGGTGATCTCCCACTGGAGGTGTATGGCAAGCATGAAGAATTTCTACCACTTCTTCTTCCGGAACGCACCTTCTAATGACATGGTCAACACACTCTCAAAACAAGTATGGCTCGTCCCAAAAGCAATTTTTAACATCGAACAAGAAACTTTTTCTGTTGGTAAAAGGTCAACTCATCCGACATCAGCCCACACACAATGTAATTTGCAAAATCTGCATACCATGGCGTATGTTTAAGGGATATTGCAAACACCCGTTCATCTGGGAAAGAGTCATCTATGTCAACCTCATGCTCGACATTCTCCCTTGCTTCCAGCCTTGATAAATGGTCAGCCACTTGTTTTTTGCATCCTTTTCGATCTTTCACCTCGAAATCAAAATTTTGTAATAGTAGTACCCACCTAATCAATCACGGTTTTGCATCTTTCTTTGCCATCAAATAATGGAGTGCAGCATGATCAGTGTGTACGATTACTTTGGTGCCTAGAAAGTACACCCTGAATTTCTCAAATGCATAGACTACTGCAAGCAACTCTTGTTCGGTGACCGTATAATTTTGCTGGGCACTATTTAGAGTCTTGCTTGCGTAGTAGATTGGGTGAAACAGTTTGTTGCGCTTTTGCCACAACAAAACCCCAGTGCCATACCGCTGGCATCACACATTAACTCAAAAGATTGGGATCAATTAGGGTAGATGATGATTGGAGTGGATATTAGTTTCTCTTTCAAACACTGAAATGCAGCCATACAAGCATCATTAAAGTGGATTTTCACTTCCTTCTCTAAGAGTTTGCACAATGGGAGTGCAATCTTTGAGAAGTCTTTAATAAACCTTCTGTAAAATCCTGCATGCCCCAAGAAGCTACGAACACCCTTTACTGAAATCGGCAGGGGTAATTTCTCAATGACCTCAATTTTTTCCTTGTCAACTTCTAGCCCCTTTTGTGACACCTTATGCCCATGAACAATACCTTCTTTTACCATAAAGTGACATTTCTCCCAATTCATAACTAGATTCATTTCGACGCATCTTTGGAGTACCTGTCCTAAGTGAGTCAAGAATTCTTCGAACGTATCCCCTACGACTAAGAAGTCATCCATGAACACCTCCATAGAGTCTTCGACCATATCTGCAAAAATAGACAACATGCAATGCTGAAATGTTGCTGGGGCATTACATAGCTCGAATGACATTTTTTTGAATGCGAAAGTTCCATAGGGGCAAGTAAAAGTGGTTTTCTCTTGATCTTTCGGCGCAATAGAGATTTAGTTGTTGCCGGAGTACCCATCCAAAAATAGTACCACCCTTTTTCTGATAACCGATCAAGCATCTGATCCATAACAGGCATCGAAAAATGGTCTTTGTCGGTCCAGTCCATGCATACTCTCTACCCAGTCACTGTTCTTGTTGGCAGAAGTTCTCCTTTTGTATTCGGGACTACGGTTATGCCTCCCTTTTTCGGTACACATTGCATCGGACTTACCCACTTACTATCTGCAATAGGGTATATCACCCCTGCATCTAGCCACTTGATGATTTCCCTTTTTACCACCTCTTGCATTAGAGGGTTTAATCTCCGTTGATGTTCGACACTAGGTTTGCATTTATTGTCGAGTCGGATTTTGTGAGTACAGATGCCAGGCGGAATTCTTACTATATCGTTGCCCATCCAATAGCTTTTATATGCTTTCGAAGTACTTTAATGAGCAATTTCACCTGCCCTTCAAGCAGATTGGCGGTGATAATTACCGGTAGAGTATTATTGGCTCCTAAGAAGGCATATTTGAGATGAGAGGGTAGGGCTTTTAACTCTAAATTCGGTGGTTTTTCTGTTGATGGTTTAGCAGGGGGACTTTCTCTATTTTTCAAATCGATATCCAATTTGATTGGATTCCTTGAATATGATCCTAATCTTGATAAAGCAGCTACCACTTCCTCGTAACCCTGAACTTTGGAGTCATCATAATTAGCAAGCACAAATTCAATGGGATCATTCTTGCGCATTAAATGACTCATACTTGCCATTGCCTTATCTATCACATCCTCAGTGGACACCATATGGATGTTACTTGGTTGCTTCATGGACTTACAAATATTGAAGGTCACTTCATCATCATTCACACGGAACTTCAATTTTTCGCTTTCGACATCCACCAATGCTCTCCCGGTAGCTAAGAATGGCCTTCCCGAAACAATGGGAATTTCAGCATCGATCTCACATTCTAGATCAACCATGAGGAGTCTCATTGTGGTTGCCTTTGGTTCACCCAAACCAAGTTGCTTGTATATTGCATAGGGCATCAAGTTGATACTTGCTCCTAAATCGCACAAGGCTTTAGCAAATTGGAGCATGCCAATCGTGCACGGGATTGTGAATGCTCCAGGATCTTCTCTCTTAGTGATTGAATCATTTGTCATAATTTCACTCAACTATGGGGCATCTCAATCGTTTCATATTGCAAGCTCCTTTTCTTTGTAACCAGTTCTTTTATAAATTTGGCATATCCCGGCATTTCCAACAATGCTTCCACTAGAGGGAGGTTAATCGATAAGCTCTTGAAACTGAAAAAAAATTTCTTGAACTTCTCATCTTCATTCTTATTTTTCAAACATTGGGGAAATGGTGGATGTATCTTAGGTAAAAGGTGTATGACTTTTGGAACTTGAACTTGTTGCTCTGCTTCCCCCTGTGGTTCTTTAGTGCGATTTTGTCGAATAGGTATATCTTGTTCCTCCACACCTTGGCCCTCTTCATGTTTTTGAGGATCCTCATTTCCCATCACACTCCCTATTTCCACTTTACCGCTACGGGTAACCACAACCAGCTCTTTTTCATTATAGTCCATCGGTGTTTTGGACGTTAATTGACTTGATAATATACTCAATTTATCTTCCAGCATTTTGATTGCATCAACATGAGAATTCACTTTACTATTCAATGATAAAAAGTCATCTTTCATCCATTTTACCAAATCATCAGAGCCCTTGACTTTATCGAGTATGCGCGATAACAAATCATTTACCGTAGGACTACTTGCATTCGTTGATAGCGTGGGTGGAAACCCTCTTCGTATCTTCTAGAGTTCCAACCTTGATTCTCTCTCGGTCTTGAGTAACCAGAAGAAGAACCCTCCTAAACTCGAAATATTCCACGTGTCCCATTCATATGTTCTTGTAGAATTTCCATTTGAGATAACATCTTCTTGATGTTGACATCCCTCTCCCTTTCTTTTTCGATCTGCTCTTGCATTAACCGGAAACATAATGGGGAAACTTGATCATCTTTGGTATACCATGCCTTGTTCACTTTAGTCATACCTTCTAGGAGAAATGTGGCTACTTCAAATGATTGTAACATTATTCCTCCTTGCACTAATTGATCAGCTATCCCTTTATTAACCGAGTCCAGACTACGGTAAAAGTATTGGAGTAGCAATTCACCTGGCAGTCCATGTGTTGGACACTTATGTAAACATCTCTTAAACCTTATCCATGACTCGTGAATTGGTTCACCCTCATTTTACTTGAAATTTTGAATATCATTTCTCAGCTTCATCATTCTTGATGGGGAAAGAATCTTTCGTGAAACGCCATAACTAGCTCCTCCTATGATTTAATGGAGTTGTTGGGATGCTCAACCAACCATTTAGTAGCTCCCTCAGTTAATGTTAATGAAAATAAGCAAAATCGTATGGATTCTTCAGATAGGTTCTTGAATGATAAAGGGTGCACACTTTCACAAAGCTTCGTATATGCTCGTGTGGGTCTTCATGTTCTAACTCTCCAAATAAACCTCTGGTCTGTATGAATTGGAGTGTTGCGCTAGTAACTTCGAACATTACTTTTCCTTCAGCTTGTGGTATGCAAATTTCACCCTTCTCACCCACATCAGCAAAGTTATAAACACTATTGACATCATCGATGTCATCTCGATGAAAAACACCACCCCTTGAGTGGCCTGCTTGGCAACTATTCTCACCGTTTGCACTCATATGTCTTGTTGTGGCACACAAATACTCAAAACAAAACTAAAAATTATGTTAGTAAACTACAACTAAGAAGAACAAAAATTCTACTAATCTAAAAATTATCAAATAACACCACTGCCCGGCAGCGGCGCCATTTTGATGCTTATCATGACCAACGACACTAACCTACGGTATGAGTGTCTACAATCGTCGATAGTGTAGTAACCCAACTAAAGGTTGGGGTCATGTCCCAAAGGAGTGGTTTTGAGAATTGATAGAAAAATAAAATTAAGCTATAACTAGTCGTAGCTGAAGACATTAACAATTAAAAGCATGGTAAATTAAAGGAGGCGACACAAAAGTGTCAAATATCGATTGGGGGTTTTGTCACAAGTAGTAAAAATAGCAAAAAATAACAAGAAATTCAAGTATGGGGAAATGTTCTTGGGGTGTGACCGCAATACAAGTTTAGATAAATTGTTGGGTACATGCTTTCAATAGGAAATTTGCAAGATAATAGTGACTAGGCTAAGCTTTAGATGGAAATAAGTTCCCTCTCGGGCAACTTACCCCGTTTCAAATGGGTTCCTCTCGGATACCCATTTGCTGCATGAAGACCAGTCTCGCCTTACCCCACTCACTCTTTCGAGCTGAGTGTTAGGAGATGGGACTAGGGCTCACCCTCTAGGGATGAACCTCATGTCGACCCACTCCTTAGGCCATCAGTCTAGTGGTCTTAGTTTCGCGACCTCCCTTTCGGGCAAGCCGAAAACACATTGGTGGTTTTGTATTTGCAACTACAAACCCATTAAATTAAACCACAACCACTAGATGAAATCACCATTAAACTTGTAGCTGTTGCAAATGAAGGGTACATTTGGAGGTCTAGCTACTGAGGATCCTCATGATCACATCTGAACCTTTGTAGATGTGTGTGGGCCATTTTCTTTCAAGAACATCACTCAGGAGTCGGTCCAACTTTGTTTATTTCCCTTTTCCATAATGGCGGAGGCAACGAAGTGGTTGGCTGATTTACCAAGTGATTCAATCACTTCTTGGGAGTAGCTCACTAATGTGTTTTATGTACGGTTTTTCCCTCCCTCGAAAATGGTGACATTGAGAGATAATATTCAGAACTTTAAGCGAGTGGATGGTGAACTAATTCATGAGACATGGTTGATGTTTCATAAATTGTTGCTCCAATGTCCAACTCATGACTCCCTAACAATGTGTTGGTACAATACTTCTACCGAAGTCTAGATTCATTCAACAAGGGTGTGGCAGACCAGCTCATTCGAGGAGGAATCATGCAACAATTGTTTGAAATAACATCTACTCTTCTTGATGAAATGACAAAAATCAACCGTGCTTGGTACACTAGAGAAGATCAAGTGTCTTCTTTGAGCTTCAGGATGACAAAGGAACAAATGGAAAAAGACCAATAGCGGGATGTAAACATAGCTAAGATGATGACCCAAATAGACATATTATCAAAACACGTCATGGGAAGTGAGTTTAAGGGTATGAATGCGGTCAGAGTTAGTGTAGTGAATCCTAATGAATCGCATTTTGAAGCTATGTACAATGAGGAAGTACATTTCCTAACAAATCAGGGAGGAGGTTTCCTTTCGAACTATCCAAGGCCGGACGGGAATCAAGGTTGGAATTGAGATCACGATAAAGGCTAGACATACCGTGATAGGGAATGGCGTGACCGTGGTACAAATTTGAGAGAGAGGGATGGTGATAAAGAACGATATGTACCTCCCCATGAGCGTCAAAAGCCAAAAGAGCAAAGGGCTGATCCTGTAAATTTTCGCAATGAAGATATGCTTGCACGCATTCTTAACAAAGTGGAAGTATTGGACAATGTGCTAAAAGGAAATGAAAGACGAAGTATCATCTCTGAACCAAATAGTTACCTCACATTCGGTATCGATTAAGCAGCTGGAAATACAGATGGGTCGAATCTCGACTCATTTAAATCCAAGACCAAAATGAGGATTACCAAGTGATGCAATGGTTAAGAACGAAGCTTGAAAGCGTGTCTTCTTCGTGCCACAACGTTAAATAAGGAGTTTCTTAGGAGACAGCCCAAGTTTTTAGTTTTTAATATTGTTGCTTGAATAACGGTTGTTAGATGTGCAGGTTAAAAATACAAAATTTGGGGTAAAGAGGCAATTAGGCACTGTTCGGCGACTCACCGAATAGGTCGGCAAGCTCGATGTCGATCGCCTTTTTGACCAACTAAATGGCTGGAGTTTTGTAAACTTTGGCGGGCAAAAGCACCAGTTTACGCGACACCGAGTGGGTCAACAACATAAGTGACATCGCTAACTAGGGTGCGAGCTGAAGGGTCAAAAAGGGCCTTAACCATTTTAAATTCAAAATTCACCTTAATTTCACATTTTCCCACTCTAGCACTCTTAGATTCATAGTTAGATCATATTTTTACATGTTATTTTCGTGTGGATATCATTTGCTCGGGGCAATTTTACATTTTGCTTTTGTATTTGCTTGCCTAGCGTTTGTTTCTGTCTAGTTTTGAGGTTTGTGTCCCGAACTTGGCTTGATTTTTAGTAGTTTGTGATACATGCTCGTAATATTGTTTGATCTATTGCATAATTTTGTAGATTTGATTTATTTTCAAGTGAGGGCCATTGTAGTATCATGTAAGCTTTTGTGTTTTAGCCCATAATTGTTAAAATCCGTGTTTAAATTGCTGGAACTTGTGGGTGTGTAGTGCTAATATGTTGGGTCTAGTGAGGGTGAAGTCTGAGTAACCCGAATTGCACTGATCAATTGAATTTTCCCAATGATAGAGTGGGTGACATCATTCTAAATGGCAAAAGATGTTGATTGGCCAATTTTAGAAAAATCGAGGGAAGTCTGAGTACTCTAGGGTCAATATTGATATGGGTCTGTGTTTATTTTCTATAAAATAGTCCTTTAATATCATTATCGTGGGCTATGGGTTGAAAATTGAAGGTTGGGGTAAAAAATGGCACAAGAGACCAGTCGGCGAGTTTAGTCGAGCTCGCCGAATGACTCGGTGGTTCACCAAGTGACCCCTCGATCGCCATTTTACTCTTGATATTTGATGGTTTGATTATGTAACATTCGGTGATATGCTTGAGCTCCTCGACTTTACTTGGCAACTCGCCTAATGTCTTTGCGATCACCCTTTACCGGTCCTAATTTTAGTTAAATATTTTGTAACTTTCGGCGAACTACTTCTAGTTTGCTGGATGAAGTCGGCAATCGCCCAGTGACCCTGGACTTCATCGACTTGAGCTGATTTTTGTTCTATTTTGTTCTATAACTTTTGGCAAGCCCAAATTGGCCCGCCGAATGGGTTCGGTGACTCACCGAACTAGTCGGTGAGGTTTTTCTACAATTTTTATACTTTGATACTTTGTTGACTTGTTTCTAACATATTGGTTTGTTATGTGTTATTTTGCAGATATGGCCAGACCCAAAGTTCCAGGGAGAAACCTACCACCACGAAAGAAAGCAAAGGGTATAGTTATCAATGATGGTGTTGCTCCCCCACGAGCTACACAATCCAAACTTCCTCTGAAGGGGGGGAGGATCACAGGAAAATGCAAGTGTCCTCCGGAGCAACGTCCGACTAAGGATAACTCTGATAGCATGGGCAACTACAACACCCACCTCACCACTTCAGAGTCTGAAGGTGAGGATAACTCAGGGTCTAGATCACCAACATTTGTATCCGAGCCGCAGGATGATCAGACTCTTGAGAGGAGATGAGCTGAGTTGCGCTCAAAAGCGCTTCATGACCTGGCTAGACTACCAGTCACTCCTACACCTCCTCCACCTCCAACACAGACGGTTTACCAAGTACCTCTAGTGCCCCTGGTACGGGCACCCGTACCTTGATCGCTGAACAAACTCAAGGCTGCCGGGTTGAGGACAATTTTGGAAGAAAAGAGGTTGTCTATAGATGGAGTGGTGGACAGGTATCTTGAAGATTAGAACACCATCAAGTTCCATAGGTTTGAAAGATTTACATAGCCCCGAGGCTGATACATACCTTCCTGGGTCCAAGAGTTTACACAGAGTATAGGAGGCTGGTGCAAAAGGGGAAGAAGAAGGCAAGCTCATTTGCACCGGTTAATCATGTGGTGGTGCGTGGTAAAAGGGTGAATTGCAGCAGCACATACATTAATGAGGTGCTGGGGTGTACGATGAATGTGATCCAATTCTTGGTGGATCAGATACAGAAGAAGACCCTTGTTGACTTAAATGTGTGGTAGACTCCTCTGATTTCTGACATCTCACCGCTGTGGATCAAGCCAGGGGTTCAAATTGAGAAGAAGTTTTTGTATGTGGCTGTGTATTATTGGTTCAAGTTTATTAGCAGCACATTGATGCCTTCCCAGAATGAGTCCATACACTGGCATCCTAAGGTGGCCTTGTTAGGATCCATCATTGATCGGGATAGACCAAATCTCCAGTTGATTATTGAGCAGGAGATGGCCATGAGAGCCAAGTAGAGTCAGACTCCACTTTCTTTCCCTGTGTTGATCATAGAGTTGTGCCGGCGTGCTCAGGTTGAGGCCGAGTACAAGATAAGAAGCTGAGAGGAGGAGAGCAGCACTGGTGGAAACTTCCCCGATTGTTGATGTGGAGATGCTAGAGACAGAAAAAACCCTTCTTACTCAAGCCGGTGAGCCCTAAGGTATTCCTAGCACCTCTACTATGGTCCCTTCTTCGTCTATTACTACTACTACTACTGCCCGACCGCTATTCAAGATGGGTCATCTAGCGCAATTTGCTAACGTATGTACTTTCCGGGTAGAGGCTGATGTCCCCAGAATGATTGAGAGGGCCATTTATGCTGCCTTAGCTTCTATTCGAGTTGAGTTGAGAGAGAATCGGGAGTATATCATTGCACATGGCTTAGCGTTAGACGCATTTACAGTGCGAGTGGATGCATGTGAGCAGAATGGATACATTAAGTTGTTGTTACAGCTTTGAGAGCCGATGTTACTAGTTTGATAGGTGATGTGGATGAGCTTAAATCCATGGATTTGTTTATGTTTTTTTGGAACGGTGGACCTTCTCGAGGTTCCAAGTACAGAGTTGCTAGCCATTTGTGAGATGTCAAGTCTAATGCTCTCGAGATAGATGAGGAGAAGCTCAACCTATAGAGGACCTAGAGGGCGCAATGATACAGACAACCATGGAGGCCTTTCTTTGGAACACACAGATGGTGGGCTCTACTGGAGCGAATGGAGGAGATGAGTCGGGCACTGATGCCCAGATTGAGAGAGTCCTGAATGTGCAAAGTTCACCTCAGGCTTAGCTTGACAAGGGGATCTTGACTCTCTTTTAGTTTTATTTTAAGACTATTTATTTCTTTTGCATTGAGGACAATGGTTAGTTTTGTTTGGCAGGGCGAGGTATCTTCATACCTACGTCTTTTGGGTTACTTTTGTGAATGATTGGTTTTTGATAGCTTATTCTGAATACTTACTTTTTGTGACTATCGATTTTTGGTTTGTAATGTGAATGTTGGTTTTTGATCCAAATTTAAATTTCACCTCTTGATGGTTGTGAATGTGGTTGTTATCTTGCATATTTATGTGTCTGTTGTGATCAATACCGATGACTTGAATAGTTCTCTTGATTGAACGATATGTCTGCGATTCCAATGAGGCAAATTTGAGTTGCATAAGTCATGTGTGAACTCTTAGCATCTCATTGTGACTGACTGATTGTTGGAATGAATCTTGTGATGATCGTTGCATGCGAGTTAAATTTGTGGAATCTTGATTGATGATTGTATTGAATGCCATGTGTATTGAGATTATTTTGAAATATGTGCTCGGTAATACCTAGAACTTGCCATGTTGGTCCAATAGACTAATGTAGGTGAATGATAGAGATGATCTTAGGCAATTTTTGGAGAGTGAACTAAAGTTCTATTATAACTCTTTGTGACCACCTTGTGAGAGTGTGAACCTAGCTTGGCACCATTTGAGCCTAACCTTTTCTTTGGATGAAACATGAACTCATTTGCCCTCTTTCCCATCACCTAAAACATTCATGAAGCATTGGTCCATTTGAATAGCCAACTTAGGCAAGATGTGGTAAAAAATGAGGAAAGTCAAGAAGTTTGTGAAAAATTTACCTATGATGAGTTGTGTTGAATAAGATGGAACCCCTCCATAAAAAAGAGAGAAGTAAAGCAAAAGTTGAAAAAGATTGAAAAAGAATGTTGCAATGAATTTTGCGCAATGGATGAAAGAAATGGGGTATTCACTGAATCATGCTCAAAAGAACTTAGGGTAAATTTGTGAAAATAAAAAAAGAGTGAAAGAAAAGAAGAAAAAAAAAGTGAAATGCAAGCCATGCTTCATGAAGGTAGAAGTCACTAAGCAAAAATGATCATACCTTTACTGTCAGCCTCGTTACAAGCCTTGAATGACCTTAGTGATCTTGATTGAGCTTAATGTTATGTTGATTGGAAAATATAGGCACGCCTATGGGTAGAATTATTCATGTGTTCATTTTTTAGAGTGTGATAGTTGATTGTTGATTCTTTAATTCTTAAATTTTGATGAGCTTTGTGTGGCATGGAATCATTCTTGATGCGAGGGCATTCAAATACTTTTGTTGAGCTTGAATTCACATTTGAAGCAAACATTATGAGCTTGAGTTCTATTTGATGATGGCTAGTCATAGTTTGAAACTTGTAGTGCACAATTAAACATTGCATGGGTAGATTGAACCTCGTGTGCAAGCATGTTGAGTCTTGAGTAGCACTATTTAGACATCTCTGTTGAACTGATTGATCTTGTGTTTTACTTGACGACAAACAAAAATTTAAGTTGGGGGTGTTGATGAGGCGGGGATTTTGACTCATTTAGGACTTGTGCTCTAAACTGATATTAAAATGCTAATTTACAGCAATGAAGGAAAAATGGCAAGTTAAGGACATTACCAGGCAAAAATAAGTGAAAAGGCTGAAAAAAAGCAAGGTTGGTACTTGCCACAGCCACTCGGCGACTCGCCGAGTGGCTCTTCAGATTGCCAAAAGTTACAGTAGGCCAGCACATGGACGAGAACAATTCGGCAAGAAAATGGATGGTTTGGCGACGCACCAAATGAATTGGCGATGCTGACTTTGATCGCCTAAAGTTACAACAAAGAAGTGATGAAAAGCCAAGCCAAGCCAAGAAGGCGATGGAACAGAACACTCGGTGCATCACCGACCTGGTCAGTGAAGCCCGAATTATTTCACCGAGTGGTTCCGAAGTTGAAATTCTAGGAACATATAAATATAATTTTCAAAAGAAGATAACGGAGTTTTGGAGCTTTTTTAGATTTCCCACGTTGTCCAGTTCTAGTTTTTTGATCCCTAACATTCTAAACATTGTTCTTTAACTTCTTGAGTAGAGATTTAGGGTTTATTTTGATTTCAAATTCAATTTGAGCATTTTAAAGACTTGTGGATTGTTGCCCAAGCTGATGGAAAACATAATTGGTAACTATTTCTTACTCTTTATTATGTATGGCTAAAACCCCCATTCTTGGGGGTGTGATTATGTGATTTAATGTTCTATTGCCTTATGGGTTTTAGTATTTACTGATTTTATTATTGATTTGAAGTGGGTCCAATTAATAGTTGAGTTTTAATTGATGAACTGTAGTTGCAAATGCAATTATAGCTTAGCATTCTAATCTTGCTTGAGAAAGAGGTTTTAAAGTTAAAACTATTAATGGATGAGTGTAGTGATTGAGTTATTGTAGACTTAGCTTGAGAAAGTGGATCTAAATTGAATCCTACTAATCTAGCTTGAAAAAGTAGCCTAATTGAGGTGTTGGGTTGTTTTCATGTGTTATGCTTCTCGAGGTTCGAGAGAACTCGCTTGATTAGTGATAGTTGATTGAGAAATGGCTATTACACCTAAAGCCTAGCCTACCCACTGATATTCAATGAATTCTAGTAATAATAATCACCCATTTTGTCACGACCCGAGAGCATCCCCAAGTCGTAACATGCGTATTCGACCTATCGGAGGTCTCATACAAGCCCTTAGCATTCATCACATTAGATATGTAAAATAGTGCGGAATTAAAAACTCTTTAAATAAAATCCCATAAGACTCAAAGGTCACTTTTAAAAACATCATTCAAAGTACACAAGCGGAATACTAAGTCTCTTAGCCATCTTAGACATAAACGTGAAAACATACTAGGGACACGCCCCTTTACAATCAAAAGAAGTCTATTAAGTCTATTACAAGAACCTTATCATAAAACTAGAATAGAAAAGTCTTGTCCTCGACATATGAGGACATACCACAAGATCTTGGAAGAACTTCAAGTTCCAAGCTTACTATAGAACCCGCTCACTTTCCGGAACCTACACTTGTAGAAAATAGAGAAATATGGAATTAGCACAATTAAGTACTAAATATGATGACCATGCAAGAAAATATGCACAACGGACACTTACAAGAAATGCATGCTTTCATATCATTTTGATAAAACCTTCACTTCACAAGTATAAGAGACATAATACAAGTCAATGTTCACATATAAAACCATAGCCAACCGTATACATACTCAACATATATTCATATACAACCCATGCTTAACTTTAAAGGAACACATGCCATTTCATTACCATAGGACCTCTACCTAATATAACCTTAAGACACACTTGAGTAAGACAAGAAGTGACCTCCCATACAATCTCTTCAAGCACACTTAAGAGTTCCTCAAGATTACCTTAGATAAGGACATTTCCTTTAAAACATAACCTCAATAGGCCAACATTCTTTAAGAAACCATTTAGGAGACATTCAAGCACATAAGGGGACTTTCATATAATAGTCGTTAGACTTAGGGAACTCACTTTAGTATCTTCAAAGCCTACTTGTGCCATGTGTAGATAGCATCTCATACTACTACCTACACGTTGTAGAACCTATCCAATAACTAGAGTGCACATCCCACATGATGGGAATAGGCATAACCAACATAGACCATACTAGCTAGGTATGGAATCCGGAGTCTACCCTACTATGTGGAAGGTGTTCTACTTGCCAAAGGTAGAACTAATAAGCAACCCATGTAGGCACATGGTTTAGGAGATGTCCAAGGAAGTTCATTGTGCCTAATCTCATACTCAACTAGGCCACCTTCCTAACCACATCCACTCGGTGCTAGCCTTGTTTCCCATAGAGTATTCAATCACATATGTACTTAGAGAGGGTTCCTTTTCTAGTTCAACCAACTCATAGTACCTCTTCCCAAGAAAGGCCCCATCTCTAAGTCATGGCCGATCAAGGTTCATAAGGATATCTCATTTGACTTTCTTAGATAAGGATTTTCATGCCGTTCCGGCTCCATCCATCTCTAAGTCTATCATCTCACTCAAGAAGGGAACTTCGCCCTAAGGCCCATCCTTCAAGGTTATACATTTACTTAGGAAAGCTAGACTTATGAAAAGGCACCATTTCTTAGTTCTGCCGATTCAAGTCTTGGCCTAGAATTCCTCTTTTAGCATTTATAGAAAGGGCACCATTTCTTAGTTCTAGCCCACTTCACACATTCATGCATTCAAGACTTTAAGTAACAAGGAGGGACACGTTAGTCTACCAACCAAGTCACAACATTTTCATTTAAGGATACTTCATAATCCAACATCTTTTCATATATACATCATGAGAAAAAATCATACTTTAAATCACAATGCTATCCACTTTACATATGATCATCACAAGATCACATAAACTCATTCACATCATACCTTCACACATATAGCTTCACATAAAACTTTACATATAGCTTCATATAGGACTTTACATATAGCCTCATTCATATATAATAATATAACAATACAATAACACTCATATAATGCCCTTCATGGCCTCAATTCACAATAATACAATATTCCAACATTATGCAACAACTTCCCCAATGCCTTCATGGCTACAATTCACAATAATACCACACAAGAACAAGATATAACACTTCTACCAAAGGTGGATTCAACCTACCAACAACAATCGTCACATATGGACATTTAAAGAGAACATACTTTCAATTACCCTACAATAACACTTTGTACAAGATCACCTTATAACCATAAAAATACCTTCACATATTTACCTTCACATAGTACTATAACACTTCATAACTTGATAACACTTTAATTCAATAGATAATGCCTTCAAGGCCATATTCATAATACAATCCATAATTAAACACCTCCACTATAAGTGGATCAAACCAAACAAGAACAATTATATCAATAATATGAGATTAAGCCAACTTACCATCCTCCAAAGCCATCCTCAACATTAATCAATAGATATAGAAAATCATAAACATCAACAATACAATCTATTCTAAGCATAAATTCATCAATACCCAATCATTATCAACAAACCCATTTCGTAAGTCAAATATAGAAATTTGTGAAATCAAGGGTTCATGAGATTTTTCACTTGAAAACATCAATTTAATATCAAAAATATCACAATCCATCATTTAAAACCATTTAATGCAAGAACCCTTGAGTAGAGTAACAAATAGAAGTTTTTCATAACTTTTGAGAATTTGAAAACCCTTTGAAATTGGTTCTAAAGCGAAAACTAGCTTTAGATAAAGAGCTACCATACCTTAGTATTGAGAAAACCCACGAAAATTTGATGCAAGAAACCTTCAATTCGAAACCCTAGCTCCAACTTGACCTTTGCCTTCAATGGTGTTCTAGAGAGAACCCTTTTTTTTTTTTGAAGAATGAATTAAAACAAACCTTTTAAAAAGTTTTAATACCATATATAGAAATTAGAAATAATATAAAATATACCCACTTTTTAATTTAACTAAAATTAATATTTACGAAAACGCCCCTTGCCTACATGGACCTACCAAATAAAACTAAGGCAAAGTCCAATTTTTATTTTGGAAAATTTCATAACTCCAATTTATGCTTAAACTTTAAAATTTCATACGTTAGGCTCTAGTTTCACCTATCTATTTTTAGGGTCGCTACACATTTAGCGAAATTGGCATCCAATTGATCACACTCCCAAGGATCCATCTCTACTTGTTTGTTCGTAGTTGTTAACTGTTCACTCAAATCCCCCCATTTGACATTAATTGTTAACCCTTTGTCATTTACTTTATTGTTTCGAAAATGTCTACTTCTACAAACGATTAGAACACCATTTTATTTCGTAATTGGATTCTTTACCGTATGTGTAACACTTCAAATTCAAGAAAGGGAAAAATAGTAGTTTTCAGAAGTTCCTGGTGCCATCCGACAGAGGCCAACAATTGCCCGTGAAGTGAACCACGGACCATGGGATTGGTCCGTTGATTGTCCAGGTAAACTGCTCAGAAGGTTGGAACCACGGCCTGGACCAACAAACCATCATTTGGTCCACGGTCCGTGGATGAATTTCGTGGTCAAGGGTCTCAATTTCCTGTTTCTGACGCCAGTCAACGGATGTGCAGGACGGACCGTTGGTCAAACCACGGTCCGTCAGTCTGACCCATCGTCACTGGTGGCAGTTATTCCTAGGGGCAGGTGGGTCTTTTCCCTAATTAGTTTAGCCTAATACTATGTCGTTTTATCCTTCACTAAAAACCCTATATAAGTGTTTTAACTCCAAAATTTCCCAATTGAAAATCATTTTCTCAAATTTACAAAAGAAGAACAAGTCCTCCTCTTAAAATATTTCTCTGTCTAGAAAAAATTGAAGAAAGGTCCAAGCTAGGGTTTGCAAGTTAAGTCTCCATTCCTCCATTGAACATAAACAATTGGATTTGAGGTATGATAGTTTTCATCCATGAATTTCATCCATTCACGGAGTTCCCAAATTCTCCTATTTTCAAAGTTAGAATTCCCTAATTGAGTTAGGTTTTTTTTCTTTGTTATGATTTCTCCTAATTGTTGATCTAATTGATGGATTTAAGATCTATGATGCATGGATAGAGTTAATTTCATGTTCTTATGATGAATTCCCCATGAACCCATGTATTCCCTATGTTTTTCCAATTTTAGATCCTATAATGTGGGTTTTGGATTATGAAAGAAGATTATATGAAATCAAGTATGAATTGATAGAATTATATGAAATTATGATGAATTTGTATGAACCATGTCTAACTTAAGTTTTCTAGACATTGATGATTGAAAGTGGGCTTTGAACCTTGAAAGGTGAATTATGAGATTATGTAAGTTCTTATGAAATTTATTTAAATGTTTAAAGGATGCTTTAAGAGTGGAGTATCAATGATGTTGTTATGGTTGTGTTGTCGAAAGGATTTCTCATATACACATGTAAGCATGAATTATGAAAGGTTTTCTCACATAATAAGGGTTCTTAGGGTTGAAAGACTTTCTCACCTAAAATGAACCAATGCTAAGAAGCTATTGTAATAATGAGGCAAGAGGCGATTACACATGCTCTATAATTGAAAGACTATAGGCGATTACCTATGCACATGATGTAAGGACAAAAGGCGATTACCCATGTTCCTTCATGAGCTAAACTGAATAGGATCAAAAACTATTCCATGGAAGTTAAATTTAGAACCGAGTGGACAAGTGGAAATTACCCGTGTCCCATAAGTATGTGACAAGATAGGATTGTCTAGATAGACATTAGCTAGTAGATCAAGAATAGCTAGAAGTTCATGTCCTTACCGTGGCAAGTAGGACATCCCTTTTCGGTGTAGGGTAGACACCGGATTCCATGTTTCTAGCTCACATAGTCTTATATGTTGGTTAAGGCTACTTCCCACAAACAAGTAAAGTTATGATGAACCAAGGTTACTTCGAGGAGTATCATAAGTATGTTTCAAGATGATATTCACTTGCATTGATCATGTTTTACGACTTATGTTTTCTAACTCTCAAGTTTCATCTTTTAGCTTGATCATTGTATGCTCATGCAAATGTCCTATTTTAGCATTATTTAAATTTTATATGCATGGATATCATACTTGGTACATATTTTGTACTAACACATACTCTTTCCTACATTTCCCCAAATATAGGGGCTTACAATCAGGGCTCTCAATTTTGTGGCTAGAGGTTGATTTGTGAGATTTCCGAGCTTTGGTGATTCATCATGCTTCGAGGACATATTTTCATTGTTTTCAGTTTTGGAAATAATGTATGGTCTAGGCCCAATTTTATCTATTGTATTAGACGTCTTGTTTGCTTTTATAAAAATCCTAGACTCGAAATGTTGTCTTTATTTCCTTTGTTCTATTTCTTATGTTATGAATGTTAAATGGCTTATATGGGGCCTCACGGGGTCCTATACGCTATGTTACATCTAGGGTGTACCCAGATGTTTGCGTAATAAAGACACAACTTCCAATGCAAGTGTCTACGATTGTACAATAGTAAAGTAACCCAACCAAGGGTTGGGGTCGAGTCCCAAGGGAGTGTTTTGAGAATTAATAGAAAAATAAAATTAAGTTCTAATTAGTCATAGCTAAAAAAATTACCGAATAAGAACATGTTAAATCTAAGGGGTGACACAAAAATGTCAATTAACAATAGGGGTTTGACACAAGTAAACAAAAATCAGTGAAACTATAAAGAGTACTAATCAAGGAGACAGAATTCTTGGGATGTGTAGGGATACGGGATAAACTAAACTATTGGGTACATGCTTTTGATGATAAATCAGTTGAATATTTGTGACTAGGCTAGACTATAGTGGGGGTAAGTTCTCTCTCGAGCTACTTACCCTAAATCAACTCTGTTTCTCTCGAACACCGAGTTGCCGCATGAAGAACAGCCTCCGCCTTAGCCCACTCACTATCTCGAGCTGCATGTGTGGGAGAAGGACTAGGGTTCACTCTCTCGACTTGAACCTCATGTCGACCCAATCCCACCGGCCGTCAATTTAGTAGTCTTAGTTTTACGACCTCTCCCGAGCAAGCCGAAAATACAAAGGTGAAATAGTATTTGCAACTACAATTCATTAAGTTTCAACACAACTACTAAACGAAATCACATTTACACAACAAATAATCATAAACAAACAAGACCCAACAGATTATCTAACCCTTATTCACAAAATCACACCCGAAGAATTGGGGTTTTAGCTAGACATGTAAAAGAGATATAAATTTATACCACTATGAGTTTGCATTCAAATGGGTATGAAGATTTAAGTCTCAAAACAAGCAAAGAGTGAAGAATCCATAAGACCTAAGTCCAAATTCTTGGAGTTGAAACCTTTTGAATATTCAAGTTCTTCAAATTCCTCTCCAAACATAGAACTCAAAATTCTATGTTAAAAATATCTATATTAAAAATCTAATATTAAAATACAACTCTCAACGAGTATTTATAGTTTTCAAAAATCTTTGCTGCAGCGGATCATTCGGCGTCGTTAGTCAAGATCGCCGATCAACTCAACGATCCGCCCTTTGGTAGGTTTCATCGCCGTCTTGCGCTATCCTTCAGCATCGTCGTGTTTTGGATCATTGGGCGACAAAGTACTGCTTCACGGAACTGCTCGGCGACACGCTGACTGCTTCTTTTCATCGCTGATTTGATCCTTTCTTTTCGGGCTCAGCACACTGGAACAAAAGGGCGAGGATAAGGCCTTTTGGTGACTCGCCGAATAGGTTCGGCGATTCTCATATCTTTATTTCTTCATTCTTTCAGCTGCCTTTGTTCTTTTTTTGCTAAGTAGTGTGTATGCTTTTCCTCAAACTCCAAATACCTGAAACTTAAGGGTTTGCATTAAATATTGAGATAAAATATGCATTTGAGGACACTAATTCTTTCAAAATATAGCCCTAAATGA
Source organism: Solanum verrucosum (assembly GCF_900185275.1). Lineage (NCBI taxonomy): Eukaryota > Viridiplantae > Streptophyta > Magnoliopsida > Solanales > Solanaceae > Solanum > Solanum verrucosum. Next base: position 296,837 of record NW_026020059.1, read on the forward strand.
GTCCAATTTGTGGACTCATAAACACCCCCCAACTTAAAATTTTGCTTGTCCTCAAGCAAACTCAAGTTCAACCGTTCAAAAAGGGTATCTCTAACAGTGCTACATAAGACTCAATCATGAATGCACACAACAACACTCAATTTACTTATGCAAAGATCAAATGTGCACTCAAAGATTCAAGTTGTGACTCACCAATATCAAAGAATATCATGCTCATAATACTTGCTTCAAATGCAAGTTCAAGCTCAACCAAAGTGTTCAAATGCCCTCACACAAGGAATGATTCCATATTCACACACAAAGGTTTAATCATTTAAAGTTCCGGAATCAAATGCAACACTTACACTCACAAAGAAGAACACAATGCATTATTTCACCCATAGGTTTTCCCGTATTTTCCAATCAAAACTTGCTTAAGCTCACTCAAGATCAATAAGGTCTTATTAAGGCTTGTAATGGGGATGAATGCAAAGGTATGGTCATTTAGGCTCAGTGACTTTATTCCTCATGAAATGTGGTACTCACAACACTTCCTTTCCTTTTTCTTCATCATTTTCTTTAGTGCTCATAAGTCATCCTATTATTCACTTTCCATGAATTGTTTGGAAACTCCATTTCTTTTGTACTTTATTCCACAACTTTCTTTTTCATTCTTTTTCTTTTTATTTCTATTTTCTCTTTTTTTTTTCTTTTTTTTTTTATGGAGGGGTTCCATTTATCTCAAAACCATGGGTAAGATGAGACTTTCCTTGCACTTCTTGACTTGCTCTTATCTTTTCACCACACCCCCAAACTTAGGCTTTTGGCCTAAGTTGGCTATTCAATTAACCACAACTTCATGAGGATTATGGGTCATGGATAAAGAAAGGTCATTGTTTTCATCAAGTTTCTTCCAAAGAAAGGTAAGGCTCAAGGGGTGTTCAAAAACGGTTCACACACTCACAAGGTAGGTCACAAAAGAGGTATATGTCAAATTGGCTCACACTTTTAGAAGTTGCCTAAGATCATATCAAGAGATAGCATCACTTAGTTGACTGGACCAACGGGGTAAATTCTATGATCCATCATGCATAGTTCACAAGTAAGCTCATCACAGAAGGCATCGACACTAAAGTCAAACAAGACTTCACACTTTCGCTAGTGTACATCGGTCATTAAAAGAGAATCAATTTGATCATTGGCTAGTCACAACGAGATGCAAAGAGTTCACATATTGTCTATGCAACTTCATTTGGCCTCATTGTAGCCGCACATTCATGTTTGTTCGATTATAAGCACTATCCAAGTCATCGGTATTGATCGGAACCGATACTCAAATTTGCGAAGGAACAACCATATTCAACACAGAAGGGGTGGCAATTTTTTTCTCGGAAGGGTCAAAATCATTTTGCGATTTAAAACACAGAGCCACAAGCTCAAACCTTCCACAAAAAGTGTATAAACACAATTTTTTAAACAGAACAACCCAAATATTTACACAAAAACATGAGTCACAAATAACACACAAAAGGTGAGCCTCACCCCACTATAATTAAAAAGTATTTGTCCTCAAATGCAAATGACACAAAATCCAAAAGTCAAAATAAAGTAAGACAGAGAGGGAGGTAAAGAAAGGATCCTGTCTATACAGTCTCTCCATCTGTCGGGGCTTTAGTGCTTGGTGTATCAATCTGGACTTGGGCATCAGTGCCATGAGTCACCTCAGAAGTATCAGCTCCGCTACGATTAACAAAAAGTGTGCCTGCCATGGAGGCCTGCACAACGACACCTATCAGAATCTCCTCAGGTACATCAATGTCTCCAAGGTCTCTCTCAGCCTCCCTAACGGCATGCAGATCTCTGTATATGCTTGCCTCCTGCATCTTTATTTGCTTCTTGTCGATTTTAGTATCTGACTCATCAACTACATCTTCCTCCCTATGTATATCTCTGGTGGTATTCGGAGGAATCCCTAAGGTCTCAGGGGCCTCTACGTCATCTGCAGTCTGAATCAATGAAGTGAAGTCAGTAGACTTCAAATAGTCTACGTCCTTCCTCAGGTATGCTACATTGGCTTTCAAAGCCAAAACCTCAGAGCTCTCCCCCTGCCTGCTCTCATAGGTTATGACCCTTGCGGTCAGATCATCAACAGAAGTACGTAGGGGCATCAATGTAGAAAATATATTAGCTTCAATCATACAAGGGGACATCTCTCTCTAGTTTAGTAGCTCTCACGTCAGCTGACTGAGCAAGGTCCCATCTTCAGTATCATCTCCTGAGTAATCATGGGCTACTGGGAAGAAGTGGACGTGCCTGGAACATGTGAAGCAGAAGTAGAGGAAGAAGTACTTGAAGGCCAGGGGGCTGGAGTAGGCAAATGTGTCTCTGCAGGTAACGAGCCAACATCCACCTCCGGGGAGGTGTCTACCGGGGGTGCCCTCCTCCTTTCAGCTTTCTCTCTGGTGCACTAGGCCTTGATGCCGGATGTCAGTGGAGGAGGATGGGGTAACATCAAAATCTCTGGTAGTGTCTCGGGGTACTCCAGCATGCCGGCAAAGCTCCGTTATAATGGCAAGGAGGTCTGTCTATGTTTGGCCCTCATGGCTATCTCCTGTTCAATGATGAGTCCCAAGTTAAGCCGTTTGTTTCCTAATATAGACCCTAGACGAGATGTCTTTGCATGCCGAAGGATAGAATGGAGCTGCTGATGAATCCAAACCAATACTGGGCAGCTACATTTAGATCCTTCTTCTCGATCTGTACTCCTACATCCATCCACCTCAGAGTGACATCATATAAAAGTGGTGCAAGCCAACCCTTTAAGTCATCCAGGGACTGGGCTGTCACTAGGCCCTCATAATCATGCTCGAACTCTGTAGCTCTCTCAAGAACAACATTTATGATATCGGTGCAACACCCAACTTCCACACCCCGTACCATGACCGATTTAGTCGGTCTAAACTCACCAACCTTCTTCTTACTCTTTGGCACCAAAATAGCATATGCATTGTAGAATTCCCGGACCAATGAAGGAAAATAGGGGCCACGGGGTCTGGTGAAGATTTGAAACTTGTGCCAATTTAGTTTTTCCTGCACACTGGAGTATCTATCCTCTAGTCCTTCCGTAGATAACAATTTCTCTTCGAGGATGGTTCGCAAACCATCACCTTTCAATCTATTCAGAAGTCTAGGAAGAGGAACCATTGGTGGAACAAGGTCCACATGAGGTGTCTGAGCTGGCACGGGTGGTTTTGTATTTGCAACTACAAACCCATTAAATTAAACCACAACCACTAGGTGAAATCACCATTAAAATACATCTAACCTATCAGCAAGCAAAACCCAACAATAATATCAACACATACTTGCTAAACCACACCCCAAAAATGGCGGTTTTTAGGCATACATCAAGAAATAAGAAATTATACCTAAAAGGATAGAGAAATCACATGGGTATAAGAAATTAAACCTTAATATAAGCAAAGGAAGAAGAATGGATAAGACCCACTTCCAATTTGGGGAAGATGAACTCCTTCTCCCTTCAAGTCTCCCAAAAACCCTCTCCAAACTTGAGAGAAAATAAGAAAGCTAAAGTGAAAATTACAATTATATTTTTACTCTGATGTTCCACACAAAAACTAGTAAAGAGTTTAGTATTTATAGACTTCAGAAAATAGTGCTGGCGGATCGCTCAGCGAGGTTAGTCGCGAACGCCGAATGACTCGGCGATTCGCCCTTCTTCTAGTTCATCGCCATTTTTGCTTTGCCTTCAGCATCTATGCATTTTGGATCATTGGGCGGTATACTTCTGCTTCACAGAACTGATCGGCGAAACACCGACTACTCCTTTCATCGCCTTTTTTATCCTTCTCCTTCAGGGCTTCACGTACTGGAACCAAGGGCGGAGTGTGTCCCTTCCGTGAATCGCCAAGCATGCTTGGCGACGCTGAGGCTTCAACTTCTTCGTTCTTTTCAGCCATTTTGTTCTTTTTTGCGCCTAAGTGTCCATGCTTCCAGTAGCACTTCAAATACCTAAAACTTAAGTGTTATCATCAGATATTTAGACAAAATAAGCGTTTGAAGACACTATTTCTATTAAAATAAAGCCCTAAATGAGTCCAATTTGTCGACTCATCAACACTCCCAACTTAAACTTTTGTTTGTCCTCAAGTAAAGCTAAAGTTTAGCAATTCAAATAGGATATCTCAAACAGTGCTACGCAAGACAAAATCATGAACATACACAACAAGACTCAAATTACTCAAACAAAGATAAAGTGTGTAATCAAAGATTCAAGTTGTGACACATCATTACCAAAGATTCTCATGCTCGCATTACTTGCTACTTGTGCAAGTTCAAGCTTAAGAAAAAGTATCAAAATGCCCACACATAAAGAATGATTCCATATTCACACACAGAGGTTAATCAATACAAGACTAGGAATCAGACGTAATGCTCACACTCAAAAAGAGGAACACAGTGCATGTTTTCACCCATAGGCTTGCCCGTATTTTCATATCGATCTTCGGTTTGGCTCAGTCAAGATAAAAAAGGCCTTTCTAAGGCTTGTAATAGGGCTGAGTGGAAAGGTATGGTCATTTAGGCTCAGTGACTTTTTCCTCATGAGATGTGGTATTCTCAAGGCATCCCCTTCTTTTCCTTTATCAATTCTTTTTCTATTGCTTCTAAGTCATCTTTTTATTCACCTCCATGGATTGCTTGGAAACCCAATTTCTTTTGTACTTTTATTCCACAACTTTTCTTTTTCATTCTTTTCTTTTTTTTTCTTTTCCTTTTTCTTTATATGGAGGGTTTCCATTTTTCTGCAACACCATGGGTTAAGGGAGACTTTTCTTGCACTTCTTGACTTCTCCTTTTCGTTTTTTACCACACCCCCAACTTAGGCTTTTGGCCAAAGTTGGCTATTCATTAAACCACAAATCAAGAGGCTTATAGGTAGTGGATCAAGTAAGGTCTAGGGTTCATCAAGGTTCTTTCAAAGAAAGATAAGGCTCAAAGGGTGTTCAAGAGAGTTTCACATGCTCACGGGTAGGCCACAAAAGAGGTATATGTCAAATTGGCTCACACTCTTCAAAAGTTGCCTAAGATCATCTCAAGAGCACACCTTACTAAATCAATCAGTCTAACAGGGAAAACTCTAGGTTTATTTATGCAAGATTCAAAGTAAGCTCATCACACAAGGCATCGACACTTAAGTCAAACAACACTACACACTTTCACAAGTGTTCAACGGTCATTACAAGAGAATCAATTTGACAAATGGCTAATCACAACGAGATGCAAAGATTTCACAAATTGCCTATGCAATTTCATTTGTTCTTGTCATAGCCGCACATTCATGTTTGTTCGATTGAGAGCACTATTCAAGTCATCGGTATTGATCGAAACCGAGACTTGAATTTGTACAAGAACAACCACTTTCAACACAAGAGGTGGCGAAAATTTTTGAAAATGAAATTTTTTCAGAAGGGTCAAAATTATTTTTCAATTAAACCAAAAAGAGAGCCATAATCTCAAACAATCGCAAAGCAGTTTTAAAAACACAATTAATAACAGACAACCCAAATGTACACCAAAACACAATTATCTGAAACAAGCAAAACAAGGTAGGCCTCACCCCACCACAAATAAGAGCGTTTGTCCTCAAATGCAAATAATGACAGTATCCAGAGTTGAAGAAAGATAAGACATGGAGAGAGGTTTTGTCTATGCAATCTCTATATCTGTCGGGGCATCAGTACCCGATGCATCTCTCTGAAGTAAAATAATGGTCCCCGGTGTATTGTTGTTTTGGTCCTCATTGTTTGCCTTTGCCTTAGCATCTGCAGCAAGATAATTAGTTGCACTCATATGATCTATCTCATGAGCTGCTCCAAAGGCCCGTATTGCATTAACTAAACTTCGAGCCCTTGGAGGAACATTAGGGTCGATGGGAATTCGTCTCTTTGCCCTAGCTTACTTGGTATATTTCCATTGTCTCGCTAGCTCTGCTTTCTTGTCATCATTTTTAAACTATCGTGCTCTTATGTGCCAAGGTGGATCATTTCTCCGTGCGACTTTTGGTCTAGCCATTTCTTTGGTGCCTATTTAGATAGTACTGATGTGCTAGGAGGCAATGCAATCCAAATCAGAGCACAATCCGACACTTAAAATACTCTAAAAGTGCAAGAAATATAACTACTAGAGTGCGAGTGTGAGTTTCTGAAAAGGGACAAAGTGAAAGAAAGTGAATGAAATGGAACTTTTAAGCCTGTGGCAAGTGACCATCCAACTTCTGCTTATTCGGCGATGTTAGTCGAATTCGTTCAATCACTCGACGAAGCGCCAAATTTCTACTTACCTCGCCAAATTTTTTAGGATTTTCAGTTCATGTGGGCATCACATCGGCGGTCTTCATCGAGATCGCTAACTGGGTTGGCGATACACTAATGAAATTCTCACTACACCTAGTTTTACAGACTCAATCTTTGAGGTGTATTGAGTCAAAGGGAGGGAATGATCGGGTACGCCGATCTTGTCGACAATCCTCCAAAAGGACATGTTTCTTGCCACCATACATCTTTTCAAGCACTTTCCTTCCTCAATCTGTACAAACAACACACTATTATTTATAAAAGTAAAATCCTACATTTACGACCTTATGTTGGCTCCCAAGAAGCGCCTTATTTAACGTCGTGGCTTGAGAAGGTCTTGCCTCACTCTCTATTATTAGAGCTAGGCCGAGTGTCACTAGGTAACCCCAATATATCGTTTGGACGAAGTTGAGGCATTGCAAACATCAGGAGTGATCGGATGTGTTGGATTGATCTAGAATGACATCCAATCAATTGATTCAACACTTCAACATTCTCTCTCATTTCGTCCAACACTCAATCTTGATCAGTGATCTTTTGGAGAATGATTTGAAGTGTGTCCTCAACACGACTTTTATCATATTCTCTAGACTTCTTCCGCGCATGAGGAGGTATGTACATCCCTTGGCGTTTGCACTGACTTTCCACCTTAGAAATTTTGGTGGTCAAGTCATTTAGTTGAGATACTAGTACAGCTAGTGTGAAGTCACCCTCAACTTCTTGATCTGCCTCAACTGGCTTGCCACCCACTCCCTCTGTCATGCTCAGAGGACCTGCATACACAAACAATAAACAAAGAAAAACAAAACTAAAAGTAAAATTAGTTAAAACTACACTAAAAAGAACAAAAACTCTAGAAATCTACTTCTTCACGTGACACCACTCCCCAACAGCGGTGCCATTTTAATGCTTATCATGACCAACGATACTACTTCTGATTCAAGTGTCTACGATCGTCGATAATGTAGTAACCCAACGAAGGGTTGCGGTCGTGTCCCAAGGGAGTGGTTTTGAGAATTTATAGAAAAATAAAATTTACTTCTAACTAGTCGTAGCTGAAGATATTAACGATTAAAAACATTGTAAATTAAAGGGGGACACAAAAGTGTCAAATATCAATTTGTGGGTTTTGTCACAAGTGTAATAAAAACAACAAAATTTAAAAGGGAGATCAAGTATGGGGAGAAGTTCTTGGGGTGTGACTGCATTATAAATTGAAATAAATCCCTAAGTACATGCTTTCGATAGGAAATTTGTAAACTAATAATGACTAGGCTAAGCTTTAGATGGAAATAAGTTCTCTCTTGAACTACTTACCCCGTTTCAAATGGGTTCCACTCGGACACCCATTTGTCGCATGAAGGCCAGCCTACGCCTTACCCCACTCACTCTCTCGAGCTGAGTGTAAGGATATGGGACTAAGGCTCACTTTCTCAGGATGAACCTTATATCGACCCGCTCCTTAGGCCATCAGTCTAGCGGTCTTGGTTTCGCGACCTCTCTCTCGAGCAAGCCGAAAACACATGGGTGGTTTTGTATTTGTAACTACAAACCCATTAAATTAAACCACAACCACTAGTTGAAATCAATCATTAAAATACATCTAATCTATCAGCAAGCAAAACCCAACAATAATATCAACACATATTTGCTAAATCACACCCCAAGATTGGGGGTTTTTAGCCATACATCAAGAAATAAGAAATTATACCTAAAATGATAGAGAAATCAAATGGATATAATAAATTAAACCTTAATATAATCAACGGAAGAAGAATGGAGAAGACCCACTTCCAATTTGGGGAAAATGAACTCATTGTCCCTTCAAGTATCCCAAAAATCTTCTCCAAACTTGAGAGAAAATAAGAAAGCTAAAGTGAAATTACAATTATGTTTTTACTCTAATGTTCCACACAAAAACTAGTAATGAATTTAGTATTTATAGTCTTCAAAAAATAGTGTTGACAGATCGCTCGATGAGGCTAGTTGCGAATGTCGAATGACTCAGTGATTCACCATTTTTCTAGTTCATCGCCATTTTTGCTTTGCCTTCAGCATCTATGCGTTCTGGATCATTGGGCGGTATACTTCTACTTCGCAGAACTGATCGGCGATACGCCAAATGCTCCTTTCATCGCCATTTTGATCATTCTCCTTCAGGGCTTCGCATACTGGAACAAAGGGCGGAGTGTGTCCCTTCGGCGAATCGCTAAGCATGCTTGGCAATGCTCAGGCTTCAGCTTCTTCATTCTTTTCAGCCTTTTTGTTCATTTTTGCGCCTAAGTGTCCATGCTTCCATTAACACTTCAAATACCTGAAACATAAGTGTTTTCATCATATATTTAGGCTAAATAAGCATTTGAGGAAACTATTTTTATTAAAATAAAGCCCCAAATGAGTCCAATTGGTGGACTCATCAACACCTCCAACTTCAACTTTTGCTTGTCCTCAAGTAAAACTCAAGTTTAGTAGTTCAAATAGGATGTCTCAAATAGTGCTACACAAGACTAAATCATGAACATACACAACAAGACTCAAACAACTCATGCAAAGTGTGTACTCAAAGATTCAAGCTATGACACACGAATACCAAAGATTCTCATGCTCACAATACTTACTACTTGTGCAAGTTCAAGCTCAACAAAAAATATCTAACTGCCCACACATAAAGAATGATTCCATATTTATATATAGATGATAATCAATTCAAGACTAGGAATCACATGCAATGTTCACACTCAAAAACAGGAAAACAGTGCATGTTTTCACCCATAGGCTTGCCTGTATTTTCCAATCGATCTTTGGTTAAGCTCACCCAAGATGTAAAAGGTCTTTCTAAGGCTTGTAATGGGGCTGAGTGCAAAGTTATGGTCATTTAGGATCAGTGACTTTTTCCTCATGAGATGTGGTATTCTCAAGGCATCCCCTTCTTTATCTTTATCAATTCTTTTTCTAGTGCTTCTAAGTCATCTCTTTATTCACCTCCATGGATTGCTTGGAAACCCAATTTCTTTTGTACTTTTATTCCACAACTTTTCTTTTTCATTCTTTTTTTTTCTTTTCTTTTCCTTTTTTTTATATGGAAGGTTTCCATTTTTCCGCAACACCCTGGGTTAAGGGAGACTTTTCTTGCACTTCTTGACTTCTCCTTTTCGTTTTTCACCATACCCCCAACTTAGGCTTTTTGCCTAAGTTGGCTATTCATTAAACCACAAATCAAGAGGCTTATAGGTAGTGGATCAAGTAAGGTCTAGGTTTCATCAAGGTTCTTTCAAAGAAAGGTAAGACTCAAAGGGTGTTCAAGAGAGTTTTACACGCTCACGAGTAGGCTACAAAAGAGGTATATGTCAAATTGGCTCACACTCTTTAAAAGTTGCCTAAGATCATCTCAAGAGCACATCTTACTATATCAATCTGACTAACGGGGCAAACTCTAGTTTTATTCATGCAAGGTTCAAAGTAAGCTCATCACATAAGGCATCGACACTTAAGTCAAACAACACTACACACTTTCGCAAGTGTGCAACGGTCATTACAAGAGAATCAATTTGACAAATGGCTAATCACAACGAGATGCAAAGAGTTCACATATTGGCTATGCAACTTCATTTGTTCTCGTCATAGCCGCACATACATGTTTGTTCGATTGAGAGCACTATTCAAGTCATCGGTATTGATCGAAACCGATACTAGAATTTGTACAAGAACAGCCATTTTCAACACAAGAGGTGGCGAAAATTTTTGAAAAATGAAAATTTTTCGGAAGTGTCAAAATTATTTTTCAATTAAACCCAAAAGAGAGTCATAAGCTCAAATAATCGCAAAGCAGTTTTAATAACACAATTAAAAACAGAAAACCCAAATATACACCAAAATACAAGTATTTGAAACAAGCAAAAAAAGGTGGGCCTCAACCCACCACAAATACGAGCGTTTGTCCTCAAATGCAAATAATGACAGTATCCAGATTTGAAGAAAGATAAGACAAGTAGAGAGGTCATGTCTATGCAGTCTCTGTATCTGTCGGGGCATCAATACCCGATGCATCTCCCTGAAGTAAAACAATGGTCCCCGGAGTTTGTTGTTTTGGTCTAAATAGTTTATCTTTGCCTTGGTCTCTGCAGCAAGATTAGCTGCAATCATCTCATCTATCTCATGAGCTTCTCCGAAGGCCCGTATTGCATTAACTAAACTTCGAGCCTATGGAGGCAAATTAGGGTCGATGGGAATTCGTCTCTTTGCCTTGGTTTCCTTGGTATATTTCCTTTGTTTGGCTAGCTCTGCTTTCTTTTCATCCTCTTTAAACACTCGTGCTCTTATGTGCCAAGGTGGATCATTTCTCCCTGCGACTTTTGGTCTAGCCATTTCTTTTGTGCCGATTTAGATAGTACTGACGTGCTAGGCGGCAATGCGATCCAAATCTGAGCACAATCCGACACTTAAAATACTCTAAAAGTGCAAGAAATGTAACTACTAGAGTGAGAGTGTGAGTTTGTGGAAAAGGACAAAGTGAAAGAAAGTGAATGAAATGGAACTTTTAAACATATGGCTAGTGTCGTCTAGCTTCTGCTTATTCAACGATGTTAGTGAAATTCGCTCAATCACTCAGCGAACCTCCAAATGTCTAATTACCTCGCCAAATATATTAGGATTTTCAGTTCATGTGGGCATCACATCGGCGGTCTTCATCGAGATCGCCAACTAGGTTGGCGATACACCGATGAAATTCTCACTCCGTCGAGTTTTACAGACTCGGCCTTTGAGGTGTATTGAGTCAAATGGAGGGAATGGTCGGGTACGTCGATCTTGTCGGCGATCCGCCAAAAGGACATGTTGCTTGGCACCATACATCTTTTCACGCACTTTCCTTCCTCAATTTTTACAAACAACACACTATTATTTATAAAAGTAAAATCCTACATTTATGACCTTGGGTTGACTCCCAAGAAGTGCCTTATTTAACGTGGTGGCTCGACGTAGGTCCTGCCTCACTCTCTGTTATTGGAGCTAGGCCTAGTGTCACTAGGTAACCCCAATATATCATTTGGATGGAGCTGAGGCATTGCAAATAGCAGGAGTGATCTAATGTGCTAGATTGATCTAAAATGAGATCCAATCAATTGATTCAACACTTCAACATTCTCTCTCATTTTGTCCAACACTCGATCTTGATGATTTGAAGTGTGTCCTCAACACGACTTTTCTCATCTTCTCTAGACTTCTTCCGCACATGAGAAGGTATGCACATCCCTTGGCATTTGCGCTGGTTTTCCACCTCGGAAATTTGGTGGTCAAGACATTTAGTTGAGATACCAGTGCATCTAGTGTGAAGTCACCCTCGACTTCTTGATCTGCCTCAACTAGCTTGCCACCCACTCCATATGTCATGCTCAAAGGACCTGCATACACAAACAATAAACAAAGAAAAACAAAACTAATAGTAAAATTAGTAAAAACTACACTAAAAAGAACAAAAACTCTAGAAATCTACATCTTCACGTGACACCACTCCCCGAGAGCGGCACCATTTTGATGCTTATCGTGACCAACGACACTACTTTCGATTCAAGTGGCTACGATCGTCGATAATATAGTAACTCAACCAAGGACTGGGGTTGTGTCCAAAGGGAGTGGTTTTGAGAATTTATAGAAAAATAAAATTTAGTTCAATCTAGTCGTAGCTAAAGATATTAACAATTTAAAACATTGTAAATTAAAGGGGTACACAAAAGTGTCAAATATCGATTTGGGGGTTTTGTCACAAATGTAATAAAAACTACAAAATTTAAAAGGGAGATCAAGTATGGGGAGAAGTTCTTGGGGTGTGACTGCAATATAAATTGATATAAATCGCTGAGTACATGCTTTCAATAGGAAATTTGTAAGCTGATAGTTACTAGGCTAAGCTTTAGATGTAAATAAGTTCTCTCTCGAGCAACTTACCTAGTTTCAAATGGTTCCTCTTGGACACCCATTTGCCGCATGAAGGCCAAACTACGCCTTACCCCACTCAGTCTCTCGAGCTGAGTAGTACGATATGGGACTAGTTCTCACCTTCTCAGGCTGAACCTAATGTCGACCCACTCCTTAGTCCATCAGTCTAGCGGTCTTGGTTTCACGACCTCTCTCTCAAGCAAGCCGAAAACACATGGGTGGTTTTGTATTTGCAACTACAAACCCATTAAATTAAACCACAACCACTAGGTGAAATCACCGTTAAAATACGTCTAACCTATCAGCAAGCAAAACCCAATAATAATATAAACACATATTTGCTAAATCACACTCTAAGAATGGGGTTTTTAGCCACACATCAAGAAATAAGAAATTATACCTAAACTGATAGAGAAATCAAATGGGTATAAGAAATTAAACCTTAGTATAAGCAAAGGAAGAAGAATGGATAAGACCCACTTCCAATTTGGGGAAGATGATCTCCTTCTCCTTTCAAGTCTCCCAAAAACCCTCTCCAAACTTGAGAGAAAATAAGAAAGCTAAAGTGAAAATTGCAATTATATTTTTACTCTGATGTTCCATACAATAACTAGTAAAGAATTTAGTATTTATAGACTTCAGAAAATAGTGCTGGCGGATCGCTCGGCGACGTTTGTCGCGAATGCCGAATGACTCGGCGATTCGCCCTTCTCTAGTTCATCGCCATTTTTGCTTTGTCTTCAACATCTGTGCATTCTGGATCATTGGGTTGTATACTTTTGCTTCACGGAACTGATCGGCGAAACGCCGACTACTCCTTTCATCTTTTTTTTTATCGTTCTCCTTCAGGGCTTCGCATACTGGAACAGAGGGTGGAGTGCGTCTCTTCGGCGAATCACCAAGCATGCTTGGTGATGCTCAGGCTTTAGCTTCTCTGTTCTTTTCAGCCTTTTTGTTCTTTTTTGCGCCTAAGTATCCATGCTTCCACTAACACTTCAAATACCGGAAACTTAAGTGTTTTCATCAGATATTTAGGCTAAATAAGCATTTGAGGACACTATTTCTATTAAAATAAAGCCCTTAATGAGTCCAATTTGTGGACTCATCTACAAGCCTTATTCTCAAGCAATTTTAGTCATAGTTATCCCATATGCCTAATCTCAAGACATTTTAATCACATGTTTCATTCTTAAGCGATTCTTATCATATATCATCATATAGGCTCCATCTCAAGCACTATTAATCATGATTCAATCAAGTATACTTTAATCTAATTCAATTCATGTCTATGTTCTTTAATATTAAGCAATTCATATCTATCTACTCTAATCTCAAACAATCTATAATGAAATTCATCAATCCTAGAAGATCGGATCTAAGCCCTCAATTTTCCCTTTCATGGCATAAAACCTATCTATATCAAATTCATCTTAGAATCATAGGTTAAGCATGGATACATGTATAATCATACTAAAATCATGCACTTCCATCATAAACAATCATAAACAACTCTAATCCACTCAATTGGATCATAACCCATAACATTAGAAGAAACCCGAAATTGACTTGGGGAATTCTTCTTCAAAATTGGGGAAATCATGGGGTTCCATGGATGATAGGGATCCATGGATGAATGAGCCATCATACCTTGATTCCAAAGCCCTCAAATCTTGGAAGATTGGAGACTTGGCTTGACCTAGCTTGATTCCTCTTCTTCTTCTTCAACTTTCTAGAGAGAGAATATTTGATAGGGATTTGGGTTTCTTTTTGGTAAGTTGAGAGAATGACTTAAATGACTTGATTTAAGGGGTCTAAACTTCCTATTTAGGTGGTCTAAATGACACCACTTAATCCTAATTAAAACCGAAAAACCCCAAAGTACCCCTAAACTTAACCACCAAAACTGCCTTCAGGTAATTATCCATGAGACACGTTGACGGGCCGTGGATGAAACCACGGACCATCCTAGTCAAGTGTGGTTTGGTGACTGGGACTTTGGTTCAAACCACGATCCCCCATCCACGAGGCGTGGACACACCCACGGGGCATGGGTCCTGCCCTAGGTCACTACCTTAGGCAGTTTTCTTGGGGCCTCTTCATGGGCCCTTGGTTGGTCCTTGACTGGTGACACCTTGACGTTTTAACATGCTAAACCCTCTATTTAAGTTCGAGGTGTTACAGGTTGTTTCAGTTATCACTAAACTCTTAGTATATTTTATATATTTAGACTAGTTAGGTTTTCCCCATTTCAGATGTCCACTATTTTTAGCTTTCACATAATACATGTTTTACTTAGCTATTCTTAGCTATTTTTATTTTGTTCATGATATGCCAGATTCAGGGTAAGCTTAGGGTCACGTGATCCTAGGTCATGTGTTACTCTAAGGGGGTAGCCTCGGGGAGTGACTGTTCACGAGCTAATACTATGTTATCAGAGATTTTCCTCCATGGAATGAATCCATTTTGACAATCACAAATGACAATAAGGATCACATCATGTAGTCATTTTGCCAAAACTTTTGAGATGATTTTATACTAGACAGTGCAACATGCAAAAGGTCTATACTCTTTCATAGTTTTTGGGCTTTGCACTTTTGGGACAAGGGTTACTAAAGTGCAGTTAAAACTTTTTGCACTTTGTTGTCTGCCATTAGGGGTGTCAAAAATGAACCCAAACGTAGATAACCCGCCCAAAATTTTAAGGGTTGGGCTCAAGATAATTTGAATTGGGTTCAATCTCAACACATTCAAGCCTAACCATTTTAAGAGAATCCTCAATTAAGCCCAATTCAATCTCCAATTTCAACTTGTTTTAAAACTCTTTACTAAGATATGTTCATATATTAAAGGTATGAATTATTATTTATTTAACATCTTTAGGATTTATCTATTCATTTGTTACTTTTTTTATAAAAAAAATCTTGTGCTGAAATTCGAATTGTTATTATAAAAGTTAAATATCACTATGTTAAAATTATTGAGATTAATCAAGTCAAATTGGGTGGGTCAAGACCCAACCCATTTTTTAGCCCATTTGAACCCAACCCATTTGAGCCCAAAGTAAACTTGGGTGGGTCAAGACCCAACCCGATTTCTATTTCAACCCATTTTAAAATCTCCAATTTCAACCCAACCCGCCCATTTGACACCCCTATCTGCCATGTATGTTTAACAATGAAAGCATTGTACTCATCTGTACCTGGTGCCTTGTCACTTCCAATGGCTTGCAATCCAACATATATCTCTTCTTCAGTTATCTCAGCACATAGGCTAATCCTTTGATATCTAGACAACATGAGACACCTTTTCATTATCTGAACAGCTATAGCTCGCAAAGTAACTGTTGATGTGCCCATGAGGCCTTTGCAAAATTGCACAAATTCTGTTTTGATTTCTTTTTGCTCATACAACATTTGTCTAAAGAGGGATATAATGCTCCTGATTTGCTTCTTTGGGTTCTCTCTTCTACTATAGCACTGAAGTATTTGGTATTAGCATCTCCAAGTTTAATCCATTTAGTCCTTGATTTCTGCCTTAAAGCACTTTCTTCTATCATAGATCATTTCTCCAACTTCATCAAAGTCTCTTTTTCTTGCTCTATTAGTTCATCAGTAGCTTGGCTAATTATATGCTTTTGTATTTTTTTTAAGATCATCTCTCGCCTTCTCAATCTACTAACTAATAAATTTGAAATTCTTATTATTAAGATGCCTTAAAACAGGTTGTAGAGCCTTTCATTTGGACCAAAACTTCTTCATGTGTTCAGTACCATATTCCATCTGCCATATATTCTCTACCAGACCCATAAATGATTCATGTTCAGCCCATGTATTGAAGAACATGAAATTCACCTTTGAGCAATTCTGAGGTGTTTGCAATGTAAGTTGCATAGAGAAATGATCATGTATATACCTTTATCATCACAGATGGCTCACATATACTCCTACCATTACAAAAAAAGCTCACATATACCATTCATCAAATGGAAGTGAAAAACTAGTTTTAGATTTATTTTTTTTACTTTAATTTTTTTTTAAAATTCATATAGGGGTATTTATGAACCTTCTAGCAAAGTTTAAGGTATATTTTAATAGTTTTTGTACACAAATTAGTTTTTGACTTCTTTGATTATCATTATTGAGTTTCTTGTTTATTTTTTCTTTCATTCTATAGTGTAAAGAAAAAATTTAAAACTAATTTTTGTGCGGCTATATTATAACTTAGTTTTTGCATTCTTAAAAATAATTCAGGTATCTATAATAAATTTTACAAGAAAATTAGTGAAACATAAATAAATTTCACCATCAAAACAGTAAATTTATATTAGTCATTGAAACAAAAAGTCAAAAAAAATACATGTGAAAAGAATAAAAAATATTAAATAAATAAATTAAAATTATTTTTTTCACTTTCATTAGAGGAAAAGGGTATATGTGAGCCATTTGTATAACAATACGGGTAGATATATGGGTCACTTTCATAACGAAGGGTATATCAACTCTAGATAGAAAAATGGAGGGATATATTAGGTCATTTTCCCAAGAAACAATGGAAAATAACAATGTATCAACTTAAGTTTTAATGTAAATTAATTACATATACTTTTCACTTGTAATTAGTGTGTCTTCAATTACTTCTGCACAATAAAGCTATACACAGGTTTTATTTTACTATGAAGTTGAACAACAAGGTTGTCTCAATTGAGCTAAAAACCGCACAGTTGTTCATGGAACCAATTGTGTGAAATAAAACTAGCATCAACTACTACATCAAAGGATTCAACTAAAACTGTAGAGTAAAGCTAATACTTTCTTGGATAAAATTCATGAGTGGTACCCAAACTAATATTATTTTTAGTTCACCGTAGGACAAAACTTATGTTTTTCATTCTATATATTTTGTTCTTATTCTCAAATTGATGAAGATTTCTTATGATTTCATTCGTTTCATTTATATGATTCTTAAACACAAAAAATAAAGTTATAGTTCTCTATCCAAACTGAAGAATAAATCAAAGTTATAGAATTCATATGGACGAGAGGAAAACTGAAGATACTAATTTTTTGGGTAACAAATCATTTTCATTACCAAAAGTGAACATTACATAGTATATAAGAAGATCAATTGTTGGACATAGCCCCCACAGTTATCTTTGCTAATGATCGTTTGAACAAATGACAAGAAAGACACAATAGTCAACACCTAACTACACCAATATCGACTAAATATTAGGTAGGACAAAAGTTGTAAGTTTTCGGCCATGCTGCAAGGCTATCTTGGTTTGTGACGAATCTGATCATAACCTGAGGATTCTGTCTTTTGCATTGAAATACTCAAGTATTCCTTTCCCTAAAGACATACTATGCTGCAGTAGCCAACATTATTTGGTAGATCTCATCTTTTAGGGGTTCTTCCTTTAGCATCCAATTCGGCCCATTTCAAATCTTCTGACCATTAAGCAAAGGCCATCACAATGACAATCCACTTCGGTAGTTGCTTTCATTGTTCAGTAAATACCTCACATACAAATAACAAATGGTTTAAACATACAGGATACTAAAATATTTAATTAGGTTAATATTATCATAGCATTTATAAAACTAACTACAAAAAATATAGGACATTAATGTCTCAAAATTGTATAAAACTAGCCAATGAATACCCCTAATCAAAAGATGTAGTAGATGATGGTAATAAAACCAACAAGTAACTTCAAATTCCCCAACAAAAGCATCATATGTGTCCAAAAAGAGAAACAAAAAACCTTTTATCAAGAAAAGATCTTCAACACCTACGTTTATAAGAATTCAGAATTAAAGATTCAAACTTCTGCATAGCCACTTGGGATAACAAATATCCTCTAAAATTTAGAGTTTAATTGCACCTGCATTTGAAAATAAAAGCAGCAACATCATTTCAACTAGAAGAACTACAAAGACTACTTCCCGCAACAGTTATGATTCCTGAATTACAAATAGTCTTGTTGAATTCACAACTAACTATTCACTGAAATTTCATTAGCCTCAGCTCACATATATGCTCTACAACCTTAGGTGTGCACAATTACACGCTTAAACCTATATAGAATTGAACAAGTAGACACATGAGATATACAAATTTGTTTGAGTGTATCTTATGCGAAATGTCATGAGGGACCCCACTTTCACAAGGGGATGTGTCTAGGGTGTTAGACGTGATGAAAATAAAAATTAATAAGACAACTACTAAAACAATTGAAAAGATGGTTTCTTGAAATAGTCATGATTTCTAAGAAAAAGATTTATCCATCTTGTTGAACATGCTCTTGAATTACAACTAGAGTCTTGTTTATTTCATAACTCGACAGTCATTGAAAATTCATTGCATGTTAATCACCATGTGGAATAGATTGGATTCCATCTCAAACTTCGTAAATAATACAAGAACAAAAAGATGATGTCTGGTTTTTGTAGTTCTCTCATATTGGGAAGTACTTAGCCTCATCATCTATTGATCGCTCGGTTATAATATGAGAGAAAATGCTTGAAGAAAAAAAATTTTGATTGAGAGGAACTTCTGTCATTTATATCATCGGGCCCTGAATAAAATAATCTTCTAACTTGTGGAGTAGAAAAGGTTGTTTGACTATGGGATGTTAACTCTGGTGAATATATAGATATATATAGGTAAGTCTTTAGAACTAAGAAATTCATTTTTAGAGTATATAGGGGGATGTAAAATTCATAGCCATATATCATGGGCATAAGTTAGAATGATTCACTGTACAGTCTTGCTTTGGTGACCTAGATAAAGTTGTCATTGCCAGTGGGAGTGAGGATTCTTATGTCATATACCTGTGAATCCTCACTTTCACTTGCAATGAAAGTCGTTTCTAGGACTAAAGAAAGGTCATACAACAAAGCATTCTAGTGATGAGAGTTTTACATTCCCTCTATACTCCAAAGATGGATTTATTGGTTCCGAAGACTTTTCTATATATATTTATACATTCACCACAGATTACATCCCACAGTAGTACAATCTTGTCAACATCATAAGTGAGAAGTTGATTGTCATCAGGCACTCATGTTATAAATGACACAGGTCCCTAGTAACCAGAAGATCGGTTCTTCAAGCATAACCTCCCATTTAATAACCAAACAATCAACATATAATGAGACTAAGTACTTCCCATTATTGGATTAGAAACTTCAAAAAGTAGACTTCATCTTTGTATTCTTGTAATATCTACAATGTTTGAGATAGAATTTGATCTATTCTACGTGGTGATCCGTAAGCAATGACACTTCAAAGACTATTGAGTTGTTAAGTAAAGAAGACACTATTTTAATTTAAGGGTCTGTTCAATAAGATGGATCAAATTATTTTGAGGAATCATGACCATTGTTGAAAACCTTCTTCGCAATTCTTCTAATAGCTTTGTCTTATTAATTTTATTTTCATTGCATCTTAAACTAGGGGTGTGCACCATTCACACTAAAGCTAAGCACCAAACCAAATTGAATAAAATTCTAATTTGGATTTGTTTGTTGGTTTGATTTTGAATTAAGAATTTATATTGTCTGTTTTTTGGTTTCGTTTCGAATTTAGAAGAAAAAAATATGAAAAACTAAAAATATGGTTTGGTGTTAAAAGGAGCAAAGAGCGATACTTTCATTTCTTTATTGAGATTAAAATATAAGTAAAAAGGTTAGGTATAAAGCACGCAGACTAAGTCAAGAAAATGACCTCCATACCTTTCATTCATATTAGTCTTAATGACTAGTAGTTTGAAGCCTTAAGAAAGTGGTTTTTTTTTTACACTCACTTCCTTCGTCTTAAGTAAAATTCAGTTTACTTTTTCAATTCGAAACTCTTAGTCGAGTTGATGGAGTGATCGATTTTTTGTTCAAGGTTCAAGAGGAAGGAGAGGAACCACCGCCCAATGGTGCTTTACCTATGTAGTGTAGTCTCGATTTCACATTCAACATAGCATTCGAACTCATGTGCCTTCCAAAACTAGGGGTATTTGAGTCTAGTGTGTACGATCAGCCAGTCTTGCAGCTGCAAAAGGATTAGACGTCCCCCCATACTTTGGTTCACTACAGTCCAAGCCCAGTGCTGCTTTAGGTTAGGGAGCTGGACGATAATAGTCCCTCTAAATCCCAAATCGACTTCCATAAAAGTAGGGAGGGACTCCTTTCCCACCATTCCGGCCTATTATTGATAGGGATTTTACCGATGCTAAAGATAGCTTGCTTACCGAGCCATCCACTTGAGAAGCTAGTCGTCAAGAAAGAAGCGAAGAGGAAGTGAAGCTGTCTACGAAGCTTTGCTTCTCCCCTGTAGTCGTAATACTCGGTTGGTCACCACTTTGATTCAAAAGGTAACCGAAGATTCCCAACATTCTTCGTTTTCCTCAACCGTAACCACTTGTCATTTTGATTAGTTCATCCATAAACCTTTTTTATTTTAAAACAATGATACGCTCTAAAAATTGAGGGAGAAGCTTTCATTCTAGAAGCAGCAGCTTCCTGCCTCCCTCGGGGTGAGAAGTTTCCTTCCCTTTACTAAAATGCCTGAGGGTCTGCTCAGCAAACGTACAAAGTGGATCGCAGTTTAGCTGACCCTCTTCTTTCCATTATGGTTAGGTTGACCTAGAAGTACAGTAAGAATGAATGGAACCATAAGAAATTCGTCTTTCCCAAGTATGAACTGCAGACGACTGACTTTGGAAGCGGAACAAGAACCTATTTCCACTATTTCGGGTTCTTATTGAGCATAGCAAATCATGGTTGATGATAAAGTCAGCGAAGTTTCCATGGTGTTCTATCTTTGCGTAGTCTCGGTCCATAGTGGAAGGCTCCGTAGCTGAGCCTCGTTAGACTACCTGAAGTGTAAGGTGTAAGTGAATAAAATAGAACTCAACCCTTACCTAAGCCGTAGCCTAGTCTATATCCACAGCTGATGCAACTCTGTACTGATGCCTCACTACTACTTTAATTTTTCAATTAATTAACGACTAAGCGGTTTCATAACCTAAGCTTTCCTTAACCATCTAACCTTACTTCGTAAAATTAGCCTCCATTTCTTTATAGTTTTCTAGTTCGACTAAGTGACTTTGTAACCTCAACCTACCTTTTTTGCTTATTGTAGCATAGTCCTTCGCCACTTCAAATGGGCGCTTCGTCCCTCTCTTTTTTGAATTTGAAATAGCAGGGTCTTACTTATTCAGGGGGATGAAAGAAAAATAAAGAGACCAGGGGATTTTATGATCGGAGAAATATAAAGGGTATGGTTGGTGTGTCACTAGGTCGGTGGAGGAACCCATAAGAAAGGGGGACAACCTGCCGAATTCACATCAGAAATCGCCAACATGAACACAAACGTAATCTTGAATTGCGTATAGAAAGAAAACGAACAATTCTCGGAGTTGAGGTATATAAAGAATGGATTTTTGGTCCTTTCTTCTAGTGGTTAGGGCATCGTTTTTTCATGTCGAAGACACGGGTTCGATTCCCGTAAGGGATAGGTACTCATTCCCGACCGATTTTCGTTAGTTGAGTGACTGCTCGTTATTTGGCTAGAAAAGATGATCTGGAAGCTTTCTATCTCCCAGAAAGCAAGAAGAGATCACCACTTCTCTCAGTATTGAACTTTCTTTAATTTGTAACGTTAGCCTTAGATGTCCTTTCATAGATTCTCTAACCTCCGACAAACAGAATCTCCATGCATGCGTTCTTTATCTCCTCCCTTCAGTCAAACATCCTTTTTTTTTTTGCTGAGGGGAGGAGAGAAAGAACACAAGCATGGATATTATGTCTATCGGAGGTTCGATAATATATGAAAGGAAATATAAGGCTAAGGTTACGAAGTAAAGGAAGTCCATTACTGAGAGAAGTGGTGATCTCGTCTTGCTTGCAGAGAGAAAGGAAACTTTCGGACCATCTTTTCCAGCCAGATAGCGAGTGACCACACTGCAATGAACACTAACTGAAAGCGGCCGATAATGAGTACATATCCCTTACGAGAATTGAACATGTGTCTTCGACATGAAAAGATGTTGTCCTAACCACTGGACGAAAGGGACCAAAAAGCCATTCTTCATATACCTCAGCTCCGAGAATAGAAGTGGTTTGTTTACTTTCTATAAGCAATTAAAGATTTAGTTTGTGTTCATGTTGGCGATTTCTAATGTGACTTCGACGGGTCGTCCCCCTTCTTATGGGTTCCCCCACCGACCCAATAACATACCAACCACGCTTCTTCTCTTTCTATAATCATAAACCCCCGATCCCTTTATTTTTCTTTCATCCCCCTGAATAAGTAAGACCCCGCTCTTTCGAATTCAAAAAAATAGGGACAGAGAAACCGTTTGAAGTGGCGAAGGCCAATGCTACAGTAAGCAAAAACGTAAGTTGAGGTTACGAAGTCACCTAGTCGAACTAGAAAACTATAAAAACCAGAGGCTAAGGTTACGAAGTAAGGTCAGCTGGTTAAGGAAAGCTCAGGTTATGAAATCCCTTAGTTGTCAATTAATTGAAAAATGAAAGTAATAGTGAGTCGTCGGTACGGAGTTGCGTCAGCTGAGGATATAGACTAGGCTAAGGCTTAGGTAAAGGTTTGACTTTTATATTCTTCACTTACACCTTACACGTCAGCTGAGTATAACAAGGCTCAGGTGTGGAGCCTTCCATTGTGGACCAACACTACGCAAAGGTAAAGCAACATGGAAACTTCACCAACGATATGCTAGTTCTTCAATAATGGGGAAGCCTGATACATATTTTGTATATCATCATATGGATATGCTAGCTCTTCAATATTTTTTTGTAATTCGATTAATCTACCTTTATCATACTTGTGAACCTGCGATTTATGCAATAAATCCAATACAGTATTTAGTATTTAGAAATATTGGAGATATTTATTCCCTTAACATAATAATCATCATGGACCAGAACATCATAAAATTGACCAAAGAAGATATCATATCTGGAATCAGTTTGATAACACCTGCAAGAATAACGGAGCCTGGCCATCAAAATTGGATTACCTGATCTCTATATCATCATAGAGATTTGTTCATTCATTATAGTAGAATATAAACCTTAGAAAGAAAGACTATTTCTTTCACACAACTCACCCAACCCAAACCCAGTAGCTCTGATCTCTCATCTAGGAGAGAGCCAAATGGCATTGATTAAATTCATGATATGATACCATTTTTTGAATCTTTAGAAACTATAGTCCTTTAAGAATGAACACTGTAAAGGGCATACTTTTTAGTTCCAAATCTTCTGAAAGTATCAAAATAATCAATACGATATTTCCAGTTCTTCTGGAAAGAGGGGCATAATTATTCATTGGATTTTTTTATCGCACACTATATTTGTATAAGACTTGTAAGCTTTAACTATTTTCTCAATCTTATATACAATAAGCATATCGCTATTTTTTTATCAAACTCATTTGTATTTTCTAAGAGATATAGAGATATTGTAGTATACTACTAGGGATAACTTATGCTCTTATTCTTCTGTCAAAAGTAGGGAGTATCAAGTGTCTGATCAGATCAATCAAGCGATAGGGGCGGAGACTTTACTTTGCTATGACGGAGTTACTGTAGATTAAGGATTGGCCGAGGGCCCTTTTTCTTTAATAAGGGAAGAGATTGTAGCTGGGTATAAATAGGCCGGTGAAAGACGAGTAGGAAAGCATGCGAGTTGTACCGGTCAACTTTGAGTTGTTGAGTGACGATTGGCCGAGGGGACTTCCATCATATAGTTGGGTACAAATAAGCTAGTTAAAGACGAGTAGACAGGGCGTTAGTCTAGTGCCAGTGGGGTACGTAAATGAGGATAGATCATATGATTTTGTACTAGTCAGTTTTGAACTTTCGAGTGACGATTGCTCCATCTCTTAAAAAGGACGCGGGGGGCTGTCTTATAATAAAGGGGGTACTTCTTCTCTGATGTAAGATATATTATTGTGTCCTATTTCTTAAGGAGTGATCCAGGATTAAGCCACGTGGCGATACCCGCCAAAAGAAATGGGGCCTTGAGTACTCAAATACGTATGAGGAAAGGACAATTATTCAGCGCACTTAAATCTAGTAGATAGGTTTCCATATTCATGAAAAGCCAGATTTGAAACATGTTATGGAACCAAGACAACCTATATTACTAATAATAAGAAAGGGTTAAGGGCCTCCAATGCCTATAAATAGAAGCTTCTTTATCTATTTGGCAAAGCAAAGGGAGAGATGGATCCAGCTACCACTGAAAGACTTTCTCAAATTAATCAAAGAATTCTAAATGTTAAAAATGAAAGGCGCGAAGGTCAGCAAATACTTCATGTTTTTTAGAGCAAGTGTCTGCTGTTTTTCCAGAGCTGGTGGAACAACGCATTCAACAGATCCTTAACCAAATTCAAACCCTGGAAGAAGAAAGGAGGACCCTTTCCCAAGATAGGGAAGGCCTTATTATTAGGATGGCCTTCTACATCCGTGGCGGAAACAACTAAGATTCAGTCGACTTTTTGAAGTTTAAGAATGTTTAAATAAGTGTCTGTAGACACAAAGTAGTGTGTCTATTCTTTTTCTTTCTTTAGTGGAGATCTACTCCTATGCTAAGTGTTTTTGTTGTGTTTGCATGTATGACTAGTAGTCTTCAATGCTTCCGTTGTTCACTTTGTAATGTTGTGTTTAGTTGTGTGGCTGGTTTATGTGTGTGTAAGCTTCCTATTTTATGTATTCCCATGTATTGGCTATTAGTGAACAAATCTGCTTTGTTCTAGTTCATTCTCTTTCCCTATTTTGTGCAGAAAAATTATTGATTTGAATTCTTTTTGAAATCTCATTTTTTATCTTGTAAATTTCTCACATATACAAGCTCAAACTACAGTCAAGAGGGTGGAAGTTGTGTGTTTACAGTCACTCTCGTTTTCGTATATCCTATAATAGCATAAACATAGCATAAAGCTTCCATGCCTCGCTATCCTATCTTTAAAACCGACACCGAAGGAGTTGAACGTAGTGAAAAGAGACGTTTCTTTGATGAAAGATGTCACAAAGCTAGTATAGTTATCACTCATCTGATCTTCTTTATCATAGGAATGATCACCTTCTAAACAATATAGGTGTGAGAATTCCCCCAACAAATAGAATAAATGAGTGACAAGCACTGAAAGGTGTGCCTTAGTGAAACGAATAGCTCAATCCTCGCGGCAGGACAAAACTTTCCTTAAAGAAATTCAGCCTGAGGGAACTAGATTGGTCATTCCACCATCATTTGATTATAGATGGTTGGAACCCTCTCTCTAAAGGCCCTCTTGATGCGATTGAAAAATGGCTAGTATTCAAGGCTAGTCCCAATAAAGCAAGCTAAAGGGTTATCCCGATAAGAAGATGAAGCCTGATCAGGGCCAAAAATGAAACAATCGAAGGAAGGGGTAGATCATGTTCTATTTTTCCGAATCTTTCAAGATGAAAATAGAGGTATTGGCTTAACTTCCTCTATGCAGTTACATACAGCTTTGCTTGATTAAGGAGTAGGTCATTCCAGATAGGTTGCTTTCACTATTACTAAGCTTTTAAGAAAAAGACTTTTCCTTTATGATATTAAGCATTATGATATTAAGTATGTTTCCAATCATTAGAGTGGTGTCATCCCCTTTCATTCATGTTGATGGATAAAAGCCTTGGGCCTTCGTTCATTTTGTTTAAGAAGGCTGTGACATATACAACATATTTCCATAGACTTTTTCTTGCATGGATGAAAATTAATATATGAAGAGTCATTCCCTCACAAATTCTTTATTTGAATATCTTTGCTTTGTTCGTTCTACATATATAGATTAAACTGTCTTTCTTTGCACCATCCCTATTTTGATGGCTCAGTACAAGACCGACGGAAGAGAAGAGGTGAAAAGGCTAGAGAGGCAAAATTCTTTTTCACTTTCATAGCGTCGCACAATGGAGACATTGTAGTGCTAGAATTGATTTACCAATGGACAGTTGAAAAATGATACGACCCAGGACCAATTTTGGTTCTTCTTTCTATCGAAATAAATCAAATTTGAAAGCGCACCATCCTTCTTTACATATATAATTTTTATGTTTAGAATTAAGTTAGAGTTAACCACTTTCGTCCAATTTTAATTATTGGCTTTCATTATGATTTAGTTTATATATAT